>NC_056519.1:27322531-27329711 GCF_014905685.2 Nematolebias whitei
ATACATATATACATATACACATACATACATATATATATATATATATACATATAAACGTATACACATACATATATATATACATTTACACATATATAGGTTCGATCCCCAGTCACTGCACATCACGTGGTGTCTCTGGGCAGCACACCTCATCCCCAAAATGCCCCTGGGCGCTTTCAATAGCTGCCCACTGCACCACCTGGTGGTGTATGGGTTAAATGCAGAGAATATTTTCACCATTGTATGGAAACATACAGTGCTGACATTGTGATGACATTATCATATATATATTATCATATATCATATGTATATATATTATCATATATATAAATATACATATATATATATATATATATATATATATATACATATATATATATATATATATATATACATACATATATATACATATACACATACATGTGTATATACATACATATACACATACATACATATATATATACATATACACATACATATACATATATATAAATAAACTTATACACATACATACATGGGCAGCATGGTGGTGCAACTGGTAGAGCTGCCTCTCAGCGAAAGTCCCTGGTTCGAACCCCAGTCCAGGGGCCTTTCTGGGTGGAGTTTGCATGTTCTCTCCGTGCATGCGTGGGTTTTCTCCGGGTACTCCGGTTTCCTCACACAGACCAAAAACATGCATGTTAGGCTGATTGGTAACTCTAAATTGCCCCTAGGTGTGAGTGAGAGAGTGACTGGTTGTTTGTCTCTATGTGGCCCTGTGATAGACTTGCGACCCGTCCAGGGTGTACCCCGCCCCTCTCACAGTGATTGCTGGACATGGGCACCAGCGACCCCGTGACCCAAAATGGAATAAACGGGTAAAGATAAAGGATGGATGGAAGGACATTCATACATATATATACACATACATACATATATACATATACACATACATACATATATATATATATATATATACATATACACATACATACATATATATATACATATATACATACATATACACATACATACATATATATACATATATACATATACACATACATACATATACATACATTTATACATATACTGATATAAAAATGTATTTTACAAGGTTTTAAGTTGCCTTTATGCCTATTCAAACATATATTTTGTGTGTGTTACTTATAATAATTTAGACACTCTTTGATGGTTTGCAGAGTGATGGAGGGGTGCAGTGTGTTCTCTTTAGGAATGCTTTATTAAGCTTAGGAGTGTTTCTGGCAGCAGAGCTTGGCCCGTTCTGAAGTCACAGCGCTCAGTTGCCTGGGAAAACATGTTTTCAAGGTCAGGTTATTGCCTTGGTTTTGTACAACATGTTTTTATGAGATACTGACTTTCTGTCTGTCCTTCTGACAACCATCAAACTTGTTTTTCACTGCTCTCACGCGATCCGGTCAGGGAGGGGTATTTAAGAAACACAGTACTGTGACAGAGTTAGAAGTCTGCTGCGGACCAACGCGCGAGGTGCCCAGCTGTTGGTGTGATTCCTGTCACTCGGGTCGAAGGCTTCCCGACCTCGTGTCACGGTGAGAGGCTCTCATATCAATTTGTGTGTAAAGAGTGTACAAGTGTACATGTTTGCTTGGCTGTTTTCTGTGGCAGATTAATAAATGACACTATTATTTCTAGCAGAACAGTCTCCTTGTTTTATTTCCTCTCGTGTGAATTATTGGGGCCGACCGTTCACGAACCTTTGTTAAAGAAATTTCATAAAACATTTTTGGCGACGAGGATGGGATCTTATTAAAATAAATAAATAATTCTGAATGGCTGCACCATGTTCAAATGAAAGGAAAAAAGTGTTGAGAAAAAAGTTGATGCGAGTGCATCTGGACAAGAGTCCGCAGATGTTGTGCCAGGTTGGGAGAGTTATCCAACTTTGGCTTTGTGTTTAAGAGGTGGAGGGGGACGCCCCAAGCTTTTGTGTGAGAGTTTAAAAACAGACAAACCGGGTGATGTTTTAACCGCTTTGCAGGCAATAGAGGTTAAAAAGAAAGCGCCGGTTTGCAGCGCCGAATGTGGGTTTGTGCGACTGCATGGAGGAAAGTGTTGGAAAAAACACGGGAAAATGACGTTCAGTTATTAAAACAAACACAGACTTCAGAGGAATCTAAAACAGAGTGTTTGTTGCAGAAACAACACGTACAGTTGTTAACATTACAATTGGAACGTATGACCAGGGTGGCAGAAGGTGCTGTCGGTCAAGTGTGCCGGTTAAAGCGAGAAAAAATGAGGAGGAAAAAGCGAGATGTTTCACCTAAACGAATCAGAGCTTTTGTCGCACAGTTGAATGGAGGATGGGATCCGTCGAGTTGGGACGGTAACGTCTGGGGAGACAAGGAGGTTGTTTACTTGTCTAAAATATATAAACAACAGACTGCACAACCCACAGATGCTCGAGTATCTAGTCTGTTGGATAAAGGTGGAGGTAGGTAGTGAATTCAGCGCATCGAGTCAGAACTTTGCAAGACTCGAAACCGTCGTTTGAAGCTTGTGCAGAGGCAGCCCGACAGATGTTTCCTGGAGCATCGGATTGGTCTGATTTACAGGGGCATTGGGTGACCCTAGGGGAGTGCGAGCAGAGATTGGTTCGGCTGTGTGTAAGGAATGCGCTCGCTGTGCGTTGGGTAGTAAATTATCATCTACATGTTTTTTCAAGGACTGACGTTC
The DNA here is from genome assembly GCF_014905685.2 of Nematolebias whitei. Classification (NCBI taxonomy): domain Eukaryota; kingdom Metazoa; phylum Chordata; class Actinopteri; order Cyprinodontiformes; family Rivulidae; genus Nematolebias; species Nematolebias whitei. The sequence continues at coordinate 27,325,223 of NC_056519.1, forward strand.
AAAGCAGAGTGTTGGAATTGGGTGCACTCGGAGATTGGAACACAGAGCTGAAAACCGTGAAAAAAAAAACATTTAGTCAACCCATGGGTCGTGGGCCGAGAAGGGACGGCCGGAAAAACATGCAGGAACCTACTCGTTCTGCTTTCTGGAGGGCATTAATACAGACAGGAGTGCCTCCAGCTGAGATGGATGGTGTGTCAGCAGAAGAGCTGAGGGCTGGAAGCCATTATTTGGATTAAAAGGGCCAAAAGTAGAAGGTCCAGAAGTTGACATCAACCTTCTGAAAGCAGATATTGTCAACATTGAACATCAAAGGTCCAGAATTAGAGAGCCCAGATTTTGACGTTAAATTAAAAGGACCCAAACTTGAAGGTGATATTGATGTTAAAATGCCAAAGGTCAAAGGAGAAATTAAGACACCTGATGTTGACATTAAAGGCCCAAACGTTGACATTAAGGGCCACAAAGGATGAATTACAATACCTAAAGCCAAGATGGTTGAAGGGGAAAAGGGTGGATTTGAAATGTCTAAAAAAAATGTAATCAGAGCACTTAAAGGGGATGTGTTAAGCTGGCTGCTTTGAAAGAAGTGCATCATATGTTGTTTATAAATGGTTCATCTGCAGCTGTAGTTTTGACGGCATCTAAAACAACCCGAAGTATCTGAAAATATCTGAGATGAAAAAAAAATTCACCATCTTGTTTTGCAGTTGTTTCACATTTAAAGTAAAAGTTCAGCTCTTTTCAAGAGGGGCTCTGTGGAAAAAGTTATGAACAAGTAATGTCTTCCCTGCTGCACATAGGCTTTGGAACGACCTCAGTTTGGAGAAACTGATGAGCTAAATATTCTGAGTGGGGCCAAGACTAGAAGAAGGATTTCTTTTTAATAAATAAAAGTTAATTGTTGACACTTTTTGCATGAAGTGGTTATGTATGAAGAATTGTTTGATTAGTTGTAGAACAAGACAGATGACATAAAACTGCAATACAGCAATGTGAAGCATGTCAGCATTAGAAAAGAGGATCACCACAGTATATGCGGGGACAAATAGAGGAAAGGGACCAGTTCAGATCTGGCAGACGGATTTCATTGGCCCTTTGCCGTGTCACAGGGGTGTAGATATGTATTTACGGCTGTAGATACATATTCAGGTGTGTTGGTGACTCATCCTTGTAAATATGCAAATCAGACATCTACGTTAAAATGTCTTAGTATGATGGAATAATTTTATGGGGTTCCCCTTCAGATACAAACAGATAATGGGACCCATTTTACTGGAAAACAGGTGAAAGACTGGTCAGCTGAAAAACATGTTGAATGGATTTATCACATTCCTTATCATCCACAAGCTGCTGGGCTGATTGAGAGAATGAATGAACTGTTAAAAGAAATGCTGAGAAAATTAAATGAAAAACATGATTTGACAAACTGGAAAGTAAATTTGTTGCAGGCTGTGTTTCAATTGAATAACAGACCCATTGTACCAGGCACCACTCCTCTAAATTGAATGATACTCCAAAAAAAAAAAGAAGAACCAATTAGTATGTGGAAAATTGATGACAGAGCAGAGCTGCCTGTCAGAGCAACTCCTGGATCTGCTGGACTAGATCTGAGGACTCTAGAGCCAGTGACATTGATTTCAGGTCAAATTCAAGTTATAAAATTGGGCTGGGTCTTGTTGGATTTAATATTTTATACCTTTTTATAATTCCTATCAAGCACTCAAATGTCAGGTCATATAAAGTGTGTGTGTGTCTTTCTTCCAAGGTTGAACTATGTTTATAGAAAGTGTTTGCTAAGTCTAACTAGTTGACCTTTAAATATAATCTCATAGTAGCTAAAGATAATTTTACAAGTTCACATTTGATAAATTACAAGCAATCAAATCAGGCCAGAGAGCAGACTGATTAACATAAATAAAGCTAGAACAGCTCTTTAATTTAGACAGTATAGTTTGACTAAGTAAAATCAAATTAAGAGTATAACCATGATCCAAATAAAAACACGAACATAAGTTAGATAATATAATTATTCCTAGAAATAAACAACTATTTCAAATCAGTGTTATCACTAAGGTATAATCATGTTAAACAAACAGTGTTAACGGTTTTAAACGCAGACACAGAAACTAAGATGATTCTGCCTTAAAAACAGAATCACCAGACCTCCAACAGATAGTGAATTGACACCCAGGAGATAGGTAATAATTAATAGTTATTAATTATTACGCATAAACAATTTAAACACGAATCATTTTATATCCCTAAAGTATAATAGCAAGTTAAACTTTAAACAAAAGCCGAACCAAAACTTATCTGAAATATAGACGTAACGTCCTTGAGGGGGCGGGCTACGTCGTAACCATAGCGACAGAAGCTGAACCAATCAGGAAGCTAGCCTTCTCAAACGGGGATAAAAGGCCGGGAATGACGCACGCGCACTGAGCATTTTCAGAGAGGCACGCAGGAGGCGGTTTGTTCTTAATGCTCCATTTATATGCATATATCTTATTAATGTAACTGTTTGTCTCTGAATATCTGTAACCCATGTTGTGTCAAATAAATCTTTTATACGAAGGGCGACGCCTCCGCCGTTTTGAACACGACGTGGTATTCTATCCACAACAAAATGGTGACACCCGACGTGCGGCGAGGTGATGCGGCCTACACAATTGGATCGAGGTGGCTTGCGGTGCACACAGAGAGAGGGACTGGGCCCATTACTTTCAGGTAAGCTGGTTAACTGTTTGGACCTTAAGGTCCGGAGTTTCTGGCTTTTCGGCGGTAAACTATATTAAGACTAAATTCAACTTCCTCTGTTCGTGTGCATGCGGGCCATCTCCGGAAAATAAAGATGGTTTTATTTAAGCTAACTTCCAGTGATTCGTGTTAATTCTGACGAGATGGATTACGATATTCAGACGGTTTTATCGCTGAATGCTTACTTAGTCATTTTTAGGTAGTTTTCACAAGTTTTGTGGACTTGTACCGGTGGACGGCTGAAGGCCTACCGGAAGTCATGTGGGTGACAACGTTTTCTCTCATAATTCAGCGGGATTTGCCATCCATAACTTTCGTCAGACGGGACGTAGGTCTACAGCGTTTCACAAGCGTCTGTAGGGGCTGAGGGTCGGGCCTCCTCTGGCGAGTGTTGACTGCCGCCTATACTGGACTCCATTTCTTACTTTAGCTTTGAGAGAAAATGAGTGAAATAGCGTAGTGTTTACCAAATTTCATGTGATCGGGGATCGCATTAGTTTTAGGACGTTGTAATAACTTTGTTTGAGCCGTGTTTTGTATGTCGTGTGGAAGCTTCAGGGGGGACGCGTTGGGAGAGACGTAACAAAAAAAGAGAGAGGGGGGAGTGAGCTGTGTGTGGGCGGAAGCTCAGGGTTGCTTTTCTCTTTTTTCTGTGTGTCGGGGAAAGTCTGCTGGGAGCCGTGCACTCATGTGGGGGAAGGGAGCGTTTCTTTGTTCCACACACGAGGTGAAGGTGTACGCGTGTTTTGTTTTGTCTTCGTCTCTGCGTCAGAGGTGTCTTGTGTGATCGGCGCTTCCGTATCATGACCGGAAGGGGGCGCTGCTGTGAGGCAAGGACGGGTCTGGCTGCTGGGTTGTTCCGTACCAGACTTGTGTTTGTTTTATTAAGGCTAAGGCCAGGAGTGAAGGACAATAACATATTTGAATGCCTGGGTGTGTGAATGTTGTTATCAGGTGTGGTACTCATGAATGTGGTACAGGTGAAGCCTGTGGAAAATCTATAGGATCATATCAGAGGCAAATTGCACGACTTATAGGGAGTATCAAAATGAACAGGAGGTAATTAGTTTGAGATCAGGGGGCCACTAGCACAAACAAGCGGAAATGAGCTTTATGTACCAAAATTAAGGGGGTAGAGCTTGATTTTTAATGATTTAGGCTGTACAAGTTGGATTAATTTAAAATATAGCTGATTGGCGTGTCACAGCTGAATGGTATCTGATATGGGAACAGGGATAGCTGAAGATCTTTCAAATATTTGCTGATAGCCGTCGGAGGCCAGACAGAAACGGAGATGGGAGCAGACACAAGGTTAATCGAAACAATTTTCTGTAAGATAGGAAGGAGGCAGTGAACTCTGAAACAGAGAATGGTTTGAATCTCAAGGAAAGAGGGGACATCACGTGTACGAGCTGTATTTAACCAGGAGATGGAGTCGGAGTGAGTCTGCTGGAGAAGGTTGAATCATCTTGGAGTCAGCTTAGACAGTAGAGGGTGGAGATGTCAAAGCGAACGAGTGGAAGAGAAATATTGTAGAGGTGGCCTTGGTGGTCCTGAACAAATTAGATTAACTTTCTTCTTGGAATTGACAATAAACTCAGGTTTTAAACTCAACTGCGAAACAACAGATTAAAATGAGTAAGGGACAAAATCCTTGACACTTGTAAAATATAGAATTTTATTCTGGTCAAACAATACCTTGCCGGACTCAAATTGAAAAAGTTAAATA
>NC_056519.1:27329811-27331154 GCF_014905685.2 Nematolebias whitei
ATGTCTGAAGCAAAGTTCTCAATCACCGCCGTGTGAATTGATGTTTGTTGTTCTGCTGAAAAGCAAAGTTCTCATTCACCGCCGTGTGAATTGATGTCTGCTGTTCTGCTGAAAAGTGAAAACAATCGCCGTATTGTTCTCACTTCCTGTAAAACTAGCCATGTTGTCATTTTCATATTTTTACCAAATTAATGTAAATGTTTGATGTTAAACTTTGATTCTGTAAATAAATGACCTCCATTCATTTTGATGGGTCAAAGATAAATAACGTCTCACGTTACATTTCTGTTAAATTCAAAGCACAATATCATACAGTCCAGAAAGATGAGTGAACCCGTTTAATGTATGAATATATCTCTCCATATGTCATTCTACATATTGGTGGCCCGTAACATGTTCATAAATGGACTGTGTATGCGTGTAATAATTGATTTTACGTGTTGGCATGAAGAAATAGCAGAGTGTAGCTGTGTTGAACGCAGCGTGCTGAAACGCAACGCTTGAAGTCAAAACACTGCATGTTTGAGCTGCGACTCTTGGAGAAAACGCTGTGTTGAGCTAGTGATGTTTTGAAGCTGAAATTCAGTCAATATGCTCTTATGAAAGCTGAAATTGTACATCTGTTGTGTAACATAAGCTGGGTTTGAGCTGTAGAAACGCTTTATTCTGTTTAAAGACGGTTCAGACGTGGTTCTGGTACCGGCTCGGTTATGAAAAAGATCGAACGAGTTGTTTTAAATAGATAGAGAAACGTTTTAAGGACTGGATGAAGTCTCAGCTAAGCTCAGAGTTTATTGATTACATTTTTAACAGAAAAAAAGTGCATTTTGACAGTTTAAAAGACGAAAAATTTGACGGACTTGTTCAGATAAATCTAACATGCTAGCTGGGGAAAACGCTGCGTGATTGGTTGAATTAGCAGCCGTGGAACGCTTTCATTGGCTGAGAGACGTGTCAGTCGTGAGCCTCTGACGTGTCAGGTCGTAAAGCCCACCCCGTGCTGCTCTGTCATTGGCGGATTCAGTCACGTGACCCGGAAATGAAAACTCGTTTTTCATAGGGAATAAAATCTGCTTTTTAAAGCTGAAAAGCGCTTAAAAGCTGTATTCTGATACGCTGCTTAAGTTCTTCAAAGTGTAATCGCTGGATTTTTGCCACGTTTGAGTTTAAAATCCGTCATTAAATTATGTTTTTGAACAACGCTAGCGATGCTAATTTTAAGCTAACAGCTAACGACCGGATGAGTGACGTGTCACGTCACTTCCTCCATGTCGGAAGTAAAGCTTGGTTGAACCGAAAGCTTTGTTGTGCTTAAAATCACTAAATGTAACTTGCCACATGCC
>NC_056519.1:27331254-27332949 GCF_014905685.2 Nematolebias whitei
ACATATATATATATATATGTATACATATATATATATATATATATATAAATATATATGTATATATACAGTATATATATACAGTTCCTTCTAAAAAATTAGCATATTGTGATGAAGGTCATTATTTTCCCTAATGTAATGATAAAAATGAAACCTTCATATATTTCAGATTCATTGCACACCAACTGAAATATTTCAGGTCTTTAATTGTTTTAATACTGATGATTATGGCATACAGCTCATGAAAACCCAAAATGCCTGTCCCAAAAAATTAGCATATCACGAAAAGGTTCTCTAAACAAGCTTTTAACCTAACCATCTGAATCAACGACGTAACTCTTAACACCTTCAAAAGATTCCTGAGGATTTTAAAAACTCCCAGCCTTGTTCATTACTCAAAACCGTAATCATGGTTAAGACTGCCGACCTGACTGCTGTCCAGAAGGCCATCATTGACACCCTCAAGCAAGAGGGTAAGACACAGAAAGAAACTGCTGAACGAATAGGCTGTTCCCAGAGTGCTGTATCAAGGCACCTCAGTGGGAAGTCTGTGGGAAGGGAAAAGTGTGGCAGAAAATGCTGCACAACGAGAAGAGGTGACCGGACCCTGAGGAGGATTGTGGAGAAGGGCCAATTCCAGACCTTGGGGGACCTGCGGAAGCAGTGGACTGAGTCTGGAGTAGAAACATCCACAGCCACCGTGCACAGGCGTGCGCAAGAAATGGGCTACAGGTGCCGCATTCCCCAGGTCAAGCCACTTTTGAACCAGAAACAGTGGCACAAGCACCTGACCTGGGCTACAGAGAAGCAGCACTGGACTGTTGCTCAGTGGTCCAAAGTACTTTTTTCGGATGAAAGCAAATTTTGCATGTCATTCGGAAATCAAGGTGCCAAAGTCTGGAGGAAGACTGGGGAGAAGGAAATGACAAAATGCCAGAAGTCCAGTGTCAAGCACCCACAGTCAGTGATGGTCTGGGGTGCCATGTCATCTGCTGGTGTTGGTCCACTGTGTTTTATCAAGCACAGGGTCACTGCAGCTATCTATCAGGATATTTTGGAGCACTTCATGCTTCCATCTGCTGAAAAGCTTTATGGAGATGAAGATTTCATTTTTCAGCATGACCTGGCACCTGATCACAGTGCCAAAACCACTGGTAAATGGTTTACTGACCATGGTATTACTGTGCTCAATTGGCCTGCCAACTCTCCTGACCTGAACCCCAGAGAGAACCTGTGGGATATTGTGAAGAGAAAGTTGAGAGGAGCAAGACCCAACATTCTGGATGAGCTTAAGGCCGCTATCGAAGCATCCTGGGCCTCCATAACACCTCAGCAGTGCCACAGGCTGATTGCCTCCATGCCACGCCGCACTGAAGCAGTCATTCATGCAAAAGGATTCCCGACCAAGTATTGAGTGCATAACTGAACATGATTATTTGAAGGTTGGCGTTTTTTGTATTAAAAACACTTGTCTTTCATTGGTGGGATGAAATATGCAATTTTTTTGGGACAGGCATTTTGGGTTTTCATGAGCTGTATGCCATAATAATCAGTATTAAAACAATTAAAGACCTGAAATATTTCAGTTGGTGTGCAATGAATCTGAAATATATGAAAGTTTCATTTTTATCATTACATTATGGAAAATAATGACCTTTATCACAATATGCTAATTTTTTGAGAAGGACCTGTATATAC
>NC_056519.1:27333049-27350821 GCF_014905685.2 Nematolebias whitei
TATATATATATGCATATTTTGCTCAGTTCAGACCAACTTAAGTAGTTTCTCTTTTGAGTTTTTGTTCTAAATCCAGATCAAACCATTATGAGCACCTGTCTAACCTAAAGAGCATTCATAATTGTCCCATCACAGATCAACACCACTCTGTTGTAAACTGAACAACTTCTTAAATCTTTCTGCAAAAAAAGAGCTTCACAAAGCAAAAGTGTTAAATGAAAAAGTATTCATGGGTCATCATCACATTCTGATAACTTTAAACAAAAATAGCAGTTTCACAATTTAATGCTTTTTATTTGGGTGTAATTGACCCAGAACAGCATGTCCCATTAAATTCATGACATTCAGTGTTCCTAAGGGGAAAACATAGACCACCTTTTTTAAATGTTTAATAATACTTTAAAATATATATTTCAAAACATTTGTTAATCTTTTACAGCAACCTCAGCCTGAAATAAAAATATCAAATTTAAACGACTTTTTAAAATATTAACACATCTTTTAAACTTAGGGTTTAAAAAATTTAACATTTACGTTTTCTAAAAAATCCACAATTTTTATCTATTTATTTGTTTTAGGGGTTGGGTTGGGGGGTGCATTTTCCAGCCCATCGGACCTTTCAGACCCAGTAGCTGAAAACGAAGCCTTGTTTTCAGTCAAACTGGTTTCGGTCTCTCAGTGGCAAACAAAGTTTTGTCTAATTTTTTTTTTTTAAACTCTACCCGTTGTAGAAATGCTAGTTTCTAATTTGTTTTTTGCTTTTACTGACCTGGATATACTAGCAAGCTGCAACAATATGGTGCACCCGCCAATTTTTTAATTTTATTTAAACCTTTGTTTTACCAGGAAAGAAATCCACTGAATCCCTTTTACAAGGATGTCCTGGCCATTGTGCAATGTCCTGCTGTAATGATGTCCTGCTCTGGATAACACCAATGGCAGTCAGCCATGGAACGTCCGATGCTGCAGTCTGCATGCATGTGGAACAGCATTTTGGTACCAAATGTTCACTTGTGCACATTACCGTTGAGTTTTTATTCTTTACAGCCAAACAACAAAGTGAGAGGACAGACTCTGCAGCCACGTCTGGCTGAGGGAGGGTTCTGCTTCTAGGGTGAGTTGAAGCTACCGGTTGGTGATTTTAGAAGCTTTCAAAGACAAAAACGGAGCAGCATCTAGTGGGATAATATAAAAATCTAAAGTAAAGTGATAGAGGTGAAAAGAAATAAATATTACTGATAGGAATGCATTATTTTATTATGTGATAAATATGGGATTAAAAGTTGTGTTTATACTGTATTTTAATGTAGCAGATATTTAGTGAAGTAAAATTTCTGTGAGGTTATGAGAGCATCTGAAAAAAATATGACAAAATAAAAAACAAAAGGATTTTTAGGCTTTGTCTAAAAAAAAAAAATGTGTTCATTGATTGCACCAAAATAAAGAAATGAATAAAAACATGGACAAAAGTAAATGTGTGTCCGATTTTTCTGCTAACAGGCTAACTCTTGCAGCTTGTTTCAAATCAGCAATACCTGAAAAAACTGATGCAGGCCTTGTGTCTCTGGTAGACAAGTCATGACTGACAGTGTTATCTTCCGGATAACATAATATGATTATGACATCTTTTTATAATGAGTTGAAAAGTTTGGGGCTACGTGAACAACAGCTCAGGTAATGGAGGGGCAGAATATAAAAAAAACAGTCTTTAGGCATTCAAACGTTAGAAATAGAAAGATGAAAAATGTAGTGGGTTGAATTTTTTAACACTGTGGTATACTTAAATAAATGTGGTATACTTTCTACAAGAAAAGCTATTAGAGACAACTGGTCAGAAAGAAAAAAGAGGAAAATAAGGAGTGATAATGTGTCTTATGGTCAACTCATGTTTTGTTAATGCTTATTTCTGAAGAACAATGTAAATGTAAAACAACCTGACTTATGAGGCAGGGTGGCATCCATAAAAGGCTTCATCGAGATGTTCAAAAACATTTACAAAAATAAATAAAATTTTAAAAAACAAACTTCTATCCCTTATTTAAGACATGTAAACTGTCAAAAATAAGCCAGAAAAGACAAAAGCCTTTTCCAACTTGTGTCCCAACAGACAGCCATGTTGTCCAGTTGCTGGTGCAGGAGTTGTGACTGGAAATCCCTCCACATTGTTCTGAAGCGCTCTGAAAGCTGGAGGTGTGAATGTGTTCAGTGTGAGCCTCAGTACTCCACAGTCACTGATTTGGTCCTGAGGTATTCCAGGAGGGCGTCTTCTCCTGTGGTACAAGACAAGACATGGTACAAGACAAGACATGAGCGCATTCTCAAAGCTGCCGGGGAACCAGAAGACATTGAGCATTTATTTCATCATAGAATCATTTAGGTGTGAGTCAGCTCTGCTGCAGAATCAAAAGATACTGTTAGTTTTGAAGAAATCATCCATCCATCCATCATCTTGACCCGCTTCTAACATTTCAGATCACTGGGGTCACTGGTGCCCATGTCCAGCCATCACTATGCAAGAGGTGGGGAACACCTTGGACAGGTCTCCAGTCCATCACAGGGACACATGGAGACAAATGAGACAAACAACCATTCACTCTCTCTCGTAGGAACAATTTAGTTATCAGTCAGTCCAACATGCATGTTTTTGGTCTGTGGGAGGAAACTGGAGTACCCGGAGAAAACCCACGCATCAACGGAGAGAACATGCAAACTCCACACAGAAAGGCTCCCAGCTGGGATTTGAACCGGGACGACCTGCTCACTGAGAGGCGGTAGCTCTACCAACTGCTCCACCGTGCTGCCCCTTTCAAGAAACCATTGGGCAAAAAAATGAGTAAAAGTACAAGTTTCTACTGACCAAGGTCTTTTCCGAAGCCAGATTGTTTGAATCCTCCAAAAGGTGAAGCAACGTCAGTCTTGTTGTACGTATTGATGAACACGGTTCCCGCCTCTAGCCTTTCGCTTACATACATGGCCTTGTTAATGTCACGGGTAAACACACCTGAGGCCAAGCCATACTCTGAGTCATTGGCTCTCTGCAGGACACCATCCACATCGCTGAGGGTTGGATGGAGAGGACAAACACAGGATGTAGGACAGATGTTGGCAGCCCAAACCAGATGACATACAAGTTCCTTCTGCTATGACTCACCCATCTTTGAACTTGGACACAACCATGATGGGACCAAAGGACTCCTCTTTGGCAATGAACATGTGGTCTTCCACATCAGTGAAGACAGTTGGCTCCATGAAGAAACCTGACGATGTGTTACAGCCAGTCATCAAATCAAAGGCTCAGTTTGGTTCAGGAGCAGAACTGGAAATAATTTTAACTAACTCAATAACTCACCAGATGTTAACCCATCCAACCAACCAACCAACCATCCATTCATCCATCCATCCATCCATCCATCCAACTAAACATCAATCAATCCAACTAACATCCATCTAATCATTCATCTAATTATCCAGCTATCCATCCATCCAATTAACCATCTTTCCATCCATCCATCCATCCATCCATCCATCCATCCATCCATCCATTCATCCAACTAACCATCTGTCCATTCTTCCATTCAAATAACCACCCGTCATCCATTGATCCACTGATCCATCTGTCCATCGATCCATCCATCCAACCAACTTACTTACCATCCATTCATCCATCATCCATTCATCCATCAAATCATCCATCCTTCCAACTTACTTACCATCCATCCATTAGAATTTAAGAACTTCTGTAACAGTAGTCAGTGGTGGTTGTCAGGTGTATTTTACCTGGTCTGTCAACCTGTTTGCCGCCATACAGCAGTATGGCTCCCTCCTTCACTCCCATCTCGCAGTACTCCAGGAGTTTTTCCAGGTGGGCTCTGTGGTTCTGTGGGCCGTGGTCTGTGGAGCGATCCAGAGGATCTCCAATCTTCATCTTCTTGATCTCCTTCACCTTGGGCGATAAGGAGAACTTTTTTGTTAAATCAATATATTTAGACTGACTTTGTTGAATATACATTTAAGAAACGTGAGATGTTTTGTCCTATATTAAAGTTCTAAAATGAAAATACTGCTATAGCAATCAGTGGTCACGTTAATCCTAGAATACCACTGAGACAGTGTGATGAATCACCTACCACTCGGCTGATGAACTCATCATGTATTGACTCCTCCACAAACAGACGTCCAGCAGCAATGCAGTTCTCACCCTTGTTGAAAAACACTGAGCCCATACCCTACACACACACACACACACACACACACACACGCACACACGCGCGCGCACACACACAGAAAGAGAGAGAAAAGGAATAGACGTGTTTGAGTAACTTTTTCATAATTTTCATGATTCTCTAGTATCAACATGACTAAAGGCATGTTTCAACCCTTTTGAAGTAGAGTTCTGTGACAACTTTATGAACAGTAAATATCTTACATGTTGTAGAGCTTTTTGAATGGCCTCAGTTTAGAAAGATTAAATCAGACAGAACTGATGAGCTGTTACATCCACCAAGAAGAAAACATATTAAGGAGGACAAGGACTCAAAACATAAGGGTTCAAACATTCAATTTATTAAAAAACAAGCTTCCTGAAAAAAATAAATAAATTATGAACCCCTAATTTCCGTGTCCACCAGAAACACACACACACACACACACACACACACACACACACACAAATCTATAGTATTAACACTAGAAGTCCCAGGAATTTCGACCTCCCCCCAGAAGTCCTGAAAAAGGGTCAAAAGACCCTTAGCACTAGAGTGACTAGATTTTCAAGATCCTGAGGACAAACCCCCTCCTTCTCCTCAACAATTTGCGGGCCATTAACTGCCATTTGTTTTAAATATGCACACAAGTAACTCAGACACACCCACCTCACCAGACTGCATTCCAATGTCCAATCCAGGGAGCGGGGGATTTAGAAGCCAGGTTCACTTGCGCAAAAAAGCGCAGCCTTAGTCAAAGTAGTGCTCCAAACCGGACAACTCTGATGGCTCCAATTAGCATTCTTTCATTTGTAAATGTGGCCATTGCCTTAGGAATCAGCAGGGGAGAGATAAGCTGAACTCACACAAACGTCTGTCTAATACTCCAAACAGATGCAAAATCAACTGGTTATATTTTGAACTTATATCTCTTGGTGGCACGTTGTTGCACATTTTGAACAAATTGAAGTCGATTTACCGTTTATTTTTCAATTGGTTTGGCTCATTTCTTGAAACCGAGATGACATTCTCAAAACACCATGTGAAACACAACTCAAGAGACTTTGCATTTTGAGGTTACTGACAATTTGTATGAAACACATATTTTGTTTTGAAGCATACATGAAGTGTTTTGGGAGAGATGCATTATCCAGGTCATTTTGCCAAATGAACAAAACAAAACAAAAGTTTGCAAAACATACAATCTGTTTTAAGATATATGCAAAAGTTTTTCTAAAAGATTTTAGTAATGTTTTTCTTTCAGAAAAAAGAGAAATGGGTTCAAAATGACAGTTTAGAAAAAAATAACCAAATTAATTGTGAGAAGAAGGCACACAAGGAGAAACTGCTTCAGCAACAACCTTCCACACCCAGCCCTGGCAAAAGGGCAAAGTGTCAGATCAAACATCGATGCACGAACAATTGTGCAACTGTGAGATGCGTCAACTGCTACAAATACACATGTGGCAAATGTACCAGGGACATACCCTGGCAGTGCCAGGTATGTTTCGACAGTGCAGATGGACTGAGTGAGTGCTGAAATGCCATTCACACAAGGAGGACAAGCCACTCACACACACGCAGCCCCCCCACTAGAGCATAGTGTAAATATGTGTAGAATTGTTTTATCCCTTGTATTTTTATGACAAAAATAAAAAGCATGGAAACAAATAACGATTGTTGTTTTTTATATTTCTCATGCTGAAGTTTTAGTCCTCTTGACTTACACACAATTGCTTATGGTCTGTGCTTTTTTGCTCAAAACTAAGCTAAATACTATATATATCAAAACAAAATATGTGTTTCATACAAATTGTCAGTAACCTCAAAATGCAAAGTCTCTTGAGTTGTGTTTCACATGGTGTTTTGAGAATGTCATCTCGGTTTCAAGAAATGAGCCAAACCAATTGAAAAATAAACGGTAAATAGACTTCAATTTGTTCAAAATGTGCAACAACGTGCCACCAATATATATATAAAAAATCTTCATATTATAAAATACAATAAACTGAATATAACTAACTAGAAACTAAATGGCTAAACTCAATGGAAAACAGTTAGTTGGGAGTTAAGCGTGCCCCCTCCTGTGGTGCACCAGTAATGGCCTTATTTACAAAACAAAAGTGCCTGTTAACAGCTCATTATAGGATGTTAGCTAAAATCCTTCAGGTCACTCGACCCGTCTCTGGGTTCCAAAGGTAGAAATGTTAAATGACCCTTCTCTGGGACTTCTAGTGTTAAATAGCACCTTCTCAGAGTGAATCAACCAGTTTGCTGCTGACAACCAAAACCAGCTGATCACATGCTCAAGAAGGACCATCAGCCTAACAATGGATCATTAGCACACTGATGGCTGTTTACTATTCACAGAGGGCTGAGTGATACTAGCAATCACAGCATTGTAAGAGGGGGACAGTTGAACCCGGAGGCCTCCACCCCTGTTTAATGATGGACGATTTCTTTTCACAAAGATGGCCTCCTTTACTCCTCTCTCAAACCATCGTTCCTCTCTGTCCAGGATGTGCACATCTTCATCCTTGAAAGAGTGACCGCTGGCCTGGAGATGAGTGTAGACCGCAGAATCCTGGCCTGATGATGTTGATCTTCTGTGCTGGGCCATCCTTTTGGCCAGTGGCTGTTTAGTTTCCCCGATGTAAGACTGATCACAGCCCTCCTGACACTGAACAGCATACACAATATTACTCTGTTTGTGCCGGGGGACTGGATCTTTGGGATGAACCAGTCTTTGCCGTAATGTATTTTGGGGTTTAAAAGCCACTGGGACGTTATGTTTAGAAAATAAACGTCTCAGTTTCTCTGATACTCCCTAAACATACGGAATGACCACTGGTCTGGGTCTGGGTTCCTCCTTTTCACCTGATGGCTGACTGGAGTCCTGTTTGGGTTTCTTCTCTGCTTTCAGGAAGGCCCAGTTAGGATATCCACATTGCTCTAGAGCCTGTTTTGTGTAGGATTTCTCCTTCTGCCTGGCTCCCGAGTTAGTGGGGATGCTGTCTGCTCTGTGATACAGAGTCCTGATAACTCCTAACTTGTGCTCCAAAGGGTGATGGGAATCAAACTGTGTGGGTGGGTTTGCGGTACACCTCTGTTTGCAAATGTCCTCTATCAGAGACTGAGACCTCACAGTCCAAGAAAGCCAACTTGCCATTTTTTACATCTTCTCGTGTGAACTTGATGTATTTATCCACAGAGTTGATGTGGTCAGTAAAATGTTGGACTTCCTGAGATTTAATTTTAACCCAGGTGTCGTCAACATACCTGAACCAATGACTTGGTGGTGTCCCTGAAAAGGACATCAAGGCTCTCTTTTCTACCTCCTCCATGTACAGGTTGGCAACAATAGGAGAAACTGGAGGCCCCATAGCACACCCATGTTTCTGCCTATAATATTGCTCCCCATATGTGAAGTAGGTTGACTGCAGGCACAGTTTCAAGAGTTGACAGTTGTTCTGTGGAAAGCGTGGTCCTGTTGCTCAGAGTGGTGTCTGATTTTAATTTTAAACTGACCACCTCTACTGCATCATCAACAGGAATGCACGTAAAGAGTGATGTGACATCAAAAGAGACCATTGTTTCATCAGTCTCCATGATGACATCCCTCACCTTATCCACAAAGTCCATGGTGTTCTGTATGTGGTGTTCTGAGCTGCCAACTAAAGGGATGAGTACAGATGCCAGATATTTGGAAACATTGTAAGTGACAGAGTTAATCATGCTAACAATAGGTCTTAAAGGTACACCTTGTTTGTGGATTTTTGTTAAACCATACAGACTAGGTGTGGCCTCCCCTGGGTACAGTCTGTGGTACAGAATACGGTCAATAGCCTTGTCCTACTCCAAATTTTTCAGGCAATCTATTAACTTCTTCTTGTAACCACTTCCTGGATCTTTTTTCAGAGGTTCATAAGTGGTTAAGTCACTAAGGAGTGTCATAACTTTCTCATGATAGTCTTTCTGGTTCAAAATCACTGTGCACCTTCCTTTGTCTGCTGGATGAATGATGATGTTTTTGTCCTTGCTAAGAGTGGTGAGTGCATCCCTCTCCTCTCTACTGATGTTGGAAGGTGGTGGTTTGGCATTGCTGAGGCAGGATGAAACTTTGATTCTGAGCTGTTCTGCTTCACCCTCTTTCATTTTGTTGTTGCAGATGGCTGATTCTGTGGCTGTGATCATCTCCACCAGAGGAATTCTACTTGGTGCAATCGCAAAGATGTTCACATCCTGGACAGAGAGGAACAATGGTTTGAGAGAGGAGTAAAGGAGGCCATCTTTGTGAAAAGAAATCGTCCATCATTAAACAGGGGTGGAGGCCTCCGGGTGCAACTGTCCCCCTCTTACAATGCTGTGATTGCTAGTATCACTCAGCCCTCTGTGAATAGCAAACAGCCATCAGTCTGCTAATGATCCATTGTTAGGCTGATGGTCCTTCTTGAGCATGTGATCAGCTGGTTTTGGTTGTCAGCAGCAAACTGGTTGATCCACTCTGAGAATGTGCTATTTAAGAGACTGAGCTGAAAACAGCACCTCAGACTGAGGAAGTCTCTTGGATGAGAGACGAAACGTTTCTACATTTTTTTGCTTTGTTTTGTTTTTTGTCTTTTTGAATGTCCAGAGGACCAGATTGAACTTTTTTGGATTTTTCTACCTGGATTATTGAGCATGCATCAGGAGACCTGTGGTAACGCTCCTTTGTGCATTTAGGATGCAGTAATCTGTCACTGAACGAGCTCTCCAGTTCAGCAACAGCTTCATGCATGGGGTGGGAGAAATTGTCCAGCAATGATGTTATTTTAGCTAGAGTCCTTCTGTCTCCCACCACCTGCACTGGGTCAAGGGGGCGTCCAAGCACAGAGCTGGCCTTCTTGATGAGCTTATCTAGCTTCTTCTTCTCCGCTGATGATAAGTTGCTGCTCCAACACACAACACCATAGAAGATGGCTGATGCCACTACCAAGTCAAAGAATGTCTTCAGGAGCACTCCCTGCACTCCAAAAGACCTCAGTCTCCTCAGCAGGTAGAGTCTGCTCTGACCCTTCCTGTAAAGTGCATCAGTGTTGCGAGACCAGTCCAGTTTATTGTTCAGGTGAACACCCAGGTACTTGTAAGAGTCCACAATCTCGATGTTCACATCCTGGATATTCACCGGGATAAGTGAGGTGGACCTGTGCCTGCGGAAATCCACAACCAGCTCCCTAGTTTTAGCAGCGTTGATCAGGAGGTGGTTCTGCTGGCACCAGTCCACAAAGTCTTGAGTCCGCTGTCTGTACTCTGAGTCCTCCTCACTTGTGATGAGGCCGACTATGGCAGAGTCATCAGAAAACTTTTGCAGATGGCAGTGTGGGGAGTCGATGGTGAAGTCTGCAGTGTAGAGGGTGAAGAGGAACGGTGCCAGCACAGTTCCCTGTGGGACCCCCGTACTGCAGACCAGCATGTCAGAGACACAGCCCTGTGTCCTCACATACTGTGGGCGTCCAGTGAGGTAATCCAGTATCCACTGGGACATGTGGTGATCCACTCCTGATAACTCCAACTTGTCCCACAGAAGTCCTGGCTGGATGGTGTTGAAAGCACTGGAGAAATCAAAGAACATGATCCTCACAGTGCTTCCAGGTTTCTCCAGGTGGGTCAGAGCTTGGTGCCTGAGGTAGATGATGGCGTCATCCACCCCGATGCCAAGCCGGTAGGCAAACTGCAATGGATCTAATGAAGACCTCACCAAGTGGCACAAATTGTTGAGGACCAGCCTCTCGAGGGTCTTCATCAAATGTGAGGTCAGAGCCACCGGCCTGTAGTTTATGAGGTCCTTGGGATGTTTGGTTTTTGGTACCGGTACCACACAGGAGGTCTTCCACAATTGTGGTACTTTCCCCAGCTTCAGGCTCAGATTGAACAAAAATCCCATGATGCCACACAGTTGATCTGAGCAGCACCTCAGGAGCCTGGAGCTAATTCCATCTGGACCTGCAGCTTTATGCACCTTGATCTTTCGCAGCTCATTCCTCACCTGAAGAGTTGATAGGGACAAGATGGAGGTGGTGGAAGGGGGCTGTGAAATGAAGTCTTCTGGAATGAAGGGGGAGGCTGATGGCTGAGAGCTGTGAATTCCTGAGAAGAGAAGTTGGCAGTCATTAAAGGTGATGATGGGGCTGACAGCAGGGGGGACAAGGCTGGAGTAGGGATGGGGGTGGGTGACAGATCAAATCTGTTAAAGAACTGGTTCAAGTCATTCACCCACCCTTTGTCTCCTACAGCCTGGGGGCTTGATTTGTGGCCTGATATGTTTTTAAGGCTCCTCCACACCCCACTGATGTTGTTCTGCTTCAGCTGATCCTCCATCTTTTTCCTGTAGATGTTTTTTCCATCCCTAATCTTTCTTCTCAGTTCTTTCTGCACAGCACTCAGTTCCTCCTTGTTACCTGATCTAAATGCTTTTTTCTTCTCCTTCAGGAGAGCCTTTATTTCAGGATTAATCCATGGTTTGTTGTTGGAGAAACGCCGTACTGTCCTGATAGGTACAGTGTTGTCCACACAGAAATTGATGTAGTCCGTGATACAGTCAATGTCCTCTCCATGAGGAGCACAGAGCTCTTCCCACACAGTGGAGCTGAAACAGTCCCTCAGAGCTTCTTCAGTCTCCTCAGTTCATTGCTTCACTGTGCTCAAAACAGCTGGTTCTCTGCACACCAGGGTTTTATACACAGGCTGCAGATGAACCAGATTGTGATCTGAGCCCCCCAGGGGAGGCAGATGTGATGAACTGTATTGGTATTGGCAAAAAGTAGATCCAGTGTGTTGGTATTTCTGGTGTGACAGGTGACATACTGGGTGAAGGTAGGGAGAGTGGAGGACAGGGAAACATGATTAAAGTCCCCAGAGATCAGAAAGAGGACCTGTGGGTGCTGTGTTTGGAGTCTGCTGGTGGTGGTGTGAATGATGTCACAGGTTGCAGCAGCATCAGCAGAGGGCGGGACATACACCGTTATCACAATAACGTGTGAAAACTCCCGCAGAAGATAGTGTGGTCTCATACCAACTGCTAGAAGTTCAATGTCTTTACTGCAGAGCGTCTGTTTGATGGTTAAATGTCCAGCGTTACACCATCTATCTAAACACAGCCACACCCCCTCCTCTCTTCTTACCACTCTCTCTGGTTCTGTCCGCATGAAGTAAATGAAAGCCGTCCATGTTAATATTTGAGTCCGGAGTTAGCTCAGTCAGCCACGTCTTCGTCAGGCACATGCGGCTGATCTCCCGGTTGCTCCTCTGATGTCTCGTTAGAGCCGCCAGCTTGTCCACTTTGTTGTGAAGAGATCTCACGTTTCCCATAATGATGGATGGGAGGACAGGTCTGTACCTTATGCCCTGGCTGCGACGCCCTATGCCTGCACGTCTCCCGCGTCTCTTCCTTCTCAGCTCGCGGGGGACATCAGGTCGCTCTACAGGAGGAGGCACAGCGGAGCTGCGGAGGGAAAGCAGCTGGTCCCGAGAGTAAACAATAGGAGCGTGGTCGCTCACACCTTCTCCAAAAATAAAAACCATAAAAAAAGAAAATAAAAACAAAGTTTTCAAGAAAAAAATCAGTTCCATATTAAATATTTTTGTAGCTTCAGTACTGAACTATAGAAACTAGAACAAACTAACAGTGCAGAACAGTCACGGTGACGTGGCTCCACTGGCTAATCTATGGCTGCTGTCTGCTTACGTCAAAATCGGCGCCTCAGAGCAGTTCACTTTAAACACAAAGAAAGTGGTCCCATAAACAGGCTGAGTGGTGGTGGTTACCGGCAGTGGACAGGCCCTTAAATGGTGCAATGTGGTGCAGAACAGATGAGTGTAGAGACAGTGGAAAAGCAACATATGTATATAAACCATTACTTGTGTTGAGTTGAAAAACAACTTGTCCATAACGTGCGAAGTAAATCAAAAGTTTGCTGAGTCATGTTTTTTCACCATGCGAACAGCCTTGTCCATGTCACAGTCACTGAAGATGATCAGAGGTGATTTCCCTCCCAGCTCCAAAGAGACCTTCTTTAGGTTACTGAGTGCACAGCTGCAGGAAAAAACAAAGAGCTGTGAATGAAACCCTCATCCTCATCTAACCCATTCTTCTAATGGAGCTCACCTCTTCATGATCTGCTTGCCAATCGGCGTGGAGCCGGTGAAGCCAAGCTTGCGAATGTCAGGGTGGTCAGACAGACGTTGTCCCACCATACCACCTGGTGGACATGAAACAAAGTAGCAATTAATTCAATACCTTTTAAAGGAAGTTTTAACATCATACATCATAACAGACATGTATTACTGCCCTCAGAAGGTGACAAAACAAACTGCATTTATGTTTAGGGTAAGAATCTATCTAGGAGGGACTTGATATTTTATTGCATAATTTTGAGGACAAAAAACAGGCTATTATATGTACCATTGTGGCAAAATGAAGTTAATGCAACATTTTCAGGCTTTATTGTAAAAGGTCTGATACAAAAAATAACTAACAAGAGTACAACATATGGCACATTATACACCCACCGACAAACTATTATACAGCAATCTATAGCAATGGCATAGGCCTTGTACAACCGTTGACCTTCATTTGTTATACTGATCTTAGAGCCGGGGAGATGAAAAGATTAAGCAACATGCTGTCTAACAGTGGAACAAATGTGTATTTAGTTACATTAATTTATCTTGGGCAGATCAGGGGCGGCTGTGGCTGAGTGGTTAGAGCAGTCGTCCTCCAATGCAAGTGTTGGGGGTATGACTCCACCAGAAGTCACACGCCAAAGTGTCTCAGGGCAAGACACTGAAACCCTCAATGTGTGTCCCATCGGTGTATGAATGTGATAAAGCACTGATTAGTCTCTTTAGAATGACTTGTTCAATTAGCTTTGTAGAGATACAGTAGTGTGCTGTATGAATGTGTAAATGAGGGCACAGATTGTAGTGTAAAGCGCTTTAAGTGTCTCGAAAATAGAGAAAGGTGCTATATAAGTACAGTCCATCTAGCCATCCATCCATTATCTTCCGCTTGTTCCAAAGTCGGGTCACTGGGGCAGTACTTTGCGCAAAGAAGCCCAGACATCTCTTTCCACAACCACCTCTTCCAGCTCTTCTGGGAGGATTCCAAGGCGTTCCCAGGCCAACCGAGAGACATAGTCTCTCCAGCGTGTCCTGGGTCTTACCCGGGGTCTCCTCCCAGTCAGACATGACCGAATCACCTCGCTAGGGAGGCGTCCAGGGGGCATCATTAACACATGCCCAAACCACCTCAACTGGCTCCTCTCGATGTGGAGGAGCAGCGGTTCTACTCCGAGTCTCTCCTGGATAACTGAACTTCTCACTCTATCTCTAAGGGAGAGTCCAGCTAACCTGTAGAAGAAACTCATTTCAACCGCCTGTATCCACAATCTCATTTTTCGGTCACTACGCAGAGCTTGTGACCACAGGTGAGGGTAGGAACGTAAACCAACCGGTAAAAGGAGAGTTTTGCCTTACAGCTCAGCTCCCTCTTCACCACAACGGACTGGTACAGAGTCCGCAATACTGCAGATGCTGTACCAATCTGTCTGTCAATTTCACGCTCCATTCTTTCCTCACTCGTGAACAAAACCCTGAGATACTAGAACTCCTCCATTTGAGGAAGAACCTCTCCCTCGATCTGGAGAGAGCAATCCACCCTTTTCTGGTTGAGGACCATGGCTTCAGATTTGGAGGTGCTGATTCTCATCCCAACTCCTTCACACTCGGCTGCGGACTGCTCCAGTGAGAACTGAAGATCACGGCATGATGACGCCAACAGGACCACATCATCTGCAAAGAGCTGAGATGGAATCCTGAGACCACCGAACCAAAAACCCTCCACCCACTGGTTGTACCGAGAAATTCTGTCCATAAAAGTTATGAAAAGAATCGGTGACAATGGGCAGCATTGGCGGAGTCCAACTCCCACCCTGAAGGTGTCTGACTTACTGCCAGCAATGCGAACCAAGTCTTGCACCACTTGTATGCGGACTGAACAGCCCATAGCAACGGGCCCCCAATCCCAAACTCACGGAGCACCCCCACAGTGTATCCCGAGGAACTCGGACGAATGCCTTCTCTAAATCTGCAAAACACATGTAGACAGGAAGGGCAAACTCCCATGACCCCTTGAGGACCCTAGTGAGGGTAAAGAGCTGATCCAGTATTCCATGGCCAGGACGGAACCCAAATTGTTCCTCTTGGATCTGAGGTTCGACCAGTGATCGAACTCGCTTCTCCAGTACCACTGAATAGACCTTACCAGGGAGGCTGAGGAGAGTGATGCTCCTATAGTTGGAGCACACCCACCGGTCCCCCTTTTTGAAGAGGGGAACCACCACCCCAGTTTGCCAATCCAGTGGCACTGCCCCCAATATCCACGCAATGTTGCAAAGGTGTGTCAACCAAGACAGTCCCATAACATCTAGAGCCTTAAGGAAACAGGGCGAATGTCATCCACTCCTGCAGCCCTGCCACCTCTGAGCTTTTTAACGATCTTGGCGAATTCAGCCACAGTTATGGATGGATCAACCCCAAAGTCCCCCGACTCAGCTTCCTCCATGGAAGATGTGCTGGTGGGATTCAGAAAGTCCGAGAAGTGTTCTTTCCACCTCCCGACGACATCACTGGTTGAGGTCAACAGCAGCCCACCTTCACTGAATACTGTGTTAGTAAAGTGCTGCTTTCCCCTCCTCAGCCGTCTTGTGGTTTGCCAGAATCTCCTTGGAGCCGACAGAGAGTCGTTATCAAAGGTCTCACCGAACTCCTCCCACATCTGACATTTTGCCTCAAAAACAGCCAAGGCTGCGGACTGCTTGGCCCTACGGTACTCCTCAGCAGCCTCCAGAGTCCCACTGGCCAACAAAGCTTGATAGGACTCCTCCTTCAGTTTGACAGCCTCCCTAACCCGGGGTGTCCACCACCGAGTTCGTGGATGGCCACCACGAGAAGCACAGACAACCTTGCGGCCACAGCTCAAGGCAGCCACATCAACAAGTGAGGTGCAGAACATGGCCCACTCAGACTCAATGTCCCCCACCTCAGCTGGGATGCGGTTAAAGCTCTATCAGAGGTGTGACTTGAAGATCTCTCTGACAGGTTCTTCTGCCAGACGTTCCCAGCAAACCCTCACTACACATTTGGGTCTACCAGGTCTGTCCTGCTTCTTACTCCGCCATCTGATTCAACCAATTACCAGATTGTGACCAGTTGACAGCTCAGCTGCTCTCTTCACCCGAGTGTCCAAAACAAACGTCCGTAAATCAGATGACACGACTATGAAGTCTATCATCGATCTACGACCTAGGGCATCCTGGTGCCAAGTGCACTTATGGAAACCCTCATGTTCAAACATGGTGTTTGTGATGGAAAACTATGACTAATACAGAAGTCCAACAACAGAACCCCGCTCGGGTTCAGATCAGAGAAATCATTCCTCCCAATCATGCCCCTCTAGGTCACACTCTCATTACCCATGTGGGCACTGAAGTCCCCCAGCAGAATAAAGGAGTCCCCAGCAGGTGCACCTTCCAGCACTCCTACCAAGGACTCAGAGAAGGCTGGATACTCTGAACTGCCATTTGGTGCATAGGCACAGACAACAGTCAGAGCCCGTCCCACCATCTGCAGGCAAAGGGAAGCCACCCTCTCATCTACTGGGTAAAACTCCAACACACAAGCACCAAGTTGGGGGTCTACAAGTAGACCCACACCAGCTCGACGCCTCTCACCATGGGCAACTCCAGAGTGGAATAATGCCCAGCCCCTCTCAAGGAGATCAGTTCCATAGCTCATGATGTGCGCTAAGGTGAGCCCAACTATATCTAGTCGGTACCTTTCAACCTCACACACAAGCTCATGCTCCTTTCCCACCAGAGAGGTCACGTTCCATGTCCCAAGAGCCAGCTTTGGTAAGCCAGGGTCAGAGTGCCAAGGTCTCCGCCTTCGGCCACTGCCCATGGCATCACGCACCTGACTTTTATGTCCCTTCCTGCAAGTGGTGGGTCCATAGGAAGGCAAACCCATGCTGCTCCTTCGGGCTGAGCCTCACTGGGCCCCATGGATAGAGACCCGGTAACCCACATCTGGGCACACCGAGTTCCTTGTTGTATCATGTCCATAAAAATCTTCGGAATCGCTCTTTGTCTGGCCTGTCACCTAGGACCGACTAGTCTGCCTTGGGAGACCCTACCAGGGACAATTATAATTGCCCCTGACAGCATAGCTCCTAGGATCATTCAGGCACACAAATTCCACCACCACAATAAGGTGGCGATTCAATGAGTACAGTCCATTTACCATTTACAGTCTACATATATATATATATATATATATATATATATATATATATATATATATACACAAACCGGATTCCAAAAAAGTTAGTACTCTAAACAAATTGTGAATAAAAACTGAATGCAATGATGTGGAGGTGCCAACATATAATATTTTATACAGAATAGAACACAAATCACAGATCAAAAGTTTAAACTGCGAGAATGTATCATTTCAGGGAAAATCTGTTTCCAAATTTCATGGTGTCAACAAATCCCAAAAAAGTTGGGACAAGTCCATTTTTGCCACTGTGTGGAAGCCCCTTTTCTTCTTACAACACTTAACAGACGTCTGGGGACAGATGAGACCAGTTTCTCAAGTTTAGAAATAGGAATGCTTTCCCATTCATGTCTAATACAGGACTCTAACTGTCCAATCGTCTTGGGCCTTCTTTGTCGCACCTTCCTCTTTATGATGCGCCAAATGGTCTCTATAGGTGAAAGATCTGGACTGCAGGCTGGCCATTTCAGTACCCGGTTCCTTCTCCTACGTTGCCATGATGTTATGATTGCTACAGAATGTGGTCTGGCATTATCGTGTTGAAAAATGCAGGGTCTTCCCTGAAAGAGATGATGTCTAGATGGAAGCATATGTTTTTCTAGAACCTGAACATAGTTATCTGCATTAATGGTGCCTTTCTAGACATGCAAGCTGCCCGTGCCACAAGCGCTCATGCAACCCCATACCATCAGTGATGCAGGTTTCTGAATGGAGCATTGATAACAACTTGGGCTATCCTTGTCTTCTCTGGTCCGGATGACATGGCGTCCCAGTGTTCCATAAAGAACTTCAAATCGTGACTCATCTGACAACAGAACAGTCTTCCATTTTGCCACACTACATTTTAAATGACCCCTGGCCCAGTGCAAACATCTGAGCTTGTGGAGCTTGCTTAGAAATGGCTTCCTCTTTGCACTGTAGAGTTTCAGCTGGCAACGGCGGATGGCACGGTGGATTGTGTTCACTGACAATGCTTTCTGGAAGCATTCCTGAGCCCATTTTGTTATTTCCTTGACTGTGGCATTCCTGTTTGAGGTGCAGTGACGTTTAAGGGCCCGGAGATCACGAGCATCCAGTAGAGTTTTACGGTCTTGACCCTTACACACAATGATTGTTCCAGATTCTCTGAATCTTTTGATGATGTTATGCACGGTTGATGATGATAACTTAAAAGTCTTTGCTATTTTACGCTGGGTAA
>NC_056519.1:27351221-27368643 GCF_014905685.2 Nematolebias whitei
CAAACCCACCCACACAGACCAGTATTTGCAGTTTGACTCCCATCACCCTTTGGAGCACAAGTTAGGAGTCATCAGGACTCTGTATCACAGAGCAGACAGCGTCCCCACTAGCTCAGGAGCCAGGCAGAAGGAGAAATCCCACACAAGACAGGCTCTAGAGCAATGTGGATATCCTAACTGGGCCTTCCTGAAAGCAGAGAAGAAACCCAAACAGGACTCCAGTCAGCCAACAGGTGAAAAGGAGGAACCCAGACCCAGACCAGTGGTCATTCCATATGTTGAGGGAGTATCAGAGAAACTGAGACGTTTATTTTCTAAACATAACGTCCCAGTGGCTTTTAAACCCCAAAATACATTACGGCAAAGACTGGTTCATCCCAAAGATCCAGTCCCCCGGCACAAACAGAGCAATGTTGTGTATGCTGTTCAGTGTCAGGAGGGCTGTGATCAGTCTTACATTGGGGAAACAAAACAGCCACTGGCCAAAAGGATGGCCCAGCACAGAAGATCAACATCATCAGGCCAGGACTCTGCGGTCTACACTCATCTCCAGGCCAGCGGTCACTCTTTCAGGGATGAAGATGTTCACATCCTGGACAGAGAGGAACGATGGTTTGAGAGAGGAGTAAAGGAGGCCATCTTTGTGAAAAGAAATCGTCCATCGTTAAACAGGGGTGGAGGCCTCCGGGTTCAACTGTCCCCCTCTTACAATGCTGTGATTGCTAGTATCACTCAGCCCTCTGTGAGTAGTAAACAGCCATCAGTGTGCTAATGATCCATTGTTATGCTGATGGTCCTTCTTGAGCATGTGATCAGCTGGTTTTGGTTGCCAGCAGCAAAACTGGTTGATCCACCCTGAGACGGTGCTATTTAAGAGACTGAGCTGAATACAGCTCCTCAGACTGAGGAAGTCTCTTGGATGAGAGACGAAACATTTCTACATTTTTTTGTTGATTTGCTTTGTTTTATTTTTTTGAATGTCCAGAGGACCAGATTTAACTTTTTTAGATTTTTCTACCTGGATTATTGAGCATGCATCAGGTTATATTGACAGAATTTCTCAGTGCTGCTGGGGGGGGCGGAGGGAGTCCGGTTTGGTGGATTCAGGATTCCATCTCTGCCATTTGCAGATGAAATGGTCCTGTTGGCATTATTGTGCCGTGATCTCCAGCTCTCACCGGAACAGTTCGCAGCTGAGTGTGACGCGGCTGAGATGAGAATCAGCTCCTACAAATGTGAGGCTATTGTCCTCAGTTAGAAAAGGGTGGAATACTCTCTTCGGGTCAAGGGTGAGGCTCTGCCTCAAGTGGAAGAGTCTAAGTATCTTGGGGTTTTGTTCACGTGTGAGGGAAGAATGGAGCGTGAGATTGACAGACGGATTGGTGCCGCATCTGCAGTATTGCAGACTCTGTGCCGCTCCATTGTGGTAAAGAGGGAGCTGAGCTGTAAGTCAAAGTTCTCCGTTTACCGGTCGGTCTACATTCCTACCCTCACCTACGCCCACGAACTCTGGGATAGTGACAGAAAGAATGAGGCTGAGGATACAGGTGGCTGAAATGAGTTTCTTCCGCAGGGTAGCTGGACTCTCCCTTTGAGATAGGGTGAGAAGTTCAGTCATATGGGAGTGAATCTGAGTAGAACCGCTGCTCCTCCACATTGAGAGGAGCCAGTTGAGGTGGTTAAGGTATCTGGTAACGATGCTTCCTGGGCACCTCCCTAGCTTCAGGCATGTCTGACTGGGAGGAAAGCTTGGGGAAGATCCAGAACACGCTGGACAGACTACGTCTCTCGGTAGGCCTGGGAATGCCTTGGGGTCCCCCCAGAAGAGCTGGAAAAGGTGGTTGTGAAAAAAGATGTCTGGGCCTCCCTGCTGAAGCTGCTGCCCCCAAGACCTGATTTCGGAATAAGTGGATGTGTGTGTGTGTGTGTGTATGTGTATGTGCATGGTGGCAGCCATCTTGGATTTAGATGTGGCAACCCAACTTTCGATGATGACCTTTGTTACCCACTATATGTAGCCACACACCTACATGGAAGTTGGTACCTCACTTCTTTTTCAAAGTTATCATGCTCACAACATGCACAGACAGACAAATGGACAGAAGGAGAGTATTTCCAATTCCCCTCATAGCTTTGCAATGGGGGACAGCAAAGGCATAAAACAATTGCCATTTTTTTTATGTCAGTTTCCTTGCTGCAACTTTCCCAGCCTCATACCCAGCACATATTATATTGAACAAAAACACA
The DNA here is from genome assembly GCF_014905685.2 of Nematolebias whitei. NCBI lineage: Eukaryota > Metazoa > Chordata > Actinopteri > Cyprinodontiformes > Rivulidae > Nematolebias > Nematolebias whitei. The sequence goes on from NC_056519.1 coordinate 27,353,469, forward strand.
TCATGAATGCTACACATCAATCGTTTACATCACAGAACTTAACCTGCAATAACTTCTGCGTGTTTGGACTACCACAAAGTTGCTTGGGGCAGCTGTGGTTGAGTGGTTAGAGCAGTCGTCCTCCAATGCAAGAGTCGGGGTTTGAATCCACCAGCAGTCACATGCCGAAGTGTCCCTGGGTAAGACACTGAACCCCTCATAGCCTCTGATGTGTGTCCCATTGGTGTATGAATGTGAGCTAAAACACTGATTAGTCTCATTAGAATGATTTGTTCAATTAGCTTTGTAGAGAACTAGTAGAGTGCTGTATGGAAGGGTAAATGAGGACACAGATTGTAGTGTAAATCACTTTGAGTATCTTGAAATAAGATAAAAAGGTGCTATATAAGTACAGTCCATTACAGTCCATTTGTTTCTGAAAACCCTGACACATAGCAAAATAAGAAACAGTGTGAACTATGTAATGATGTTTCTTATACCTGAGCCTGGCAGAATATTAATGACTCCTTTTGGGATGCCAGCTTTCACAGAAAGCTCAGCGAACTTCAGCGCTGTCAAAGGTGTCACCTGTGAATGAATTATCACAATAATAATCAATAATAATCAATAATAATCCGAACAGAGGACATGAGTTAGTTAAACATGTATTAACTGTATGAACAACACTTTGTGTTCCAGCCTACCTTTCTGTAGCTAAGAGTTCATATTGTGTTTATTATTGCCTTTCGCTGAGGGTGATAATGTCTATGCATGTCTGGTGTGTAAGCAAAATATTTAATTAGCCACAAGGTAAATTGAACTAAAACTTTTGCAATCATTGAATGCTACAACAGCTCAGCAACCTTAGTCAACACAAAAAAGGCTTTAACATGTTATATTTCTTACACAAGATTTAAAACTATGCCTTAACTACTGAAGTCACTGTTGTCAGTCTGTTAGCACAATGTGGCTACAACTCAGTTCTCATTATAAAATTAAGTTAGTATAAAACTAACCTGAAATATGGCCAGTGATATGCATTCCTTCAAGGAATGCTAGGTTTTAATGTACAAGGTACTTTTTTTCCAAAGGGATTGTGTATATTTTGGAGTATAAAAAGCCTACCTGTGCAGGTTTTAGAACTAATGTGTTTCCAGTTGCAAGACAAGCCGCACTCTTCCAAGCTAGCATCATGAGAGGGTAATTCCAAGGGATTACTATAGCACAAACTCTGCCACAAAGAAAAAGAAAAACAAAAAACTGTAATGCACTCTGTAAAATACAGATACAGAATGGAAATGCAGGAAGTCTTTAAACTAGAGAATTTCAGAAAAAATGTTGAAGGGTCCTAAGGCAGCTGCTGCCCCAAACTCCAACATAACTCAGTAAACAATATAAACAACATTCCAATGCATCCACCTTATTCCTGGGGACTCTACTGTGTAAAAGATTATGATTCAACTTCCTGTCAGACACAGGAAGTAGCAGTAAGCATTGGTTAATCATGGTAGTGGAGCACAAACTGTGGTTTATTTCAAAGTAATTTGAATTCAGTTTAGCAGATAAAACTCTGTTTTTGTTTACATTTATGTAACAACCATACAGTTTATTGAAATGGCCGTGCTGAGTTCAGGTACCTGTTGTAATGAACTATATCTGTCTCTGATATTATTCATAATTTAAACGGATTCTTTCATTTTTCTGGACTGAGTACTATCGTGCCTTGAATGATTAAATGTGGACGGAAACGTGTTTTATCTTTGACTCACCAACAACAGTGGGTCATTTATTTAAAAACGATTTAAACATATCACACATTTACAATAATTGGCAGATTGATTTCAATAAGACAGCTTAATTAATGAGCTTTACAATGAGAACCATATGGCCATGGTATCTCACTTGCAACTAATTACAACAGACATTTATGAAAATATCTGGATGATTTACTGGCAAGATAGAAGAGTTTTAAAGATGGGAAAATGAAGGAGTTTAAATGGAGAGAAAAAGGATGAGGGAAAAGTGGGTTGATAACGAACGGCACCCTCCATCCGAACCCAGCTCCACCTCGGTACACTTCGGTAGTGAGGGACTCGTTACCTTGTAGAAGATGTCTCCACTGGTACGGAGTTCCATTTAACGCTACCTTTCTAGCGTCTCCGTAGGAACAGCTGCGAATCGTCCGAAGTAGTGACGGTACTTCGTTCAACACCACGCTCACCTCTCAGGTGGACTCACATGAGCTGTGAGCCCGTCAGAGGTTCCACTCAGATGTGGAAGATTCCATAATCCCCACGAGACTCGGAACTTTGTTCTTCCTTTTGGAACTTTGTTCTGCGTAGTTCCCGTTGTTCTGCTGGAACTAGGAAGTGTTGACCCTTTTAAAGAGGTCACTTCCGGTTCCTCTGAGAACTTCCTGATTGGTTGAAAGAACCAACAGGGGTGTGGTCTTAGTGACGTAAGAGGGTCATTAAAAGTCAAGGAGAAAGAGTAGATTGTTTTAAGAACAGACAGAAAGATGTTTTGAAGAACAGAGACTTTTAGGAGCCGTTTTCCTTCTATCTGTCTGCAAAAGTTAAACATGACATTTCGTTCCGATAAACATGTTTTTGACCAAAACTTGACTTCTGACCCACATCACGACTTGCTCATTTCAGACAGAAGATCAAAAAATGCATAATTACTCTTGTAACAAACATTAACTTGATTTCTACTTTGAATGAGGATTAAAAATCATTTATACTGTTTCACAGTTGATTTAAAATGAGTAGTTCACTTCAACATTTAAAATGGTTTGAACTAAACACACTTTTGATTATCAAGACATTGTAAAATAGTAATGATAATAAAAAAGAGAGTGTTCTTTCAATTGATCAGTGCAGGACACACTTAGAAAGTCTCTGGATGAACTTAATTTGTGTTTCTGGACTCAAATCAATGAAATAACAGTTCTTGTCCCAGGAAGGCCCTCAGGGCCAGATTTTGACCTGAGGCTTAGTTCACTACACTGTTGTGTTCATGGCTGCAGAACAACCAGACAAAAGTGAATCAGTGGCTACAACAATAGGTTGAACATGGACCAAAACAAAAATAGTTCCTGTGAAAAGAGGTATAGTTTCTATCTCCTCCCTACAGATGAGGAATTAAGAAGAAAGTGTCTGAAAATGTGAACTTGAAGCGACCACCCAAAACTCTGTATGTGAGCTCATTTCACTTTTTTGACAAACGGCCAACTGAGGAAAACCTGCTACTACTTTGTGTCTGGACTACAATAAACCACCAGAGAAGAGACACTGGATCGTCAGAAGGATTGAAAACAGTGATGAGAACATCAGGTTTGATTCAAGTGTATGGAGGTCACAACTTTATAGTATTTGTTCATCTTCAGTTTTATGATTTCCTCTATGATTAACCCAAGTTCAGTGATAGAGGACTTTAAGACTTTGGCTGGCTATGTGTCTGCTTTAAGGCCAATAAAGTAAGTACGTAGCTAAATAAAGCTTTAAGTAGCTACATATGCTAGTAGAAGTAATCTGCAGCCACTTCTTCAGCTCGTCCTCAGCAGGCAGAGATTTCATTCAACCTTTATTTAAACAGATAAATCACAATGAGCCTCAAAGACTCATTTACAAGTGAGACCTGTTTGGACAGACAAAAACAGTGGTTAACTGGACACATGTAGGAGTTGGAGGCGAAAAAAATTCCTATCAGACTTTTTTCTTGGATGAGAAAAACCCCTAATTTTGAAAAAACACCTCGCACAAACAAGCACATATTTACGTAGACATTCTGCAATATAGAAGAGCAGGAAGAAGGAAGAGACGAGAGCGGTCAACAACGCTTACAGATGCTCTCGAGGTCACTGTAATCAGTCAATGTCCTCCGGTGAGATCCATAAACATTCTCGAGGTATGTCGAAGAATTGCCTAGAATAACCCCTGAGAATCCAGAGTCCTGAAATGATGACACAAAGTTTTGTCAGCGGGGTTTCATCTGGTTATTAGTTGGAAATTCCTCAGGGAGGGGGGTGGTGAGCGTCAGATCACATTTTCCAGGCGAAATTCAGATAAGGTGGCCTTCAAGGACACCAAGGCGACGAAAATTTAGATAAACACACAGTTGTTTTGGGGACAGGCAGAACTTAATGACATCTGCCTTGAGTCTGTGTTTGGTCCACTCGGTTCTGAAATGTCCAAAATAATATGACCACACCGATGGAACATGTCTGAGTAAAAATCCCCAAGATCTGATCCATTCAGCCCAAAGCATTTGAGTCTGGGTACTCGAGACATGAAACCAAACCATCATAAAGGCAAGCAGCATGATCGGGTCCAAATTTGCTGCTGACGACTTCCTTGATTGTAGATAAAAACTAGGACCAGCTGAATCCAAAAAGCAGGAACCAGTTATCGTGAATCCAATTCAATATGCGTCCTTAAAATCCACAGATGGCAGCAGAGATAGACACATCATCAAGTCTTCCAGTCGATGAGATATCCAGCTGTGTACGTGCCAACAGGGTAAATCGGCTCGCCTAAAGCCTGTCTTCTCTCGAAGAAATGCTGTAAATTGAGTTGAGGGACCAACTGGTCAGAACAAGTCCATAATTATGGTTCGGAAGATATGCAAGAGAGTCTCAGAGTCTCAGAAGCAGTTTCACAGACAGACAGAGAACAGCAAAGCGGAGAGGGAGGGAGGGAAGCATCCGATCTTGGCTTGAGCAAGTGGTGAAGTGAAGATGATGATATTGTCCTGTTTGAGCTCTGACAGGTGGTGTTCCTACATATTAAATCCACAATGCTTGGAGAAACTACATGAGCTCGTACTGTTCACACATAAACACAGGTTCTGGTTCATGCCAGAAGTTGCACCCATAACTGGTGCAAGGCATCATGAGGGCTAGGAATAAGGTGGATAATTTGTATTAGTAACAATGAAGTTATCGGAATAATTAGTTTGTAAGCAAAATAAATTTCAAACAATTCAAAAGTTATTGTGTGACATCACCAAATGTCAGTTGAATGTTCAGAAAAATCTGTAAAACTCATCAAACCTAAACTTTTTTTGTACAAAAATGCTAAAAATATCAAAATGTTAGGTCAATTGTGTAAAATTCAATTATCTGTGACCTACGTCTGATTAGAAGGATGTTTCAGCTGTAAAGTTTGAGCTGTATGGTCACACAGAGGGCTGGCTTTTCTCATGTGTTTCGTCAAAATCCCATTGAGCTCTAAATTTTTCCCTTAAAGTTTATTATCAAAGTTTTACTACGGTGTGTGACATACCACTACCAAAAGTCATAGTACACTGTTCCTGATTTAGCAGCATGTTTTGGTGTAAAATTTGTAAGTTCAACGCAGCATGACAAAACACAGGATAATAATTTAGAACAGGATGGTAAAAAGGGGGCTTGATGGTGTGGACAGGAAGTGAACTTTAGAAAGGGTGGTTATAAATGAAGGAGTTAGAAAAGAATCTAGTAGAAGTGAAGAAAGTGCAGAGTGATGTGTCTGAATGTGGAAGGTAAAGGTCTGTTGTCAGTGGTTATATTCCAGGTCGTCTGTGAGGTAAAGGAGAAATAAATTATGGAAAGATCTAGATGAATGTGATGGATTTTGCCAAGAGGATGGAAATGGCTGTAGTCAACAACTATTTCCAAAAGAGGGAGGAACACAGAGTGACCTATAGGAGGGGAGGAAGGAGTACGCTGGTCGACTACATTCTGTGTAGAAGAGGAAACCTGAGGGAGACTGAGGACTGTAAGGTTGTGGCAGGGGAAAGCGTGGTCAGACAGCAATGAATGGTTATGTGTCAAATGACTGTTGTGAAGAAGAGAGAAAAAAAAAAATGAAGGAGGTTTAATGTTAGACTGGTAAAGGACATGCATGAGAACAGCAGAAAAGTGGTGAGATGTGATGTAGGAGTGACAGATAGAGCCCCTTCTTGTTTGCTCTGCCGATGGACCGACTAACAGATGAGGTCAAGCAGGAATCCCCATGGACTATGATGTTTTCAGATGACATTGTGATCTGTGGTGAGAACAGGGAACAGGTGGAAGAGAACTTGGAGAGGTGGAGGTATGCACTTGAAAGAAGAGAAATGAAAGTCAACTGTAGTAACAGAGTACATGTGTGTGGATGAGAGGGAGGCTGGTGGAACAGTGAGGCTACAAGGAGCAGAGGTCACAAAGGTGCAGGACTTCAAGTACTTGGGGTCCACTGTCCAGGAAATTGGGGAATGTGGTAAAGAGGTGAAGAAGAGAGTCCAGGCAGGATGGAGTGGATGGAGAAAAGTTTCAGGAGTGATTTGTGACAAAAAGGTGTCAGCGAAGGTCAAAGGAAATGTTTACAAGACAGTGGTGAGACCAGCTATGTTGTATGGTCTGGAGACAGAGACATGGACAAAAAGACAGGAGACAGAACTGGAAGTGGCAGAAATGAAGATGTTGAGGTTCTCCTTAGGAGTGACAAGGATGGAGAAGATTAGGAATGAGATCATCAGAGGTACAGCACAGGTTGAACAAATGGGATAAAGTTAGAGAGACCAGACTGAGATGGTTTGGACATGTCCTGAGGAGGGACAGTGGTTTGGACATGTTCAGGTGAGGGACAGTGGTTTGGACATGTCCAGGTGAGGGACAGTGGTTTGGACATGTCCAGAGGAGGGACAGTGGTTTGGACATGTCCAGAGGAGGGACTGTGGGTATATTGGTAGAAGGATGTTAGAAATGCAGCTGTCAAGAAAAATACAAGAGGAGATATATGGATGCAGTTAGAGAGGACATGGGGGTAGGTAGAGTGAGGACAGAGGATGCAGAGGACAGAGTGAGATGGAGGAGGATGACTCGCTGTGGAGACCCCTGAAGAAGAAACAGCTGAAAGATTAAGTAATAAAGGGGCTTCAGGCTTTCACATCATTAATGAAAAAACAGGCATTAAGTGAGAAGAATATAGATCTACCCCAGAGGTTCTCTCTTGGTGAAGGTCAGGTTCCGGTTGGGCCTGGCTTGGTTGATGGGGATCGTTTTGCCCTGCCAGAAGACAGTTTTTTTTTTTTTTTAGTGTGAGAAACTTTAAATATTTTGTTTGTATGTCAGTAAAACAGGAAGCATAATCAAACCTGGATTTTGTCGCACCAGCCTGCAAAGTATCGAAAGGTCTGGATGGACATGCCCACATGTGTCTTGAGAGCCAGGGTGTACACAGCGCCTGAATCAATGGACTCGATAGTGGCCAGCTCCTCCTGATGCTCCTCCATCAGGTCTGCAAGTCTGAAGGTCAGAGTAGTCAAGTCAAATCAACTTTATTTATAGAGCATATTTAAAACAGAAACTGTTATCAAAGTGCTGAACAATAACATCAATGGGAGTAAAATTAATGAAAAAATAACACACCAATGATAATAATGAAGAATTAATTAAAAGCATTAAAAACTCCAGACAGTTTAAATTGATTGATTTTGGACTCATGCAGGCCAGGAGATTAATATCTTTGTACAGGAAGAAAATGGATGTACCCTCAAATCATATGTGGGTGAAGTAGATGGCATCTTGTATTGTACTGGAACAACTTACATTATTTACCTACAACTTACTTATGTTGTCAGAGGTAAAGGATTAGACTTTGAAGAAATATGGTCACCATTAACTGAATTTCTGAGACATTATAGGGGAAACTAATTCAGAAAAGATGCTTGGAGCTGAGTTTTATCTTATCTTATTTTATTATATAGATATATGCTGTTATTATTATTTTTTATTTACTTTCTTATTTTTTCATTTAGTTACATATACTTGTTTTAATATTTGTTTACTTTGGAGATTATGTTGTTTAATGGAAAATAATGATAATTGTACTATTATCACTTGCTTGTTCTGCAAAATAAATAAAAAAATCAATAAAGATGTTGTTTTTAAAAAAAAACATTAAAAACAGGAACACTGAGAAAAAAATACTAAATCAACTCACACTGTGTGAAACACCAGAGACTATAGATGTGTTTTAGCTGATTTAAAAACAGGAAGGGAGGTGGCCTGCGTAATAGCACTGCAAGTAATGTTCTTTGACTTTTCCAGTGCTATTAACACCATCAGACCTGTTCGACTCTGCAGTAAGCTCCTGGACATGCAGGTGAAGGACTCACAGATCACCTGGATCAGAGAGTACCTCACAGGTCGGCCGCAGTATGTGAGGCTGCAAAACATCACCTCGGACACCATACTAAGCAGCACAGGGGCTCCTCAGGGCACAGCCCTCTCACTGTTTCTGTTCACACTCTACACCTCGGACTTCAGGTACAACTCACAATCCTGCATCTGCAGAAGTTCTGGATGACTCTGTCATTGTGGGCTGCATCACTGGTGACCAGGAAGCTGAATACAGAGGTGTGGTGGACAGAACCACCTGCAACTCAATGTTGGAAAAACTAAAGAGCTACAGATGGACTACAGGAAGAAGACCAGTCCCCTCAACCCTGTCAACATCAAGGGTACTAAGGTGGACACTGTGGACTGCCACAAGTACCTGGGGGTCCACCTAGACAATAAATTGGACTGGACAGCTAACACCAACGCTCTCTACAGGAAAGGGCAGAGTCGCCTTTTTCTTCTGAGGAGACTCGGGTCCTTTAACATCTGCAGGACCATGCTGCAGATGTTTTACCACTCGGTGGTCTCCAGCATCATCTTCTACGCTGTGGTGTGCTGGGGCAGCAGGGTGAAGAAAGCTGATGCCAACAGACTCGATAAACTCATCAATAGAGCTGGCTCAGTTCTGGGAGTGGACCTGCAGTCTCTGACAGAGGTGTTTGAGCAGAGGATGCTGAGGAAACTGCTCCAGGTCCTGAACAACACATCACACTCCTTGCATGACACCATGGACTCACTGCAGCACCTTCAGTCGTAGACTGAGACCACCAAGGTGCTCCACAGAACAACACAGGAAGTCCTTCCTCTCTGTGGCTACCAAACTTTTAACTCCTCTCCCTTTCTGCACAGAGGACAATAAAATTAATCCTGTATTACAACAAACTCTTTAATGTTTATACCTGCACCTGTTTAGAACTTAATTGTTGGCATTTTTATATTCTCTGTTATTTTTTTAATATTCTCCGTTATTTTTATATCTTGTGATTCTTGTGTATGTTCCTTTGTACTGAAACTTGGGCACAATAATTTCCTGTGGGAGCAATAAAGTTTTATCTTATCTTAATGTGGGGGGCAGGTTGTTCCAGAGTTTTGGGCCCATAAATGAAAATGCCCAATCACCTCTGAGCTTCAGTCTTGTTTTTGGAACAGCCAAAAGCAGCTTGACCAGATGGATGATCTCAGGGCCTGAGAGGGAACATATGGTTCCAGTACCTCAGAGATAAAGGGGTGCAAGGCCATTTAGGCACGTATAGGTCAACAGAAGAATTTTAAAGTTCATTCTAGTATGTACAGGAAGCCAGTGAAGGGAGGACAGAACTGGTGTAATATGCTCAGACCAATAAGTTCTGGTTAAGAGCCAAGCAGCAGCATTCTGGACGAGCTGGAAATGTGAGATGGAGGTCTGGCTGACCTTGCATTGCAATAGTTCATTCGAGTCGTGATAAAGGCATGGACTAGTTTCTCAAGGTTGGGTCTGGACAACATTGGCTTGAGCTTAGCTACTTGCCTTAAATAGAAGAAGCTTTTCTGCAGAACAGAGTTGGTTTGTCAAATTTGAAATCCGAGTCTAAAACCATAGAGATTTTTAGCAGACTGCTTAAGATATGGCTGAAGGGAGTCCAGGTTTACAGGATCAGAGGTGACAGTTGAGCTAGGGCTAAAGACAATGCCTTCAGTCTTTTGATCATTCAAACTTAATAAATTTGAAGCCATAAATGCTTTAATGTCATCTAGACATTTTAGGAGAGAGTGAATGGAGCAAGCACTTGCTAGTTTCAAAAGGCAGAAAAATCTGACAATCATCAGCATAACAATGGAATGAAAGACCATGTTTCCTCAGGATGGACCCCAGTGGGAGCAAATAGAGTGAGAACAGAAGGGGTTGTTAAGATATTTTCAATCTAGACTGGTTTTATGAGTTTGATCTGCTCAGAGACGGGATTATAATGAAATTGTGACCCGGTTCTGACTGGGTTAAACTGGACCAGCAAACTCTTAAGAGAGTCTCCCTGATAATTCAATATCTGTCAATAAATAGTTTAATCAGCTTGCCACATCATGTAGGAAAGGCTTTAAAGCACCGTCTCATGTTTTCCTTACACGTCAGTACACATAAGACCACACTTAGTCCCGCTCCTTCATACACTGACAGGTTGAGCTCCCCCTTCTACGAAGGGCGGAGTCTAGGGCCTATACATTAATGATGACACGAGACATCGGGGCTCTTCTTCCGGGTCTGTGAACGCGTCACAGACTGAATAGAGTCCAGCGCTGTAAATTGTAATCTTTTACTGCCTTTTTCTAATATAATTGATAAAACTTAATTGACGTTTCCTTGATTTATTGATTAGTATAGTTGCCACTTCTGAGGAGGGTTCGAGCCGAGGGTAGAGACGAGGGCTGTAGGGGGTTTCCGGATCCGGTGGCCTGCAGCCAGCTCACATCTTTAACAGTTGGTGCCGTGTTCTGCCCTTCCGTTTTAGAAGTGGTGGCTCAATTTTTATTATTATTTAGTGGTGACACAGCGGCAGGTGAATGGAGTCAGAGCAGACTGAACAAGCCGGCTATTTTTCATATCAAGTTAAGCAGAAAACCTGTTACATCGAATTTCTGCGTGTCCCATAAGGACGGTCATTTCTGCTCTGTTTTCGGTCCAATGTACGCAGTTTAGTGGACTAAAAGGCAGTGGAACATTACAGTATAATACGGGATTTTTAAATTTTATTTATCGAATGAAAATTTTATATACAGGACGTTTTCTCGCCGGGACGCGCGTGGGAACAGACCGGAAACGTTGGCAACTTGCTAACCGGAAGTGGTCCGACAGCGTTATGAACACGCCAAATGCTACTTTTTCCCTGAAAATAAGAATTGTGCGGTTGATTTAAAAGCCCGCACATGAACTTCGTTTGATTTTAGATTAGTTTAAACAATCGCGTGACTGGAGGTTTAAAGCCCCGCGTGAAAATTGTATTGTCATTTCTGTTGACGGTAAAATCTTTACGAAAAGCTGTCGCAGTCCGAAGATGTTCCGGGTGTAACTGCCTGTCACTGTTTACTAGAAACGCGTTAATACGTGAACGTCGGGAAAGCGTTAAGAGGTGTGGGTCATTCTGACAGTTCGAAGAAACTTTACTAAATTTCGGGTTCCTGTGGAGAGCCTTGCTAACTCTCTGAAAGATGTTGTCGGCCTAGGGATCCTGTTTTTGGTGATAGTCCCCTAGAGCACAGCGATAAACAACGTGTTGGCTATAGCAGTGCTTATTGAGACGGGAGGATCTTTAAAAAATGCACCTAGGTTACAAGGTATGAGTTCGAGGGAGGATTGAAATGAGTCCGAGGGAGGACTGGTAAACGATCGTGTGAAGTTGTTATAGTAGTAATATAGGGTCAGATTAGTTATTAGAATAGGCAGTTGAGGGACATTTTAGAAGTTTTGTTTTTAAAGAAAAAAGTATAATGTGGTGTATATGTTTGTAGCCTCGGAGTGCTGATAAAAATATAGTGTGTATATTTGTGCGTTGTCATTGTGGTTATGCCAACACTGACTTCTATAGTCAAAACAAAAGGAAAATCAACATCTCGTTATCTTGGACCAAAGTTATAAGAAATGGGTGACCAGCCGCCAGATGGCTCTTTAGGAGCCTGTATTGAGGCTGGGAAAAACAAGCTTCATAGCTCTCACTCCCTTCAGGAGTCTAAACAACACTTTAAAATATTTGATGAATGGGCAGAAAAGCTTACTGCTGAGGGTGTTTTTGGAGATTTGAGAGGCCCTGCACCAGATATTGTACAGCAGGATTGTTATCCGACTACGTTAAGGAATCATCTGTCACGGGCACGTATAAGATCTGACGGTGCAGGGTGGCTGACAAGGGGCAAAGCCCTTAAAGAGACAATGCGGGCACAAGATCTCTTGAAACTCACCACATTTTATTTCAGTAATTTTTTTCAGACCCAACAGGACAAACTGAAGGAGGCTGTTAAGGTAATTAAAGCACCAAGCTTGGATGAAACTGAAGAAACAGGTGATCCTACCCACATGGGGACTGGTGAGATAAACAAATCTCTCTGCACACAATCTACACCTACAGCACACACTAAATCTTGGGGACAATGACAGGCCCTATAAGGAGGTAAATACTTTGTTACGAGTAGCTGAATCCCACCCTTAGCTTAGACTACAAACATCAAACAGCAAACATGCAGAGGTTAACCCCGGTGAACCTGTCGCTCTCCAAATGCCCGTGCTGTGGATGGGGGAAGGTGATAAAACTCTTGACACTGAGAGAGACAGGGCGAAAATCAAGGAGAAAGACAGAGATGAAGCATGAGATGAGGTGAGGGGTGAAGGACCGGACCGGACATAGTGAGAGGTGATCTGCTTAGTTTGGGTTTAGAGCCCGGCCCGAGCAATACCATTACAAACGGGGTGGAGGAAATATAGGGTGGGACTGCACAGATGAAACTGGTGCAGGAATTACCAAGCCTGATGTCTTTAGTAGCTATGTTACTAAACCACATAGAGAGACAAGATCAGAGACATCATGAAGAAATGTGTTTGTTTAAAACTGTAATCCAGAAACTGGTTAAAGAGCAGCTGGGAGACAGGAGAGAGAAAACTAAGAAAACGAAGAAAAAATGCAGGAAACATGAACTGGACCAGATGACAGTTGTAGGCCCACCACTAGAAACTCAAGTTTTCCAAATGGAGCAGATAACTTACCAATGTGCATCATACAGGGGTGGAGGTCGAAGTGGAAACAGGGAGATCAGGTGCGGAGGACAAATGTCATTGGGACAGTATTACTGTTGGACGTGTGGGAAGGCTGGACATCTGGCCAGAAACTGCAAAAGTATGCAGGGCCCAAATATGTACCAGAATTAGCTACCGAGGAGAGTTTTTAACACGACAGGGGTTTAGAGATTTTAAATAAGATGTTTTTTCACAGATTTGGTGCCAAAAAGAATTAATAAATAAAAGTTGTTCTGTGTATTTATTAATCATTTTTTTGACAGGTTGTCCAGACCCATCCTGGTGCCGGATTAAAACTGTTAAATTTTAGTTATTAACTAATCATCTTTCATCCCCCATTTTTCTCTCTGCACTATGAATGATAATTTTTGCTGACTAACTACGTTTTCTCTAAAATTTCAGCTTCGTCGATTTGATTTAAATGCTTGTATATAAGTTGTTGTTTGTTTGTCGATGACATGTGAAGGATTGGTCGTGGTTTTCAAACTGGTAGCCCAGACGGAAGCGGAAATCTCAGCACTCAAGTTAATGTGAGTAGATGAACACAAAGACTTTCTCTCAAGATAATGCGACAGGTCAAAGATGTTTCTCATTTATCACAGTCTCATGTGTGTGGATCATACTGTGGTTATGTCTAGAGGAGAGACAGACTGGAGCTTTCACCCAGATTAACAGAACGGATACCAATGTCGTCTGACCTTGTTTTTTTTTTGTTTTGTTTTTCTTGCAAGATTTTTGAATTATTACAGGTTAAAGTAAATTAAATCAATGAGGAAACTCTAAGACGTCTGTGAAATTAATCCAAACCAAGGTAACAGTATTTGGAGAATATTGTGATAAATGTATTAGTAGATTAGAAACAGTTTTAATAACATATTTCTATAAAAGTTGAGTCCTTGGCAGAGAACACTCTTTACAATATCCTTTATTTATCAAAAGTATTGTAGTGAGACACGTGAGGTACGTGTCACTTGTTGTATGACAAATATATGGATATATATTTATGCATACTTTTCACGAGTTCTTCATTTTTCTGACTGTAAATGTCGTGCATTGAATTTAACAGAAATGTGAACGAGAGACGTTATTTATCTTTGACCCATCAAATGAATGGAATCATTTATTTTCAAAATCAAAGTTTAACATCAAACATTTACATTAATTTGGCAAAATATGAAAATAATAACAGACAGTTTCACAGAAAATGAACTTCAAATCACTCGGCGGTGATTTGAGGACTTTGCTTAAGATATTGCTAAAATATCTGTACTGATTTATGAGAGAGAGGTGGGTTTTAGAGTGAAAGGAGATTATCTTACAGAGAACTGTGTGAGGGAAGTTTAATCTGTTTAACCAGAAATTGCACGCTTCGTCAGATCCTCAGCTTCTCACGGTACACTTGGTCAAAATAGAACCATCTACCTGTTGACGATGAATCAGCGCTGGATGTAGTTCCTTTCTGACTCGTTTCAGCGTCTCCGTCGAGAGCTACCAAACCTTCAGAAAGTCGTGCGTTGATTAGCTCAAAACAGAATTATAATCCCAAACGTTCCTGGTTCTTCATAACTCCAAACTCTTCATAACTCTTTCAGAACTTTTCCATTCTCCATGGAATCTTCTGCACTCTCTATCAGCTCTCATTCTGTTGGACTATCGGACCTGTTGTCAGCTCTCATTCCAACATCTCTCAGAACTCTCATTCTCTTGGAATTCTGGAATCCATAATTCTCTATTCCTTCTCTTCTTCTATTCCTTCTCTTCTCTATTACTTCTCTTCTCTATGAACTGAGAAGTTGCCACATTTTATTTGGGTCGACTTCCTGTTCAATTTAGAGCTTTCTGATTCGTGGAAGGACCAGAAAGAGGAGTGGATTTGTGACGTAAGATGTTATCATAAGTCAAGGATTGTTTACAACATACAGAAAAGATTATTGCAGCAACAGCAGACTTCGTGGAGTCTCACACTTTGTAATCTTTTCAAATAGTAAAACATGACATTTTTCTCGGTAAACATTTTAGTTGACCGAAAACCAACCTTTAACATACTTACGACAGCTTGTTCATTTCAGACAGAAAATCAAGAAAGGCATATTCAGGTGATTTCTTCTCTGAATGAGGAACAAAAATCATTACTTACTGTTTATGTAAAAATAAAAATTAGTAGTTCTTTTCAACCTGTAAAGCATTGAGTGAACTAACACAATTTGATTATCAAAACATTTGTAAGACAGTAATGATTATAGAGGATTGTCTTTTCTGCTTGATTAATTCAAGAAAGAAAGTTCATCAGATGG
>NC_056519.1:27368743-27371215 GCF_014905685.2 Nematolebias whitei
TATATATATATATATATATATATATATATTTGTGTGTGTGTGTATGTGCATATGTGTGTTTGAACGTAACATCTATTTAACCAGGCAAATACCTTTGTATGTCACCATATGTCCTCAGCCGAGTAGGCCTTTCTCCGCTAAGGAGGCCCCGCGCCATAAAGCCTAACATGCATGGGTTAATCAGTGTTGCTTCGACCTGAATAGTATACGTGTTATTTATTTATGTAACTGGTAATAAATAGTTAAAATGTTTAAACATTATTAATGTCTACACTCCCCTCCTGAGTCCAGATGAGAGCTGTCATCACCCCAACAGACCCTTCAATTTTATTTAACAAAAATAAGAAAACTTCTCAACATTGTACCTCAAGTGAAAATTCATAGCATTGATCATTTCACATGTATGTCAATAACAAAACAAGTAAATTTGAAGATAATTATAAAAATCAGAAACACAAGTAAAATCAGCAAAAATGATTTTGTTTTTACACAGATAAAAATTTACAATGCAAGATTTATTATGCACACATGATCCAATCTAATGGTGCAAGGTTAAATCATGATGGTTCATGTCATGACGGCCTGCAAACTCTCTCATCCTACAGATAACAAAGGCACAAATATCATGGTTATCCCTGTTCTAGTGGACAACACAATAGCAAAAATTACCATATGTCTAATACTTATTAGATATGTCAATCTTATTTATCATATCATTATACCATAACATTCATATATATTTTTGTTTACTAGATTGTTCAAATAACATTCATATCAAGTTAGATCATTTCTCCTCCCCTTTAATCATTTAAAACATTTTCTCTAATCTGGAACAGTTTTTCTCCATCTTCAATCATCCTATCTTTAAGGGACTCTCATAAGAAAAAATTTTTATTCCACTAGTGCATTTATTATGTTAATGTTTTTCTGTCAACATCTTAGATTTATTACTGTTTGTCTTTAAAGCTTAATACTGTAGTGAACCAGATAACCTCAAATCTACCAGATGGACAGAGACTGTTATTTTCATTGATCTGAATAAGTCTGGGCCATCTGATGAACTTTCTTTCTTGAATTAATCAAGCAGAAAAGACAATCCTCTATAATCATTACTGTCTTACAAATGTTTTGATAATCAAATTGTGTTAGTTCACTCAATGCTTTACAGGTTGAAAAGAACTACTAATTTTTATTTTTACATAAACAGTAAGTAATGATTTTTGTTCCTCATTCAGAGAAGAAATCACCTGAATATGCCTTTCTTGATTTTCTGTCTGAAATGAACAAGCTGTCGTAAGTATGTTAAAGGTTGGTTTTCGGTCAACTAAAATGTTTACCGAGAAAAATGTCATGTTTTACTATTTGAAAAGATTACAAAGTGTGAGACTCCACGAAGTCTGCTGTTGCTGCAATAATCTTTTCTGTATGTTGTAAACAATCCTTGACTTATGATAACATCTTACGTCACAAATCCACTCCTCTTTCTGGTCCTTCCACGAATCAGAAAGCTCTAAATTGAACAGGAAGTCGACCCAAATAAAATGTGGCAACTTCTCAGTTCATAGAGAAGAGAAGTAATAGAGAAGAGAAGGAATAGAAGAAGAGAAGGAATAGAGAATTATGGATTCCAGAATTCCAAGAGAATGAGAGTTCTGAGAGATGTTGGAATGAGAGCTGACAACAGGTCCGATAGTCCAACAGAATGAGAGCTGATAGAGAGTGCAGAAGATTCCATGGAGAATGGAAAAGTTCTGAAAGAGTTATGAAGAGTTTGGAGTTATGAAGAACCAGGAACGTTTGGGATTATAATTCTGTTTTGAGCTAATCAACGCACGACTTTCTGAAGGTTTGGTAGCTCTCGACGGAGACGCTGAAACGAGTCAGAAAGGAACTACATCCAGCGCTGATTCATCGTCAACAGGTAGATGGTTCTATTTTGACCAAGTGTACCGTGAGAAGCTGAGGATCTGACGAAGCGTGCAATTTCTGGTTAAACAGATTAAACTTCCCTCACACAGTTCTCTGTAAGATAATCTCCTTTCACTCTAAAACCCACCTCTCTCTCATAAATCAGTACAGATATTTTAGAAATATCTTAAGCAAAGTCCTCAAATCACCGCCGAGTGATTTGAAGTTCATTTTCTGTGAAACTGTCTGTTATTATTTTCATATTTTGCCAAATTAATGTAAATGTTTGATGTTAAACTTTGATTTTGAAAATAAATGATTCCATTCATTTGATGGGTCAAAGATAAATAACGTCTCTCGTTCACATTTCTGTTAAATTCAATGCACGACATTTACAGTCAGAAAAATGAAGAACTCGTGAAAAGTATGCATAAATATATATCCATATATTTGTCATACAACAAGTGACACGTACCTCACGTGTCTCACTACAAACTGGTGGCCCGTAAACGTGTTCATGAATGACTGTTAATACGTGTAAAGATGATTTAAATGTTGGCATGT
>NC_056519.1:27371315-27392877 GCF_014905685.2 Nematolebias whitei
TCACCAGACTATTAAAATAAAGTGACAATAACAAGTTATTAACTCTGTCAATTGTCTGCTGATAAAAAGGCAAGCCCAACTCATTCTGCATTAATTTTAACTCTAAATAACGTTAAACAAGAAAACTGACATTTCTGTTCTCAGCCAGAATAATTAAAGGGCGAGAATATTTCAAAGTACCATATTTCCTTGATCTTTGATGACATATGGTCATGGATAAGTTTGCTAAAAGTTTTATTTTTTTACAGGTTTGTGTGAAGATGCAGTGGAGGTGCAAATACTGTGAGTTTATAACAGAGAAAAGGGGTTACCTGTTAAAACATTACAGGTTAAAACATGGAAGCTTCACCAGAAATATTACCTTTCCTTGCTTACATCGCTGTCTTTCCAATAGGAAGCTGCCATTATAGGACCCAAATATATTTGTTACCCATCCAGACTGTCAGCACAAACTGTAATTTTACCTTGTAGGATATGAGAGTTGCTGTCTACAACTACCTCTATCTGTTAGGTAACGGAAATTGTATTGTGAGCAGGTCATTATTGCAAAATTAACCCCAACAGCCTGATGCAGGACTCAGATTTCAGATTATCCTGAAGGGGTGTATTATGCAGCAATGCCCTGCTCACTGTGCACTATTCTGCTTATTAAAAGGTTACTTGCCAACAAAAATCCATAATTTGACACAAAATATTAATAGTCTTCTATAACAATGGTCTGCTACACAGAAGTAACAGACGTTAGAATGCTGAAATTTACAAATAACAGTTGAATAACAAAGCTATTTAATAATATATATTGTTGTGGAAGCCATCAGTGCTTAAATTGTCCATTTGGATTCACAGAGGTCACACAACCACAAACAAGCAAAGCAATAGACAAGCAACTCCTGTGTTGTGCGCAGTACATAGACTTTTTGTCCAAAAAAAAGGTTTGACTAGAAAAATCTTGTTTTTTTTAGGGGCTTTGCGTTTTGCATCTGACCGTGTATACACCTGTGCTTTTTTTTTTTTTTTGCTGCCCTCACACTGGTGCTTTCAGCTAAGGTTATTAGTTGTTGAGATGTGATACTGGAACATTCTCTGTATTTTGCAGGTATGCATGGAGTTCAACAGGATTGTTGGCAAGAATCTCAAGCAGGAATTCTATGAGAGCATCGATCGACATAGTCCTCGTCTTGTCGAGATTTTTCGATCCAAGAGAGGGAACGCTGGCCAAGTGTTGACACAGCTTTCCCAACAGACAAGGGTTGGTCCTATTGTTTTCAACAGCTCATGTCTTCAAGTGTAACTATTCATTTTCATGCTTCCCATAGATTATTGAAATGTTAGATTTTAAATCAAAGGTTGGAAAAACAAGGCTGCGAGTTTCTGAACTTCACTAAAACTTTCAGAGAACTTCAGTACAGCCTGCTAGCTCTTCTCAATGTTGTAACAGTACGTTAATTAACCATGATGCATGTGTTCTTAAATTTTAGGGAATGCCTTCAAAAGTCCTTGATATTGATGTTTATGAAGCTGTGGGAACTTCACACTGTGTAATGCAATCATTTGCTCATTTGTGTTTGTCATTTTACTGCCCAACAGACTGCAGAGCCAACTGATATTCGAACACTGGTGCTCAGAGGACTTCCTGTTATTCTTCGTGACAACCCCACAGACTTCTACAAACCAGCCTTTGCAAGTAATTTTATTTTCTCAAAAATTACCTAAAGGAACATTGACAGCTCAATTTTGAATTTTCTCTTATACGTGGTTCTCATGGGTCATTGAAATTCTTGAAGGTTTGCGAGTTTCTGGAAAAATCAGTTCAAGGAAAGTTTATGAAAATACACAGACAAATGGATCATTGGACGTACTTGAATTTATTTTTGTGCAATAATTAATATTTACTTTGCAATAATGTTTTGCAGGGGTGTTGTATGAGCTATTTATCCAAAGTCAGTGTATTACTTGCAGTAAGTGGCAGTCGACGCGACCTCGGTTTGGAGAAGCAGTAGGGGTACCAGTGTAGGAAACTAAGCAACGTACTGCTGTGGACAGTGTCTGCAGAAACGTTGTTTTAGCCACTTAAAAAAATTCAATACCAGTGAAGTGTACATTATACTATTATTATATTATATATATTATATATTAATATAGAATATTTTCACTGTTTTACCTTACTGTCAGTCAGACTTCTTACATAAAATAACTGTTGTATACGTTATATAAATATTGCTCCTGCCCAACCAAACTCCATAGGCATAGTTAGTCATTTTACTTTGCTGAATACAGGAGCTGCTCTTCTACTGCTGCCTCGATCTGTTTGATTGGGTTATTTTTTACTGAATTCACTGAAATCACACAATAGCACAAACTAACAGTGACATGGTAGACCAGTAACTCTTGTGTTCTGTGAGGTAAATTTATTAATCTTGTCTATGACATTTGGTTGGTGTGAAGAGAGCTCTGTAACTTACATTTCAAGTCAGAAAAGTCATGTCAGACAGCAATGTAAGGTGCTGAAAATATACTAAATATGCGTCCACTGAAACAAATAGATTTTTCGAGGTGTCTAAAAGTACAAACTGCTGCTGACCATGTCCACAAAAGTACACTGCTTATCTTCTTACACTGATCGTCCTGCTGCTTCTCCAAACTGGGGAAATGCTGCCCACCATCTACTGTAGGTAACATGCTGACCATCTGTAAGCACCTCAGGCAACCCCACTTTAAAAAAAATCCAAACTATCCCTTTAATTTTAATTTATGTCTTATGCTATGCTGTGTTGAGTTCATGTCATAAACTCTTATGCATATGTTTTATGCTATGCTGTTTCATGAGGGAGTGGTGGAGCAGAGGTTAGAGAATATGGGCCAGTGATCAGAAAGTCACCGGTTCAACTCCCCGGACTAACAATGTCAAAATGTGGGTGGAAAAGGTGAAACATCCACACCTGCCTCAACCTTCATTTGCCCCACTCTGGGCCCTTGAGCAAGGCCCTTAACCCTACTATTTGCTCCCTAAACAGGTCTCTTGAAATTAGTTCTTGTGACTCAATGAGACTATCTGTAGAAATAAAGGGTAAATAAAAATGTTGGAATTTGAGCCGAGACAGATGTGGGAACCCTGATGACAGTTCCTGTATTTGGAAAAAAAACCCTGTGAGCATAGTTTTAAACAATTGAAAGAATACGGTATCGTTCCAGTTACCACTAGCACATGATCATGTGTCCTTTTGTGGAGCTCAAACTAATACACAATTTACACAAGGAAACTAGGGCTGCATGTTGTGATAAAACAGAAGATATGACAAATATTGTAATTGGTTTATGGAAATCATTATTTTGATCAATTATTGATGGTTGTTTAATGATAATTGTCTCTGTTGTGATCATGTCATTTATTAAGGACTCTGATGATGATGACTCGTTCCGCAACATTGATATTGGGATGCTCCTCGTTGAACCTGAAGGTACTGTGCCCTCATCCTCCTTGCATCTCAGTCCAGCCTCTCAGAAAATCATCATGGAGGGAGAAGTGGTGATGGCCAACATTCAAGACCTGCCAAAAGCTATGTGCATTCTCTTTGGACTTGCATATGCTATGCATTTCAACTACCCCAGTTCTATGAAGTCCACATTCCAGTTCATCCAACAGATATTTTTTGAGCTGGGCCAAAGTGAACTAAAACCAAAGTTACAAACATTGAAAAACCAGCTTGCGATGTAAAGAAATGTCTATTGTATTGTGTCATTGAACAGTTGGGATTGAATATAGTCTCAGTAGCCACTTTCTTACCTACATAATCTAATGCAGTTCAATGCAACAGCTCTACAACAACGGTTAGCTGATAATGTTCAGTTTACAATGTTATAAGATACATGAATGTCCAACCACTTATGTTCTTCAGTACAGGATTGAGAAGTGTATGCTCAGGATTGTATAGATAAATCTGTTTATATAATACAGTTTGAGGAAAATTCAGCACATTTCATGAAAATGTCCAGTCAGTGTTGATGGTAAAAATAGTCAGTTGAAGCAGTAAGTTGAAACGTGTGTGCTCGATTGACCAAAAAAGATTTCCTGCTCAGAGCTATGCAGTAGTATCTACAACACTCCTTGTCTGCACAGAGGAGAATGAGAGAATTTTAAGGTGAAATAACATGTAGTTCTTCCTTAACGGCAACATCACAAAATATTTTGCTTCATAAGTTTTCAGGAATTTATTGCTTCAGTTGACTGAATTTACCAACAACACGGACTGTACATTCACATAAAACATGCTAAATCTTACTTTTATCACATTTTATCTGCTCCTTTTCAAGTTGAAGATTTAGAAGACTGTCTAATTTTACTGTGTCCAGTTTTTCACAAGGATACACAAGTTATTGAATGCTGCTGTTTTTGTATTCCTTATTTAAACAATTTATAATTATGTCAAGCACTTTTATTTCCTACTTTTACTTGACTTTTGGATGACAAGCTGTTATTTTAATAGCAATTATTGTTTTAATACTTTTTTTTACTTGAGCCAAGCTTGATGACAAATTGCACTTAAAATGTTCTTTTGCAGCAATTTTCTGTGAAAATTAAATATATTGGAACATTATAATGTTTTGTTTGATTTCTCCCCTTTTGTAAAATTTAGTGTTGCATTGAATACAATTTGAAGATCAAAAGAGTACTTAATTACAGTAGAGGAAATGTTATTACTTATTTTAAGAAAACATAAGTAGCTTTAAATAATGTTATATTGTTTATTTGCTTTATATGGTTATGTAAATATAACTTAAAATGGTAATTGTATACAACTATCACTCTTAACCCGAACTAGTTGACTTTACTAGAAAATCGCGTGGAAACCCGTTGCCTTAAACCATTCTAGTTTTTACACAAAGAAGAAACTAAACATGTTTAGTTGTGTTAACTTGATAACCTCAGTACAATGTAGTAAATACATTTAGTAGTCACTACTAAAATTGATTAGTAGTAACTACTAAATGTATTTACTACATTGTACTGATGTTATCAAGTTAACACAACTAAACATGTTTAGTTGTGTTAACTTGATAACATCAGTACAATGTAGTAAATACATTTAGTAGTCACTACTAAAATTGATAAGTAGTGACTACTAAATGTATTTACTACATTGTACTGAGGTTATCAAGTTAACACAACTAAACATGTTTAGTTTCTTCTTTGTGTAAAAACTAGAATGGTTTAAGGCAACGGGTTTCCACGCGATTTTCTAGTAAAGTCAACTAGTTCGGGTTAAGAGTGTGCCAACTAAAGGGATGAGTACAGACGAGTACATCTTTCAGGGATGAAGATGTTCACATCCTGGACAGAGAGGAACGATGGTTTGAGAGAGGAGTAAAGGAGGCCATCTTTGTGAAAAGAAATCGTCCATCGTTAAACAGGGGTGGAGGCCTCCGGGTTCAACTGTCCCCCCTCTTACAATGCTGTGATTGCTAGTATCACTCAGCCCTCTGTGAACAGTAAACAGCCATCAGTGTGCTAATGATCCATTGTTCGGCTGATGGTCCTTCTTGAGCATGTGATCAGCTGGTTTTGGTTGTCAGCAGCAAAACTGGTTGATCCATTCTGAGACGGTGCTATTTAAGAGACTGAGCTGAATACAGCTCCTCAGACTGAGGAAGTCTCTCAGATGAGAGACGAAACGTTTCTACATGTTTTTGTTGATTTGCTTTGTTTTGTTTTTTATTTGAATGTCCAGAGGACCAGATTTAACTTTTTTAGATTTTTCTACCTGGATTATTGAGCATGCATCAGGATATACATAATAATGAATTCTAACAACTACTAACATGATTTATAATGACTTGTGAAATTTGGTGCATGAAGAAAAACCATACGTGTTGCTGATAAAATGCTAAATGATAGTGATGACTCAATTCAGGAAAACATGACAGGCATAGGATGATGGGTGGAAGGATGGATTCTGTCTGGCTGGTTGCCAGCAGGGTGTTGGTGCTGTTTGTGTTTCTTATCACCTGTTTCAGGTTACCTAAGATGGAAAATATCCAGGAAAGGTGAACGCAGGGATCATCTGTGTGAGATTGTGATCAACGTTCCCAGAGTGGGGTCAGATGAGTATGAACCACTGACTTACCTAGAATGAATGATAATTGATAATTATATATTGATAATGAGAATTATATAAATTTAGTTAGATGAGTGATGGAGTTTTGTGATATTGTGGAAGAAGGATGTTTGTTCTTTTTTCCTGATAATGCAGCTTCAAACGAGTCGCTGACAGAGAGGTGGAGAGTCAAATGACAGGGGTTTGTATGATGGAGGCCAGACAGGTGTCTGAGGAAATGCCCCTGATGAGGGGGAATGGAGTGGCATGCCAGGGAGGAAAAAGTCACCGGTTCTACTCCCTGAGCTGAGAACATCACGCATCAATTGAGGGCATTATCGATTATCATGAATGAGGAATTTTCAAGGTTCATACTGATCTGGCTGACAGTTTATTAACATCAAATTGACATCACTTATCATTATTAACATCTAATTAACGTTACCAGCACAGTTAAGGGTTTTCGATTTTCTGATTTTACTTTTAAACATAGATGGAGGAGCGTCTTTAAAATATATCTTTAGCAAATTAAACACTGACAAAGTGAACTTGCTGATTTTATTAAGCTATGAGTTAATAAATGATTGATAGACTAGAATTTTTTGATTTTTACATGTACTGAAATAATTATAGAACACCGTTTTGAAATTACAAATATTTATAGGTTGTATTTTCAATGCTAATCAATTACTGTTGTGATTATATGTGAATCTACGTTCTTGGTGAATTTTTAACAACTAAGTACAGATGTGTACTTTAGTATTATGGTTAATTTGATTTTTGAACTCAGCATTAATTGGGTGACAGGTCTTCTCCAATTACTTTGAGAGATGAGATGATTGATGGACTGACTAATTAAGGGATGGGTTTCAAATTAACGTTTACAGTTTATTGACAGTATTATGGAGCGTTATGATGATTTTTTCTTAAAATTGACATGGTTGAACAAGATACTTTTGCATGGTACTTAGTTAAATATTACCTTTTAATTATTACTTGATGATTTGTTTATTTAATGACTATTTTATGTGTGAAGACTTGGGTAATAATGACATTTTAATGCGTTTTTGTGCAAATTTTAAGAGCTGATCATGATGAAATAACGCCACTAGATGGTGCAATTGCGATAATAAACTTAATTTTTGACATTGTTTTCTATGAAATAACAAATTTTTACAGCTGGACCATTGGAGAGGAGTATAATGTATACATAAAATGGGTTTTTATAATATAGATTTTCCAGGGGGTGAACTTATGACACTTTTCAATCCAAATTGATATTAAATTAAAGGGTGGCATTGGTAAATTGGTTTGTTGGGAAAATTATGAATGTTTTTATTAGATCACCAGGGGGAGTTGGGAGGTTCTGTTAGTTACATACAGCATCCACGTTAAAACAAGTTAAAATGTTTAAATTAGATTTTATTCACACAAACACATTTTTCAGCTGTGACAGGCTAAAAATATCGGCAGCGCTCTGTGCAAATAAAATAGGGAAAAAGGGAAGGGGGCACAGAGTTTCTTTTTTCTTGTTTTTCTTTTTCAGATGGACACGATGGACCAGGCCTGCCCTTGGAGTCAAAAAGAGAAATTCAGGGTCTGCAGAACTGATTTACATAGTAGATAAGAATGCTTTTCTTGCATTAGTGTTGATATTTTCTGGGTTATTAATATAAAAGTTTGATATGTTTACACAAATTACAGTTTACTTTAAAATGATAATTAAAGTGTTTGCCTGCAGTTTTAGCTCTGAGTCTCAGAAAGGATCAGTACTTTGTAAACATTGATACCAGTTTATTTTGTTCATCAATTTTATCATCACTCTTATTAGTCATTTACTTTATATCACACTCTGTTAAAGCTTATCTAAAACTGTAGCAGCTGTACCTCTCCAACATCAGTGTGAAACCTTTTAACTTCCGTTTCTCAAACCCAGCTCCAGAACCAGTCACTGACCACAAACGTACTGTCTGTTTTTTCTCTGATAAGATTGCAAATGAGGTAAACGCCTGTTGTGTCAAAGCAAGATCTGTCACGTGTGAAGGTGTATAAATGAGACTGTATTGTTCATGATTTTAGAGAACACATGAGAACTCTTCGGCTGCGTTTCCGTTCCATGTGTTCTCTCCTTCTGCAGAAGAGAAATAAACCTTGCTACGTGTTTTTAACAAAGTTCTCAGTCTGCTAAATTTTATTGAACAACAAAGTTTGATAAAACTCCACATTAGAATGCCTCCTGCAACTATTAAATCATATTTAGAGAAACTGACTTAGACAAATGTTAGAAATTTCCATTATGTATACCACCACACCTGGGAGAGGCTGAATTCCTAGGCAGATGTCCAGATGCTGGGTCAGGCGGCCTGAGAGCTGGCAGGTCACGTTAGCGGTCAGCTCTGACATCTTATTTGACCTGAGGTGGCCAGGTCGCACGCTGTAGCCTGTAGGCATCTCACGCCAACATATAAGGAGTAGTTTACATTCAACCAGAGGAAAGTGATTAATTGCTTGCTTATCTGGTGGTATTGAACTGGGAGTTTTTATGCGAGAGAACCCCTTTGGGGACTCTCGCCCAGGGGGAGTTGTTAAGATATTTTCAATTTAGACTGGTTTTATGAGTTTGATCTGCTCAGAGACGGGATTATAATGAAATTGTGACCAGGTTCTGACTGGGTTAAACTGGGCCAGCAAACTCTTGAGTCTCCCTGATAATTCAATATCTGTCAAGAAATAGTTTAATCAGCTTGCCACATCACGTAGGAAAGGCTTTAAAGCACCGTCTCATGTTTTTCTTACACATCAGTACACATATGACCACACTTAGTCCCACCCCCTCATACACTGACAGGTTGAGCTCCCCCTTCTGCGAAGGGTGGAGTCTAGGGCCTATAAATTAATTAATGATGACACGAGACATCGGGGCTCTTCTTCCGGGTCTGTGAACGCGTCACAGACTGAATAGAGTCCAGCGCTGTAAATTGTAATCTTTTACTGCCTTTTTCTAATATAATTGATAAAACTTAATTGACGTTTCCTTGATTTATTGATTAGTATAGTTGCCACTTCTGAGGAGGGTTCGAGCCGGGGGTAGGGACGAGGGCTGGAGGGGGTTTCCGGTTCTGGTGGCCTGCAGCCAGCTCACGTCTTTAACAGGGTCTAAGAATCAAGCCCCGTGGGACCCCGTACGAAGGACTCATTGAAGCGGATAGATTATTTCCAACCTTGACACAAAAACTCCTGTCACTCAGGTATGAGTGGAACCATTCAAATGCAACAAATGTAATCCCAACCCAGTGTTCCAGCTGCAATATAAGGATACTGTGGTCAACAGTATCAAAAGCAGGAGTAAGGTCAAGAAGTACAAGTACCACAAATTGACCAGAATCATTTGATACCAGGGCAGCACGGTGGCGCAACTGGTAAAGCTGCTGCCTCTCAGCGAGCAGGTCCTTGGTTCAAACCCCAGTCCAGGGGCCTTTCTGGGTGGAGTTTGCGTGTTCTCCCCGTGAATGCGTGGGTTTTCTCTGGGTACTCCGGTTTCCTCCCACAGACCAAAAACATGCATGTTAGGCTGATTGGTAACTCTAAATTGTCCCTAGGTGTGAATGAGAGAGTGAATGGTTGTTTGTCTCGTTTGTGGCCCTGTGATGGACTTGCGACCCATCCAGGGTGTACCCCGCCCCTCGCACAGTGATTGCTGGACATGGGCACCAGCAACCCCCATGACCCAAAATGGAATAAGTGGGTAAAGATAATGGATGGATGGGCATTCGATACCAGAATATCATTACAAACCATCACTAATGCTGTTTCTGTGCTGTTAAGTTGCTTAAAACCAGACCGAAAAATCTAGAAAATTCTATTCTCATTCAAAAACTCATTTAATTGAATAAAAAACATTTTCTTCAGGATTTTGGACAGAAAGGGAAATTTCAAGATTGATAAATAGAAAATCAGTAAATAGAGAATCAATCATAACTGAAACAGTGTGACATGTGCCATACATCCATTATCTTCCACTTGTTCCTAAGTTGGGTTGCGGGGGCAGCAGCTTGAGCAGGGAAACCCAGACATCTCTTTCCACAGCCACCCCTTCCAGCTCTTCTGGGAGGTATGGATCTGATAAGTTTAGCTTCATGGTTGCTAACAGTTGTGCTAAATAAACAAGCCCTGTTGCACTCACTGTTTCCTTATAAACTTGGGGGTGAACAAAGCTAAAACATTTTCAGTGGTTATCTGCGGTCACCTCACAGCCCCCCCCCCCCCCCCCCCCATATTGGTATTGGCAATAGTCAAAATTTCCATATCGGTCAGGCTTTAGCTGAAATGGTGGGGGGTGAGGAAAATAAATAAAGAGTGAGAACACAGTTATTGCGGAATTGAATTATTTACCATACCATTTTATTTATAAAGCACTTTAAACAGCGACAGAGCCAACCAAAGTGCTGTACAAACAGAAACAAACAGAAACAAACAGGCAAAGCACACAGCATCACATAACGATAAAATCAAAATATAGAAACAAAATAATAGCAGATAATAACAATGACTAACAGTGTGATACATACAGGTTCAAATGGTAAACGGTACATGCACTGTACTTATATAGCGCCTTTCTATCTTATTGAGATACTCAAAGCGCTTTACACTACAATTTGTGCCTCATTTACCCATTCATACAGCACTCTACTAGATCTCTACAAAGCTAATTGAACAAATCATTCTAAAGAGACTAATCAGTGCTTTATCACATTCATACACTGATAGGACACACATCGGAGGCAACGAGGGGTTCAGTGTCTTGCCCAGGGACACTTCGGCATGCGACTGCTGGTGGATTCGAACACCCAACTCTTGCATTAGAGGACGACTGTTCTAACCACTCAGTCACAGCCGCCCAACACAAATCATAATGTTGAAAGCCAGGGAATAGTAGTGGGTTTTCAAGCGGGATTTAAAATTGTGAGGAGGGGGCCTGCCTGACAAGCAGAGGTAACTCGTTACAAAGTCTTGGGCCTGCTACAGAAAAGGCCCTGTCACCTCTGTGCTTAAGACGGATTCCTGGAACTGTGAGAAGCAACTGGTCCGCTGACCTCAGAGTCGGTGGGACATATGGCTGCAGCAGATCGGTGAGATAGGAGGGTGCAGAGCTGTTCAGTGATTTGTAGACATACAGGAGTATTCTGAACTGGATTTGAAGGTGAACTGGTAGCCAGTGCAGGGAGGCCAAAACTGGTGTAATGTGCTCTCTTTTGCCTGTACTGGTTAAAAATTGGGCTGCCGCATTTTGGAGCAGTTGCAGTCGTGCAATGGAGGTCTGACTGATACCAAACAGGAGCGAGTTGCAGTAATCAAGCCTGGATGTTATGAATGCATGTATTAATGTTTCCAGGTTATTTTTGGACAATACAGGCTTCAGCTTAGACAACCGCCTTAGCTGGAAAAAACAGGATTTAAATGGTAAATGGACTGTACTTATATAGTGCCTTTCTATCTTATCGAGATACTCAAAGCGCTTTACACTAGAATTTGTGCCTCATTTACCCATTCATACAGCACTCTACCAGATCTCTACAAAGATAATTGAACAAATCATTCTAAAGAGACTTATCAGTGCTTTATCACATTCATACACCAATGGGACACACATTGGAGGCAACAAGGGGTTCAGTGTCTTGCCCAGGGAAACTTTGGCATGTGACTGCTGGTGGATTCGAATCCCCAACTCTTGTATTGAGGACAACTGCTCTAACCACTCAGCTACAGCCACCCTTACACTCAATGATTTAACAATTATGTTTACATGACTGTTAAGTTTCAAGGAAGGGTCCATGCTAGAGCAGAAAGTTCAATGCAGTGGTTGATGATTGTGTCGTTGGGAGGAAACAACATGACTTCATGCTTATTCTCATTGAAACTTAAGAAATTTAAAGCCATCCAGTCTCTGATGTCAGCCAGGCAGTCAAGCAGAGGTTGAATAGAGCGTGTACCATTTTGTCTTAGGGGGAAGTAAATTTGGCAGTCATCGGTGTAGAAGTGAAAGGGTATGTTGCGTTTCCGGAAATAGCACCTTGTGGCAGCAGGTATAAAGAAAATAGAAAGAGACCAAGGATGGACCCCTGCGGTACCCCCCATTTAAGTGCTACTGATGCTGAACTTACTTACATCTTTGATGGAGACACAAAAGGATCTGTCAACGAGGTAGGATCAGAACCACTTGAGGGCTGACCCCGTGATGCTCAACCACTGCTCCAGCCTAGAAATGAGGATCTCATGGTCGATGGTGTCAAAAGCAGATGTAAAATCCAAATGGAGAAACAGCACAGAATCACCTGCATCTGTGGCTAGGAAAATGTTGTTAAAAACCTTCAGAAGGGCAGCACAGAAGAGCAACATCATCAGGCTAGGATTCTGCAGTCTACACTAATCGCCAGGCCAGCGGTCACTCTTTCAGGGATGAAGATGTTCACATCCTAGATGGAGAGGAACGATGGTTTGAGAGAGGAGTAAAGGAGGCTATCTTTGTGAAAATAATCCATCCATCATTAAACAGGGGTGGAGACCTCTGTGTTCAACTGTCCCCCTCTTACAATGCTGTTATTGCTAGCATCACTCAGCCCCCTATGAATAGCAAACAGCCATCAGGGTGTTAACGATCCATCGTTAGGCTGATGGTCCTCCTTGATCATGTGAGCAGCTGGTTTTGGCTGTCAGCAGCAAACTGGTTTATCCACTACGAAAAGGTGGTATTTATAAGACTGAGCTGAATACATCACCTCAGACTGAAGAAGTCTTTCGGATAAAAGATGAAACGTTTCTACTTTTTTTTGTTTGTTTTGCCTTGTTTTGTTTTTTGAATGTCCAGAGGACCAGATTTAACTTTTTTAGATTTTTCTACCTGGATTATTGAGCATGCATCAGGATATCTTCAGAAGTGCAGTTATAGTGCTGTGGAGAGGTTTAAAGCTAGATTGGAATAGCTCTAAGATGGCGTGATCCTCTAGGAAGCAAATCAACTGGGACTCAACAATTTTTTCCAGTAGTTTAGCGACAAATGGGAGTCTGGAGACAGGCCTGAAGTTGGACACGATTGAGGGGTCAAGGTTAGGCTTTTTCAGCAGAGGTTTAACAGCAGCATGTTTAAAGGATTTTGGCACTACCCCTAAAGATAAACTGCTAT
The DNA here is from genome assembly GCF_014905685.2 of Nematolebias whitei. NCBI lineage: Eukaryota > Metazoa > Chordata > Actinopteri > Cyprinodontiformes > Rivulidae > Nematolebias > Nematolebias whitei. The sequence goes on from NC_056519.1 coordinate 27,384,588, forward strand.
TCACAATAGCGAGAACGGAAGGGCCCAGAGTAGGACAAACCTCCTTTAGGTGTGGAGGGGGGACCACATCAAATGGGGAACCAGACAGTTTCATGCTGCACGTTACCTGCTCTAGAGAAGACAGAGAGATGGGCTCAAAATGGTCAAATACAGCTATGCATTGAGATGGGATGGACAGATCATGAGCTGGAGGGGAAATGAGAGCCCGTCCATCCATCCTTCCATTATATTTTACCCGCTTCTTCCATTTTGGGTCATGGGGTCACCAGTGCCCATGTCCAACCATCACTGTGCGAGGGGCGGAGTACATCCTGGACAGGTCGCAAGTCCATCACAGGGCCACATAGAGACAAATGAGACAAACAACCATTCACTCTCTCACTCACACCTAGGAACAATTCAGAGTTAACAAACAGCCTAACGTGCATGTTTTGGTATGTGGGAGGAAACCGGAGTACCCGGAGAAAACCCACGCATGCATGAAGAGAACATGCAAACTCCACCCAGAAAGGTCCCAGAACCGAGATTTGAACCAGGGACCTGCTTGCTGAGAGGCAGCAACTCTACCAGTTGCACCACCATGCTATAAAATAAGAGCCCGGGCGGTTGCAATTGTTTCTAAAAAGAAATGTAGAAAGTTCTCGCACAGTTCAGTTGAGGCTTCCAGAGGTGATGGTTGAGTGAGGTGGAGAACTGTATTTAGGGTAGGACATGTGGGTTTTGAGAGTTGGCTATAAGTACATCAGAGAAGTATTTAAATTTAGCAGCTTTTACTGCTTTCTGATAACGACGCCAACTCCCTTTTAGTATTTGAAAAGAGACCTGCAGATGGTCCTTCTTCCATCTACGCTCAGCCCTCTTGCATTGCTGCCTAATGGCTTTGGTGGCATAATTTAGCCAAGGTTCTGATCCGAGTTTCATTTTTTTGTTTTTTATAGGAGAAACATGATCCAGAGCCTTCAAGCAGACAGAGTTGAACTGGGAGGTTAGTTCTTCAGTGGTAGTGGGAAACACTGTGGGCTGATTGATCTTTTCAGAGTTAAAGACATCTGTGAAGCACACGGCACTGAAGCAGTTAATGGGCCGGCTGCGACGTGCACTAGCACACAGTTTAGGAGCTAGACTGTGGGAGGTGAACTCAAACAGGACTGGCATGTGGTCTGAAAACACTATCACCGATTTCAAAATTACTAACAGTCACATCACGTGTTAAAACAAGGTCCAGTGTGTGTCCGCACTCCTGGGTGATACCATACCATACCATACCATTTTATTTATAGAGCACTTAAAACAGTGACAAGGCCAACCAAAGTGATGTACAGGCAGAAGAACATACATAACACAAAGAAATATACAAAATGAAGTAAATGAGAAATACACATAAAAATGATGCAGATAATGATGACTAACCAGTGTGGAACATACAGGTTCAAACACAGATCATCTGGTGTTGAAAACTACCGAATAGTAGTGGGTTTTTAAACGGAACTTGAAAACTGAGAAGGAGGGGGCCTGTCTGACAAGCAGAGGTAACTCGTTCCAAAGTCTAAGTCCTACTACAGAGAGGGCCCTGTCACCTCTGTGCTTAAGACGAGATCCTGGAACTGTGAGGAGCAACTGGTCCGCTGACCTCAGGGAACGTGGTGGGACATATGGTTGTAGCAGATCAGAGAGATGGGGGGGGGGGGGGGGGCTGTTCAGCGATTTGTAGACATACAGAAGTATTTTGAACTGGATTCCAAGGTGAACCGGTAGCCAGTGCAGTGATGCCAAAACTGGTGTAATGTGCTCTCTTTTGCCTGTACTGGTTAAAAATTGGGCTGCTACATTCTGGACAAGTTGTCTGGACAAGTTGTAGTCGTGCAATGGAGGTCTGACTGATAAACAGGAGCAAATTGCAGTAATTAAGCCTAGATGTAATGAATGCATGTATTACTGTCTCCAGGTTATTTTTGGACAATATGGGCTTCAGTTTAGACAGCCGCCTCAGTTGGAAGAAACATGATTTAAAAATCATGTTTACGTGACTTAAGTTTCAGGGAAGGGTCCATTATCACTCCCAGATTAGTGACTCTTTGTTTTTCTGACAGGGTTAGAGCGGAGAGGTCGATACAGTGGTTTGTGATCGTGTCGTTGGGAGGGAACAACATGACTTCAGACTTCTTTTCATTGAAACTTAATAAATTTAAAGCCATCCAGTCCCTGATGTCAGCTAGGCAGTCAAGCAGAGGTTGAATAGAGCATGTGCCATTGTGTCTTAGTGGGAAGTAAATTTGACAGTCATCGGCGTAGAAGTGGAAGGGCATGTTTTGTTTCCGGAAAATAGTACCAAGCGGCAACAGGTATAAAGAGAATAGGAGGGGACCCAGGATGGACCCCTGTGGAACCCCCCATTTAAGTTCTGCCGCTGCAGAACTAAACACCTTGATGGAAAGACAAAATAATCTGTCAGCAAGGTAAGATCTGAACCAATTGAGGGCTGACGTTGTGATGCCCACCCACTGCTCCAACCTAGCGATGAGGATCTCGTGGTCGATGGTGTCAAAGGCGGCTGTGAGGTCCAACAGGACAAGCAGCACAGAATCACCGGTATACGTGGTTAAGAAAATATCATCAAAGACCTTCAGCAGGGCAGTTTCAGTGTTATGGAGAGGTTTAAAGCCAGATTGGAATAGCTCTAAGACGGTGTGGCCCTCCAGGAAGCACTTCAACTGGGACTCGACTATTTTCTCTAGTAGTTTTGAAACAAATGGGAGTTTGGAGACAGGCCGGAAGTTGGATACGACTGAGGGGTCAAGGTTTGTTTTTTTCAGGAGAGGCTGGACAGCAGCATGTTTAAAGGTTTTTGGCACCATGCCAGTGGATAAACTACTGTTTACTATGGCAAGAATGGACGGACCTAGAGTAGGAAAAACCTCCTTTAGTAGTCGAGGGGGGACCACATCAAAGGGGGAACCAGAAGGTTTCAAGCTGCACATGACCTGCTCTAGAGAAGATAGAGTGATGTGTTCAAAATGGTCAAATAGAGCTACAGTTTGAGGTGGGATGGACGGGTCATGAGTTGGAGGGGAAATGAGAGCCCAAGTGGTTGCAATTTTTTTCCAAAAAGAAATGTAAGAAGTTCTCGCACAGCTCAGTCGAGGCTTCCAGAGGTGATGGTTCAGTGAGGTGGAGAACAGAGTTTAGGGTAGAGAAGAGGACACATGGGTAATGAGAGTTTGAGGTAACTATATCAGAAGTATTTGGATTTAGCAGCTTTCACTGTTTTCTGATAACGGCGCCAACTCTCTAAGTATTTGAAAAGAGACCTGCAGCCTCTCTTTCCTCCACTTTCGCTCTGCCCTCCTACATTGCTGCCTAACGGCCTTGGTGACGTCACTCAGCCACAGTTCTGCTCTGAGTTTTGATTTTTTGGTTTTAACAGGCGCAACATGAGTCTTTAAGCAGACAGAGTTGAACTGGGATGTCAGCTCCTCGGTAGTGGTGAGAAACACCGGGGGCTGAATTATCATTTCAGAGTTATAAACATCTGTGAAACGTGCGGCAGTGAAGTGGGTAATGGCCCGGCTACTACATGCAGGAACGCATGGTTTAGGAGTTAGATGGGGGAGGGTGAACTCAAACCGGACTGGCATGTGGTTTGAAAAAACATTATCACCAATTTAAAGATTACTAACAGTTACATCACGAGTTAAAACAAGGTCCAGTGTATGTCCGCGCTCTTGGGCGGGACCGTTTATATGCTGAGTTAGATTAAATAAGTCCAATAAATCTAAAAAGTTCTTAACCAAGGGCTTCTCCTGATAGCACACATGCAAATTAAGGTCCCCAATAATGAAACATGCTCATATTTTGGTGTGATTTCAGCCAAGAAATCAGAAAACTCATTTATGAAATCCTTAGATCGAGGTGGGCGGTAGAAGAGTGCAAATAACGTCGGAGGCGAATGGTTGAGTTCAAAGACGCTCAGCTCAAAGCTGGCGTGGGAAACTGGGATGGGCAGTTGTTTACAGTCAAAAGTTGATTTGAATATTGTTAATAATCCACCACCACGCCGGACTGATGGCTGCGGTGCATTAAAATACCGACAGTTCGGTGGCAATAATTCCGTCAAGGCGCTAGACTCACCTGGAGACATCTAAGTCTCTGTGATGCAGAAAAAGTCCAAATCATGCTCTTGAAAGTAGTCCCTGAGGATAAAAGTTGTGTTGGTAACAGATCTTGCGTTGATCAAACGCATCCGGATACTGTCCGAAGTGGAGCCAGCAGTGGTGAAGTTCGCACGCATCAGTGGCCTCAGGTTTTCAACAACAGCCCATCCGGGTCGGCCCAAGCTGCACACCGGCTGACAACTCCCGTTGTTTACCTGGTCCGGGCAAGAGGGAAGCTGGTGATGGAAACCATGCCCACCAGCTGAAGAGGAAGATGCAGCGCGCATGGCTTTAAGTTTTACCAGCCGCCCAGCACGTTTTTCCCGGCGTCTGAAGCGATATCTCCGGGCAGGGAGGTGAGGAGCGCAGCAGAGGTAAGCTGGCACGTCCACCAGCAGAGGGGGGGGGGTCCAGAGGTACGCTCATATTGGCCCAAATAAGATACATCGGTGACAGAAAAACGAAGATCCATAAGCTGTTGTCAGTCATACACCAGCAGCGAGTTTATGTCCCAGATAAAAAAAAAAGAAGAAAACATAAATAACCCGAACACCATCAGCAGAGGTGGATTGCAAGCCATGTACACAGGCGCCATCTTACCGGAAGTTTACCTGCTGACTTATATTAAATGAGTCCAATAAATCTAAAAAGTCTTAAACCAAGGGCTTCTCCTGACAACATACATGAATATTAAAGTCGTCAATAATTAAAATGTTCATATTTTGGTGTGATTTCAGCCAAGAACTCAGAAAATTCATTTATGAAATCATTTGCTTTCGGGGGATGGTAGACAAGTGCGCACAGAGTCGAAGGCGAATGGCCAAGTTCAAAGATGCTCAGCTCAAAGCTGGAGCAGGAAACCAGGATGGGCAGTTGTTTATAGTCAAAGCTTGATTTGAATATTGATAATAATCCACCACCGCACTGGCTGATGGTCACGGGATGTTAAAATACAAACAGTCCGAGGGTAATAATTCCGTGTAACAGTGTAGTGTATTGTGTAACATTGGTAGCAGAAGATGGTTAGTAATTACGGAGTCCTGCCTAGATTTGAAAAGGAAAAACCTTATGAAAGCTGGAAGAATTAAGTTGCGATTTAGACCTGATTCACCAAACTCAACAAGAGTACACAAGCACTTGCAGTGGCCTTGGCGCTTTCTGGAAGAGTGAGAGAAGTGACGATGGAAATACCCGTGGACGGTTTGAATGAGGACACTGGCATGGATACATTATTTGCAAAACTTGATGACTTATTTTTCAAAGAAGAAAAGGATCAAATTTACAATCCGATTTTGACTGAATCACGAGAGACAGTAAAGTGTCCAAGATGGACTACATTATTTTTTTTTTTGAACAGCAGTGTGAATGAATGCACAAGTACAAACCGGATTCCAAAAAAGTTGGGACACTAAACAAATTGTGAATAAAATCTGAATGCAATGATGTGGAGATGGCAAATGTCAATATTTTATTCGTAATATAACCTAGATGACAGATCAAAAGTTTAATCTGAGTAAATGTAACATTTTAAAGGAAAAATATGTTTATTCAAAATTTCAGTGTCAAAAATCCCAAAAAAGTTGGGACAAATAGCAATAAGTGGCTGGCAAAAGGAAATTGAGCATATAACAAACAGCTGGAAGACCAATTAACACTAATTAGGTCAATTGACAGCATGATTGGGTATAAAAAGAGCTTCCCAGAGTGACAGTGTCTCTCAGAAGCCAAGATGGTAAGAGGATCACCAATTCCACCATTGTTGCGCAGAAATATAGTGCAGCAATACCAGAATGGTTTTGCCCAGCGTAAAATAGCAAAGACTTTTAAGTTATAATCATCAACTGTGCATAACATCATCAAAAGATTCAGAGAATCTGGAACAATTGCTGTGTGAAAGGGTCAAGGCCGTAAAACTCTACTGGATGCTCATGATCTCCGGGCCCTTAAACGTCACTGCACCTCAAACAGGAATGCCACTGTCAAGGAAATAACAGAATGGGCTCAGGAATACTTCCAGAAAGCGTTGTCAGTGAACACAATCCACCGTGCCATCCGCCGTTGCCAGCTGAAACTCTACAGTGCAAATAGGAAGCCATTTCTAAGCAAGCTCCACAAGCTCAGCCGTTTGCACTGGGCCAGGGGTAATTTAAAATGGAATGTGGCAAAATGGAAGACTGTTCTGTTGTCAGATGAGTCACGATTTGAAGTTCTTTATGGAACACTGGGACGCCATGTCATCCGGACCAGAGAGGACAAGGATAGCCCAAGATGTTATCAATGCTCCGTTCAGAAACCTGCATCACTGATGGTATGGGGTTGCATGAGCGCTTGTGGCATGGGCAGCTTGCATGTCTGGAAAGGCACCATTAATGCAGAGAACTATGTTCAGGTTCTAGAACATATGCTCCCATCTAGACATCATCTCTTTCAGGGAAGACCCTGCATTTTTCAACACGATAATGCCAGATCACATTCTGCAGCAATCACAACATCATGGCTACGTAGGAGAAGGATCCGGGTACTGAAATGGCCAGCCTGCAGTCCAGATCTTTCACCTATAGAGAACATTTGGCCCATCATAAAGAGGAAGGTGTGACAAAGATGGCCGCGCTCAGAGCAGTTGCAGCTTCACAGGCTCCCGGTACCATCCCAGTTTTTAGAAGTTTTGATATTGACTCTGTGCCTGACTCCGCGCGATTTATGCATGTGAACTATAGCCGAACCGAACTGATGAGAATAGGAGCAGATTTGCCACAAAATATAGCAGAAATCAGCAACAAACTCAAAGCTACGCTCGGCAGAATGCAGATCTTAAAGTCATCTACCTGGAAGCTGCAGCAGAGGCGTTCCAGCGGGCAGAGGAGGAAGCGCTGCTCCCGGCTTAAGAGGAGAGGATGCCGGGCGGGGGTTATGGTGAGGCTACGAGCTAACGCTAAAGCCGGTAAACTCCCCATGCTGTCTCTCTTTCTGTCGAATGTCCGCTCGTTGGACAACAAGATGGATTTACTTCGTCTGAGAGCGGGCGCCTCAGAAGAGATGAAGAAGTGTGCGGTGCTTTGCCTCACGGAAACGTGGATTACAAGCGAAACGCCGGACACAGTCTTCCAGCTGGACGACAGACTTTTTTTTCGAGCGGACCGCTGCAGCGAGCTAACGGGGAAATCACGGGGAGGCTGAGTATGCATTTACGTGAGTAAAAGTTGGTGCATGAACTGTACTGTTGTAAATAGCTCATGCTCGAAGGCTTTGGAGCAAATAACAGTGAAATGTCGGCCACATTATCTACCCCGAGAGTTCACAATGACTTTCATCTCTGTCGTTTACATTCCTCCGGACGCTAATGCTAATGAATCACTACAGGAGCTACATGATATCATCAGCTCGCTGCAGAACAAACACCCCGAGGCTCTTTACGTGGTAGCCGGAGACTTTAACCACGTGAATCTAAAGGACTGTCTCCCAAGCTTTAATCAGCATGTGACGATTCCAACACGTGGAGACCGCACGCTGGACCGTGTTTACACGAACGTAAAAGATGCATACAAAGCCAAACCCCGCCCCCACCTAGGACTGTCAGACCACATCTCAATCTTCCTGGCTCCTGCTTACATGCCCCCGCTGAGACGCTCCAGACCGGTACAAAAGGAAGTTAAATGCTGGATCCAGGACAGTGGCCCCATACTGAGAGATTGTTTTGATCAAACAGACTGGCAGGTTTTCAGAGAAGCTGCTGAAAATGGAGGTTCGCTTGATCTTGACCAATACACATCCTCAGTTCTGGGTTACATTAGTACATGTACTGACACCGTCTCCACTATCAGAAATGTTAAAAGCTACCCAAACAGAAAACCTTGGCTGAATGCAGAGGTGCGTACCCTGCTGGAAGCCAGGAACACTGCCTTCAGGTCTGGAAACTCAGAGGAGCTGAGTAGGACAAGAAAAGAGCTGGTTGCTGGTATTAAGAGGGCCAAGGCCACATATGCACAGAGGATCGAGGGTCAATTCATCTCACAAGACCCTCGGAGCATGTGGAGGGGCATGAAGTGCATAACAGATTATAAAGGAAGGAGTGAACAATGCCCCAAAGACCCATCTCTGCCTGATGCCCTCAACAAGTTCTATGCACGCTTTGAAGACCC
>NC_056519.1:27397877-27411600 GCF_014905685.2 Nematolebias whitei
TGTTTCAATGTTGATGTGTTCATGCGTGCACATCTGCTCACAGACTCATGTTCATGTTTGTGCTGATGTTCAATGTTTTATGTTATGAGTGCTTAGTATATATTTAGTTGATGTTTTTCTTAGTTCATATCTTAGATGTTGTTACTGTTTTTCTTATACATTTTATTGTTGGATGTAACTGGGACCTTGTGTACATAATTTCGCTCCACCACATGTACCACATGAGGTGCGAATGACAATAAAGAAACTCTGACTCTGACTCTGACAAAGAAGGCCCAAGACGATTGAACAGTTAGTGGCTTGTATTAGACATGAATGGGAGAGCATTCCTATTTCTAAACTTGAGAAACTGGTCTCCTCTGTCCCCAGATGTCTGTTGAGTGTTGTAAGAAGAAGAGGGGATGCCACACAGTGGTAAAAGTGGACTTGTCCCAACTTTTTTGGGATTTGTTGCCACTAGGAAATTTGGAAACAACAGATTTTTCCCTTAAAATGATACATTCTCTCAGTTTAAACTGTTGATCTGTGATTTGTGTTCTATTCTGAATAAAATGTTAGATGTTGGCACCCCCACATCATTGCATTCAGTTTTTATTCACAATTTGTTTAGTGTCCCACCTTTTTTGGAATCCGGTTTGTACAACATTGAACTTCCCTTTGTAGTATTAGTATTTCAACTGGCAAAACAATTACAAGGACTGTGGACTCATCTTGAAGAAAATTATTAGTGAATGTTAAAATGTCAGCGATGTTGCAGAACAAAACCAAAATTTGCTGTTGGCCTCCCACTAGCATCACAGTGCAATGCGACTGTGGCAGTAGATCTGAACTTGAACCAAATGCCTGGTATCTTCATATCACTGACCAGATCACACGATTTATTGCAGGAAACATTCTGACAAAAAAAAAGGTCCACTGAAATTGTAAAAAAAAAATGAAAATCCATATGTGGATAAGTGTTCATGGTACACCACAAAAAAAAATCCTCAGTGACAATGAAGGAGAGTTCAACAATGATGAGGTTAGGGACATGGCAGAAAACTTTAACACTGCATACAGCCCATGGAGAGATGGACTTGTACAAGAATGACAACCAACACTTTTTGTTTATTTTATTTAATTCAATTATTTATACAGGTTAATACCACTGAGCCTCAGGGACTTACCGAAATAATAATGAAAGTGAAGGCAAGCAACAGATGTGACTGGGACGTTGCTGTTGGAAAATTATGATCATGGATTAAGAGTGTCTTGTGTTGTGCTAGAGGATATATTGCCCTGTCGTTATCACTCTGCCTTGGGCCTTTTCACTTCTCCCCACCCAAGGACAAGAGACTGTATGTCTGCAAATGGAAAACAACAGAGCCGCTAACAGATAACTGGTAATGTTCGTGTGTGTAGAGAACTATCAACTAGAGAAATTGCATTTCCTGTGAAAATTCAGTGTGAATGCTTATTTTTCATTCAACCTTTATTTAGACAGGTAAATCCCACTGAGCCTCTATTGCTGAAGAACTTGCTGAAAAACAGCTGAAATTGGCTTAAAAAGTGTTAAAAAGTAGCTAAAAAGGAGAACAAGCTTAAATTATCAGAAGAAAGCAGAAATAACATGTTTGCTGAAACAAGAAATGAGAACAAAAAAAGTGGAAATGATCTGAAAAAAAAACCTGAAATTAGCACAAAAAAGCTAAAAAGTGTGAAAGTAGCTGAAATAACTGAAACTAGCAGAAATTAGGTGAAAGGAGCATAACAAACTGAAATTAATAGAAATAAGTTAATTAGGCGGTAAGAAGCAAAAATGAGCATAAAAAGTGGAAATTATCTGAAAACAGCGGAAATTAGCTAAAATGATGCTAAAAAGCTAGCTGAAAAAGATGAACAGGCTCACATTAGAGCTGTCATTTCTAACCCGAACCCAGCCCAGAACAAACGGGATTAGGGCCAGGCCAGTCTTGGACTTTGATGTGGTTTTACGAATCATACAGCATAATCTAAAAAAGTTGTCTGGTCCTATGGACATTCAAAAAACAAAAACAACAACAAAAAAAAAAAAGAAGAAACGTTTAGTCTTTCATCCAAAAGACTTCTTCAGTCTGAGGAGCTGTATTCAGCTCAGTCTTATAAATAGCACCTTCTCAGAGTAGATCAACCGAGAAGGTGCTATTCATAAGACTGAGCTGAAGACCTCCTCAGACTAAAAAAGTCTTTCGGATGAAAGACGAAATGTTTCTACTTTTGTTTGCTTTGTTTTTTGAATGTCCAGAGGACCAGACTTAACTTTTTTAGATGTTTCTACCTGGATGATTGAGCATGCATTGGGACATACAGCACAATGAAAACTAAATAAGAATGCACAATATAAAATTGTGTAAATCTACTTAGAGGAGGAGGCAGTAAGTTTACTGAGGAGGAATGGAAATCAATAAAATAGTGCAGAAGTTAATCAGAAAAGAGAGTAGCGCTGGCGGTGCATTGTGCAGTAATTATGCATCCCCCCACTGCACTTTCCTCCACAGCAGACATTTGTGCACCACAGATATGCTGAAGTACTGGCGCGCAAAATCATAATTCACGACTTACACAGAGCTGCACTTTCCTGTGGCCTAGAATGAACAAAGTTAAAATGATGACACCTGCTGATGCGTGTCAGGTGCACACTCAGGTCCACATCCTGCTCTCAGCTGCAGTGAAAGAAGTTGCAGCACCTGAAGTGACAACATCAAAAGCTGAAGCAAGCAGCGCGTTCACATCACCACCATCCAAACAGAGAAGAAAAAGTGCTTTTGTAGAGTGGGAGAACACAGTGGATGAGTCAGTGATGATGAGGTCACACTGTACGTCACTCAAAAGCAAGGCCGATGAACAAGATTTGCTAGGATCCTGGAAACTAAACTCGCATACATGTATGTACACAAAACTGGCCAAATTGGAGAGATCTGTGCTCTGCATCCCAGCAACAGCGCAGCAGTAGCAGCAGCAGCTGCGGCAGTAGCAGCTGCGGCAGTAGCAGCTGCAGCAGTGAGTTTGTAGTGCAGCCGCCACACAGACCAGTGGAGGACTGCTCTCAAACCTGCTACAGAGGATGCAATATTGTTCTTGATAACATGTAATTCCATGTAAGTAGAACCAAAAAAGTTCATACTCAATAATCCAGGTAATCCATGTAAGTAAACACAAAAACTTCTTGACAGATTTTTACATATATTTATAATTTTGTATTTAGGCAACTGGGGTCTAATTCCAGCTTTTTTTTTTTCCAGGTTCATAGCTGAAGAAATGAGGCTGTGGCTGATTATACGACTGCCTACGACCGGTGCAAACTGAGCCAGCTTTATATGTTCGCTTTTTATATTGTTCATGTTTGTGCAATAATACATGTTTTTATCAATTTTAATGTTCTTTATCAATCCTGTTATTGGATGGAGGGCTGAAAGAAAAGCCGGAAACTAATTAGTTTCCGGCTTTTCTTTCGGCCGGCCGGTCAGCTGGTTTTGGTTGTCAGCAGCAAACTGGTTGATCCACTACGAGAGGGTGTTATTTATAAGACTGAGCTGAATACAGCTCCTCAGACTGAAGAAGTTTTTTGGATGAAAGATGAAAGGTTTCTACTTTTTTTTGTTTGTTTGTTTTCTTTTTTGAATGTCTAGAGGACCAGACTTAACTTTTTTAGAGCAACTGAAAGAGTAGAAAAGCTGAAACTTGCTGAAATAAACTGAAAGCTGCTGAAGCAGAGCAAAATGTGAACAGAGCAGTAAAAGGTTATAAACAGATCTAAAGATTTGAAGGATGCAAAATTAGCTCAATTAATTTTGTAGTGAACTAGGCCTCCGACCTCAACCTGTCCAATCTCCATCCAGTGGTCGCCTCTTCAGTTCAATCGAGGGAACCCCTCTACATGCTGATCAATCAACACCTCCAATCGTTGTAGATTTACCGTGGTGGATTATATGACTTTTTCCAATGGATTACAGACTTTGTTTCCAAGGGGTTAAAGCATTGCTGCAATGGAATTACCAACAACATTATGGAATTACCAACAACATTGTGGAATTACCTAAATCATTGTGGGATTACCTTCTTTGACTTTTGTTTTCCGCTTGCTAGATCAAGGACATTCGGAGGCGTAAGTTCATGTTGGAAATCATCCCCATGGACAGGCGATGATTTCCAAAGGGGGGACTGTAGTGAACTAGGCCTCCGACCTCAACCTGTCTCTGAAGACCTTCAGGGGACAGGAACTGTTATTTCATTGATCTGAATCCAGAAATACAAATTATCTCATCAAGAGACTATTTAATTGTATCCTGAATTAATCAATTGAAAGAACACTCTTCCTTTTTACATTATCATTAATTTTTTAAGATATCTTGATAATCCAAAGTGTGTTTAGTTCATACCAATTCTAAATGTTGAAGTGAACCACTCATTTAAATCAACTGTGAAACAGTATTAATGATTTTTAAACCTCATTAAACTTAGAAATCAAGTTAAATGGCTATTTACAAAGTAATTGTGCATTTTGATCTTCTGTCTGAATGAGTGGATTTGATGTTGGTCAGAAGTCAGAGATGTCCGTCAGAAGTCAGAAAGCAAGTTATGAGAATGAAGTGCCTTGTTTTAAAACTCTCAGACAGTAAATAAGAAGCTGGCACCTGCAAAGTTTCTCACTTCTTCAAAATATTTTCTCATCTGTACTAACCGTTCCTAAACATTCCTGCTGTCTTTTGACTCCTAGTGACCCTCTTGACATCACTAGAACCACCCCCATGCTGGTTGTTTCAACCAATCAGGACGTACCAAGTGACAGGAAGTGAGTACTCTTTAAAAAGTCAACACTTCCTGGGACTATTCAGTCTTCTTTCAGTCTTCCTTGAGTCTTTGAAGTCTTTCAGTCTTTCAGTCTTCCTCTATGAAGTCTTCCCAGAAGTCTTCCACTTCTGAGTGGAATTTCTGACTGGAGTCTTACTGAGAGTTCCTAAGGAACTTTCAGATTTAATCAATAGCTGATGGATTTGACCGTGAGACAAGGGTCCGTCCATCCCAGCGGAGTCACAGCGCCTCGCTGTGAACTCACCCAGGCGTAACGCCCTACAACTTCGAAGGAAGCTTGTTCTGTTGAACGGAGTATATCGTCACGACTTCGGACGATGACTTGCCACCCTGACTGGAGACGCTGAAAGGTAGCGTGCAAAGGGACCTCTATACTGGAGCTGATCCATCCACTGCAAAGGTAAAGAGACGTCACGAGTTGTCACGCACTAATTGGACCGGGGTTGAGCTGGTGTTGAAAGAAGAGTGCTAATTCTGGTCAACAAACATACATCTTCCTTCATCCATCTTAAACTTCTCTATGTCTTCTCTTTAACTTTTCTATTTGCCAGTAACCTAGATGCCTTCAGAGGTGAATCAGCCTCGATCAGTAATGTTCTGTTGTCTTGTTAGTAAAGCGTGCCAAGTTTTTATTAATCAGAAACAGATCAGCAAATCAATGTGTACATGTTTTGATGTTAAATTTTGATTCTGTTAAATAAATGACCGCATTTATTCTGATGGGTCAAAGATAAAATGGCGTCTCATGTCACTGATTAAACAATCCACTCACAGTTATCTCGGTCACATGGCATAAATTTAACTCGAAAAAGAAAATAATCCGTTGTAATTAACAATTAATATTCTTTGTGCTTGAACTAGCTTTAAGAATAATTAATTAGTAGTGTGTCTACAGCAAGGCTGTCCTGACATTACTACAATTTCCTATGAGGAAAAAGGGCAGAAAAGGCTAAATATTTCAAAAAACTAAAGCTGCACCAATACCAAAAGTTTTGGTAAAGGGATTGTCCTGAAAGAGCTGAACGTTTTGATATACGATTTGATGAAATAGCTTGCAAACTGTGGGACAAGAATCGCACCGAAAAATGTATGGAAGAAAAATGGATCACAATAGAGTGAATGCTTCATAAGTATTCATACAATAAGGACAAAGCAAAGAACAAGCCAGTTCAACTATGGGCACTGCACTAGTCATTCTGTAAAAACTTAATGATGTTGTGCTTGTCTGTATTTGAACTCTTGCATGCAAATAAAGCCGGTTGACTCTTCACTTCTCTGTGAGTCTATAGACTTGGAGTGTGACTCTTCATTATCTTTTTTCCTACAGTATCACCGTGTTGGACTGGGTTTTGCTGGCAAAGAACACCACACAAAATGTATGCGGTTTTAGTCTTTATCAGTGGGTGTTTGGACAGAATCCCAATCTGCCTTCTGTGTTGACTGACAAGCCACCAGCTTTAGAAGGCACCACAAAAAGTGAGTGGGTGGCAAAACATCTCTCCTCTGCATGCATCAAGAAAGGCATTGACAGAAGCAGAATGCTCCAAAAGATACAAAGAGCATTATGTAAACAAGTCTGTCACACAGATGACAATTGTGAAATGGATGACAAGGTATACTACAAAAGAGTGGACTGCCATGAGTGAAAAGGACCTGGAGTTATCGGTCAAGATGGAGCAGTGGAGTTTGTCAGACATGGGGGAACTTGCGCTAGACTGCCTCAGACTAAGAAAAGTTCATGCTGAGAGTAAGGATCAACATAATGCAAAAGTTGATGCAGAAAGTGACTTAAGTGTTTCAAGACAGGAAACCGTCTCTGACACAGATACGTGGCGAACATGGAAACTGCGCATGTGGAAAAAACGCTGAAATTCAGCATGAAACATCACAAGACTCAGATGTCAGTGTAAGCCACAATAGACAGGAGCAAGAAAATAACATCCATCCATCCATTATTGTTACCCGCTTCTTATTTTTTGGGTCACGGGGGTCACTGGTGCCCATATCCAGCACTCTCTGTGCAAGAGGCACTCCCTGGACAGGTCTCCAGTCCATCACAGAGACAAACAACCATTCAGTCTCTGTCTCACACCTCGGAACAATTTAGAGTTATCAATTAGTCTAACATGCATGTTTTGGTCTGTGGGAGAAACTGGAGTAGTGCACCCAGGGAAAACCCACATATGCACTGAGAGAACATGCAAACTCCACCCCGAAGGACCCCCCGGCCAGGATTTGAACCGGCGACCTTCTCGCTGAGAGGCAGCAACTCTACCAACTGAGCCACCATACTGCCAAGAAAATAATGTGTCTTAAAACCAAACAGGTTTTGAAATACAAAGACATTAGTACTGGAGTTGGACACATTGGGCATGCACGCAAAACCACAGGTAAATATAAAAATTGGTACAATCTGGGGGCAGTTGGTAGAGCTGCTGACTCTCAGTGAGCAGATTGCTACAGTTCAAATCCCGGTCGGGGACCTTTCTGGGTGGAGTTTGCATGTTCTCTCCGTGCATGCGTGGGTTTTCTCCTGGTACTCCGGTTTCCTCCCACAGAATAAAAACATGCATGTTAGTCTGATTGGTAACTCTAAATTGTCTCTAGGTGTGAGTGAGAGTGTGAACGGTTGTCTCGTTTGTCTCCGTGTGTCCCTGTGATGGACTTGAGGCCTGTCCAGGGTGTCCCCCACCTCTTGCACAGTGATGACTGGACATGGGCACCAGTGACCCCCGTGATCCGAAAAGGAATAAGCAGGTAAAGATGATGGATGGATGGATGGTTACAATCTGGAATGCACTGAGCCCAACAACATAGCAGGCAGCACAAAATCAGTAGATACAACACAGTCGAAAGAACTGGAGATAGAACCGACTGTTACTGATGATAATATTGCAGATGTCAGAGAAGATGTATGCATGCTCAATAATCCAGGTAGAAAAAGCCAAAAAAGTTAAATCTGGTCCTCTGGACATTCAACAGCAAACTGGTTGATCCACTCTGAGAAGGTGCTATTTAAGAGACTGAGATGAATTCAGCACCTCAGACTGAGGAAGTCTTTAGGATGAGAGACAAAACGTATCTACATTTTTTTGCTTTGCTTTGTTTTTTGTATTTTTGAATGTCCAGAGGACCAGAATGAACTTTTTTGGATCAGAGAAAATGTGTTTATGACAGGTGATTATCATTTAACCAAGCTAAACAAAAGGAGATTAAGAGATGGAGAGATAACGATGTGTTTGTAGAAGTATAAGTGGGGCAAAAATGCATCTCTACCAGATGGATATGTACTCAGCTAATGGATCAGAGCCAAAAGCACGCTTAGAGGTTTTGAAGAGTTCAAAATGTCAGACTTGCAAAAAGTCAAGTCAAGTCAAGTCATCTTTATTTGTAGAGCACAATTTAAAACAGATAAACTGTTATCAAAGTGCTTACTAGTGAAAAGATTCACCAACATGTGCTTCAGAGTCCCCACAGCTAATTGTGGCAATCATCTGTCAGAGAAAATGGTCACTTCATTCCATGGATATCAAATCAGCATTTTTTACAAGAAAAAGAACGTCATGTTATTTACATTTGGACCCTCCAGAAGTTGGTTGTGAAGATACGTTATGGAAACTCAAAACGTGTACGTATGGTCTCACAGGTGCATCGCTGTACTGGTTCAACAGGGTTAAGGAGATTAATCAGGCAGCAGGGGGTAAATGTCTAAAGTTGATCCTGCTGTTTTAGATCAGGCCAACAATGTGAGGAATACTTGTATGTCATGTAGCCAATTTTATATGGGGTGGGGGACAAGTTTTTGTTTTGAACGTTTTTTGAATTCATCATGTCCTGGATGACTGAAAATCTTCACCAGCAGGTGGGGGACAAGGTTTCTCCTCAGCTGTAACTCAACAACTCAGATCTGCTTTTCAAGTTGGTCGCAAAGAGCAAGACAGCTTCTGCTTTGTAGGAACAGATTGTGTGACTGTTGACAAAAGCATACGGTGCAGAAAAACTACAGTCAACACCTGCAACCCATACACCTGGATCCTACAACCATCACATCAGCGTGAAGAAGACGAAGGAGATGGTTGTGGATTTCAGACGGAACAAACACAACTACCCCCCCCCCCCCCCGCCCGCAAACACAGGAGGATCTGTGGTGAAAGTGATCTCCAGCCACAAGTACTTGGGTGTGCACCTGAATGACAATATATATACCTGATTATCTACATATTGTACTTTAACCAGTATTAGTACGCTGTGGTAATATGTGTCTGTACTCCTGATGCATGCTCAATAATCCAGGTAGAAAAATCTACCTTCTACCTGGATTATTGAGCATGCATCAGGACCAGATTTAACTTTTTTAGATGTGTCTGTACTGTTTTACCACGTTCAGACAAACACACACACACAAACATAAACTATCATTATCAGCCGCTGACAAAGGCAAAGTTGGGCCATAGAGAACAAAGAAACAAAGAAAGGACGGTCATCGTCTTACTTGTACAGCAGACTTCCTCTGTCTCTGGGGTTCATCTTACCCCACGCTCCGTTATCAAAAGCTTCTTTGGCAGCAGCCACAGCCCGGTCCACATCTCCCACTGAGGCGTATGACACCTTACAGATGACCTTGGTGAAAAAAAAAATGTTTTAAATATGTCAAACATGAATGTATGGTCCCAAGGGGCAGCAAGCTACATTCAGGGGTCAGCCATACATCACTGATTTTTCTAACTATACATTTTTTTTTATTTTTATAATTGTTCCATTATTGTGTTCCACACATAAATGGAGTTTTGTGAGCCTCTAAATGATATTTCTTTTCCAAAATGAGTTCAAGTATAAGAAAACTTCAGTCACCACCCTCATGTTTTATGGTGTAAACACCCTGACATTTAGAAATGGTGCAGTGTTGGCAAAGATGTTTTTTAGAAATGTCAAATACAAAAGTTGCTTTGAAAAAAATGCTAGAGTCGACAAGATCTACAGTGGTGCTTGAAAGTTTGTGAACCTTTATTATTTTCTATATTTTTATATAAATTTGACCTAAAACATCATCAGGTTTTCACACAAGTCCTAAAAGTAGATTTAAAGAATGCAGTTAAACAAATGAGACTAAAATATTATACTTGGTAATTTATTTATTAATGAAAATGATCCAATATTATTGATGAAAATGATCCAATATTACATATTTGTCAGTGTAAAAAGTAGGGATGGGGCAGATCCGATCCAGTATCGGTATCGGCTTCCGATACCAGCATAATTTATGTATCGGATTTTTCCGATCCTCCTGCCGATATTTCCGATCAAAATGCATGTTGGCTTCAAACTATGGACTGGATTTCCTGAATGTGTCTGCTGAAGCCAGAGTAATAAGACCTGCCTCACATTCAGGAAATCCAGTTCATAGTTTGCAGCCAGCTACAACGTGAAGACCGAGTTAGCAGCACTGTGACTAACAGCTAACCAAATTTTCATCTAAACATGTCCGCTGTGTGGAAGTATTTAACACTAGAAATACCATAAAGCAATGCAGCAACATGCAATGTCTGCAGAGCCATAGCGCCATGTAATGAACATATATCTGTCAGATATTATACATAATTTAAACAGATTCTTTCATTTTTCTGGACTGAGTGCTATCGTGCATTGAATGATTAAATGTGGACGGAAACGTGTTTTAATTTCTGACTCACCATCAACAGTGAGCCGTTTAATTAAAAACGATTTAAAACAACATCACACATTTACAATAATTGGCAGATTGATTTCAACAACAGCTTAATTAACTTGCTTTACAAGGAGAACCATACGGCCATGGTATCACTTGCAGCTTTACAACAGACATTTCTGAAAATATCTGGATTAATTACTGGCAGATAGAAGAGTTTTAAAGATGGGAAAATGAAGTTTAAATGGAGAGAGATTTGGATAAGTCCTCTTTCAACAGCAGGTGCTGGTGTAAGCTTATTTATACCAGCAGGAGTCTATGACAACTTCCTGTGGATCGTTCTGTTGATATCCGGTTGTTAGCCGCTTAGCTTAAAATTAGCATCAACAAAACTCGGTCAAATCAACATTTCTGAACGGATTTAAAGCTAAAACGTGGCGTTGTTTCAACAAGCACGACTTTTTTGCATGAAACATGAGTTTTTGGTACATGTAATATGCCACATGTAGTGATTTTAAGCACAGTGGAGGCTTCGGTTGAACCGAGACTCATTTCCGGGGTCACGTGACTGAATCAACCAATGGTCAGAGACAACAGCGGGGGTGGGTTTTACAACCTGACATCAGAGGAAGTGACGACAGACACGTCACTCATCTCTCAGCGAATCAGAGCTACCCAAACAGCGGTTTTCGACCAATGACGCATCGTCATTCTAGCTAGCATGTTAGCATTTAGCCTGAACATTTCGGTCAACTTTCGTCCATTAACTTCTCAAAATGTACAATTTTCTGTTCCAAATGTGACGAACAAACTCTTAACTGTGTTCTGAGACGGCGCTCAGCTTTTTAAAACGTCTCTCCATCCATTTAAAACAACTCGTTCGAACTTATCAGAACCGAGCGAGCGGACCGGGTCTGAGCCGAACCCCCTGTCTGTTTAAACAGAATCCACGTTTCTCACAGCTTATTAGCTCTGTCACATAACAGATGTACAAATTTCAGCTTTTAAATGAACACACTGACTTTACTTTCAGCTCTAAAAACACCACAACTGAAAACTTTCTCTGAACACCACAGCTGCAAAACGCTGCGTTTCACACAGCAATCTGCACTCTTAAGCTAATTTCAGTTAAGATCAGATATGCCAACATGATAAATTCAACTGTTACACATCCATTCATGATACCGTACGGGTCCACCAGTATGTAATGAACTATATCTGTCAGATATTATTCATAATTTAAACGGATTCTTTCATTTTTCTGGACTGAGTACTATCGTGCATTGAATGATTAAATGTGGACGGAAACGTGTTTTAATTTCTGACTCACCATCAACAGTGAGCCGTTTAATTAAAAACGATTTAAAACAACATCACACATTTACAATAATTGGTAGATTGATTTCAACAACAGCTTAATTAACTTGCTTTACAATGAGAACCATACGGCCATGGTATCACTTGCAGCTTTACAACAGACATTTCTGAAAATATCTGGATTAATTACTGGCAGATAGAAGAGTTTTAAAGATGGGAAAATGAAGTTTAAATGGAGAGAGATAGGTGAGGGAATGTGTCTGTTATAACCAGAAACGACACGCTCCTTTGGACCCAGCTTAACCCACGGTACACTTCGCAGTTGAAGATCGACTTTTTACCTTTCTGAAGATATTTCAGTTCCGGCGTAAAGTTCCACTTCAAGCCACCTTTCAGCGTCTCCGTAAGAATAGCAAAAACCTCAGGAGTCGTGAGATCATTTCGTTCAACAGCAGCTCACCTCCCAGGTGGACTCACATGAGCTGTGAGCTCGTCAGAGGTTCCACTCAGATATGGAAGATTCCATAATCCCCACGAGACTCGGAACTTTGTTCTGCGTTCTGAACTGCTTGGAACTAGGAAGTGTTGACCCTTTTAAAGAGGTCACTTCCGGTTCCTCTGAGAACTTCCTGATTGGTTGAAACGAACCAACAGGGGTGTGATTTTTAGTGACGCAAGAGGTCACTAGAAGTCAGAAAAACAGTGAGTTGTTTTAAGAACAGACAGAAAGATGTTTTGAAGAAATGAGACTTTTTGGAGCCAGTCTTCTCCTATCTATCTGAAAAAGTTAAACATGACATTTCTTTCCAGTAAACATGTTTTTGACCGAAACTTGACTTCTGACTCACATCACGACTTGCTCATTTCAGACAGAAGATAAAAAAAAATGCATAATTACTCTTGTAACAAACATTAGCTTGATTTCTACTTTGAATGAGGATTAAAAATCATTTATACTGTTTCACAGTTGATTTAAAATGAGTAGTTCACTTCAACATTTAAAATGGTTTGAACTAAACACACTTTTGATTATCAAGATATTGTAAAATAGTACTGATAATAAAAAAGAGAGTGTTCTTTCAATTGATCAGTGCAGGACACACTTAAAAAGTCTCTGGATGAACTTAATTTTGTGTTTCTGGACTCAAATCAATGAAATAATAGTTCTTGTCCCAGGAAGGCCCTCAGGGCCAGATTTTGACCTGAGGCTTAGTTCACTACAGTCACATTAAATCACGTTAAAGTTAGTTTTACGTTGGACATTCGAGCTCCGTGGCTTCAGCTGGGTGCTGCTCTTTGCTCAACCCGGGGCGGCCAACTCGATCCCGGTCAGCCGCGTCCAATCTGCCCCGCTCAGTCTGCTCGTCTCTGAGGAGGGACAGACTTGAGCGCGGCTGCCCCAAATCAGGCTGCTTGCTTTGGATTGAACAAGAAGAAGACATCGCTGAAACCACGGAGCTCAAATGTTTACAGAGAAGTTGCTAAACGTCATCATAATTAATGACCAACCACTATCAGTTGTAGAAAATGAAGGATTTCACAGTTTGATACTTGCAGTCAAGATATAGTTTAACCCTCCAGGAGATATTTATCAGTACAACAGCAGCCCATCATAAAAAACATGTGATTTGAAAATTATATATATTAAAAACAAAAACAGCTACATTATAAGTGATGTAAAATACTAAAAACGGGAACATGTCTGTTGGTTTATGTCATGAACGTAGCAGATGTTTGAAGCCATTTAACATTTAATTTATTTCATTTATTTATTTTATTATTTTTTTTTTTTCCTCTGATGGCCTCCCTTCTCCCCTTACAGCCATCCTCTCCACACCATTATTATGAAATATTTATTATAGTGACTATCTAGTGTAGGTTTTTTTTTTTTTTTTTTTAATAGGATAGAAA
>NC_056519.1:27411700-27419938 GCF_014905685.2 Nematolebias whitei
TGCTGAAAAATGAAATCTTCATCTCCATAAAGCTTTTCAGCAGATGGAAGCATGAAGTGCTCCAAAATCTCCTGATAGCTAGCTGCATTGACCCTGCCCTTGATAAAACACAGTGGACCAACACCAGCAGCTGATATGGCACCCCAGTGACTGTGGAAACTTGACACTGGACCTCAAGCAATCTGAATTCTGTGTCTCATCTCTTCCTCCAGACTCTGGGACCTTGATTTCCAAAGGAAATACAAAATTTACTGTAATCAGAGAACATAACTTTGGACCACTCAGCAGCAGTCCCAGGCGAGATGCTTCTGACGCAGTCTCTTGTTCAAAAGTGGCTTGACCTGGGGAATGCGGCACCTGTAGCCCATTTCCTGCACATGCCTGTGCATGGTGGCTCTGGATGTTTCTACTCCAGGCTCAGTCCACTGCTTCCGCAGGTCCCCCAAGGTAT
Source organism: Nematolebias whitei (assembly GCF_014905685.2). Classification (NCBI taxonomy): domain Eukaryota; kingdom Metazoa; phylum Chordata; class Actinopteri; order Cyprinodontiformes; family Rivulidae; genus Nematolebias; species Nematolebias whitei. Next base: position 27,412,152 of record NC_056519.1, read on the forward strand.
TAAAACAATTAAAGACCTGAAATATTTCAGTTGGTGTGCAATGAATCTGAAATATATGAAAGTTTCATTTTTATCATTACATTATGGAAAATAATGACCTTTATCACAATATGCTAATTTTTTGATAAGGACTTATATATATATATATATATATATATATATATATATATATATATATAGATATAGATAGATAGATAGATAGATAGATAGATAGATAGATAGATAGATAGATAGATAGATAGATAGATAGATAGATAGATAGATAGATAGATAGATAGATCGATAGAAAAAATAGAAATATATATATATGATTATATATAATTCAGAATTCATTGTTCCATCAATGATGACACACCGTCCTGGCCCAGATGCAGCAAAGCAGGCCCAAACCATGATGCTACCACCACCATGTTTCACAGATGGGATAAGGTTCTTCTGCAAGAATTGTTTTCCTTTCTCTAAACATAATTTTTTTCATTCAAACAAAAAGTTCTAGGGGGACCGTAAAGTGTGTTCTAACTACAGGGGGATCACACTCTTAAGCCTCCCTGGTAAGGTCAATTCAGGGGTTCTGTAGAGGAGGGTCCGTTGGATAGTCGAACCTCAGATTCAGAAGGAGCAATGCGGTTTTCGCCCTGGTCGTGGAACACTGGACCAGCTCTACACTCTCAGCAGGGTCCTGGAGGGTGCGTGGGAGTTTGCCCAACTACATGTGCTTTGTGGACTTGGAGAAGGCGTTCAACCACGTTCCTTGGGGAACCCTGTGAGGGGTACTCTGGGAGTATGGGGTACCAGGCCCTTTGATACGGGCTGTTAGGTCCCTGTATGACCGGTGTTAGACCCTGGTCCGCATTGCCGGCAGTAAGTCTGGCTTGTTCCTGGTGAGAGTTGGACTCCGCCAAGGTTGCCCTTTGTCACCGATTCTGTTCATAACTTTTATGGACAGAATTTCTAGGTGCAGCCAAGGTGTTGAGGGGATCTGTTTTGGTGGCCTTAGGATTGCGTCTGTTTTTTTGCAGATAATGTGGCCCTATTGGCTTCATCAGATCGTGATCTACAGCTTTCGCTGGAGCGGTTCGCAGCCGAGTGCGACACGGTCGGGATGAGGATCAGTTCCTCCAAATCCGAGGCCATGGTCTTGAGCCGGAAAAGGGTAGAGTGCCCTCTCCGGGTCAGGGAGGAGGTCCTGCCCCAAGTGGAGGAGTTCAAGTATCATGGGGTCTTGTTCACGAATGAGGGAAAAACGGAGCGTGAGATCGATAGACGGATAGGTGCAGCGTCTGCAGTGAAGCGGGCGCTGTACAGGTCTGTCGTGGTGAAGAGAGAGCTGAGTCAAAAGGCGAAGCTCTCAATTGACCGATCGATCTACGTTCCCACCCTCATCTATGGTCATGAGCTTTGGGTTGTGACCGAAAAAACGAGATCTCTGATACAAGCGACCAAAATGAGTTTTCTCCACTGGGTGTCTGGGCTCTCCCTTAGAGATAGGGTGAGAAGCTTGATCATCTGGGAGGGACTCAGAGTAGAGCCGCTGCTTCTCCACGTCGAGAGCAGCCAGTTGAGGTGGCTCAGGCATCTGGTTAGGATTCCTCCTGGACACCTCTCTGGTGAGGTGTTCTGGACATGTCCCACCGGGAAGAGACCCAGAGGAAGACTCAGGACATGATGGAGGGACTATGTTTCTCGGCTGGCCTGGGAACGCCTCGGGATTCCCCCCGGAGGAGCTGGCCCAAGTGGCTGGGGAGAGGGAAGTCTGGGCCTCCCTACTTAAGCTGCTACCCCCCAACCCGTCCCCGGATAGGCAGAAGAAAATGGATGATGGATGGATGGATGGTTCTATTTTGGTCTCATATGTCCACAAAACATTCTTTCCACAGTCTTCTGGTTTGTCCATGTGATCTTTATCAAACTGCAGACGAGCAGCCATGCTCTTTTTAAGAGAGCAGTGTCTTCTCCTTCAACCCTGCCATGCACACCATTGTTGTTCAGTGTTCTCCTGATGGTGGACTCATGAACATCAACATTAGTCAATGCGAGAGAGGCTTTCAGTTGTTTAGAAGTTACCCCGGGGTCCTTTGTGACCTTGCCGTGTATTCCACGCCTGGAGTGATCTTTGTTGGTCCACCACTCCTGGGGAGGGAAACAATGGTCTCAAATTTCCTCCATTTGTACACAATCTGTCTGACTGTGGACTGGTGGAGTCCAAACTCTGTAGAGATGTTTTGTAACATTTTCCAGACTGATGAGCAACAACAACTCTTTTTCTGAGCTCCTTGGAAATCTCCTTTGTTCCACCAACATATTGTGAAGAGCAGACTTTGATAGATCCTGTTCTTTAAATCAAACTCACACCTGATCATCATCGTTGATTGAAAACACCTGACTCTAATTTCACCTTCAAACTAACTGTTAATCCTAGAGGTTCACATACTTTTACTACTCACAAATATGGATCATTTTCCTCAATAAATAAATGACCAAGTATAATATGTTGGTCTAATTTGTTTAACTGGTTCTCTTCATCTACTTTTAGGACTTGTGAGAAAATCTGATGATATTTTAGGTCAAATTTATGCAGAAATATAGACAATTATAAAGGATTCACAAACTTTCAAGCACCACTGTATGCATCCCAATGTTAGTTGATAATACTCAAAATAAGAAAATGAATTAATTTGTGAATGTGAAACTTACAGACCCATCATTAGGATTGATGGTATCATAACTCTTTCCGTCTTCTGCATCCTCAAACTTGCCATTGATAAAACACTGGTACGGCATTTTTATTGTCATGTTGTTCACTTCTTTGGTTACCTGGGTAAAAAAGAAAAAAGCGTTACCCCATTTAGAACAGCAGGTGAAAGGACCCTGCTCCCTGGATGACTGTCACAAGCTCACATAATCAACGATCAGATCTTCCTCCTGGTCCTCTCCTCTTAGCTTACGGACGAACATCTGGATAAAGTCTTGGAAGGTGGTGGCCATGTACACGTCCTCATTCTGCAGCTGGATGCTAGAACACCTCTGCTTGATCTCCTCCACCAACCTGCATGAAAATGTCAGTTCTTCATCAGTTCAAACAGCATATGACAACCATCGCCATCGGTTTTCTATTTTATTGTCCCATGTGGCGGAGTGAAGAGGGGCAATTGGAAATACCATCTGTTGTCTGTCCATGGATGTTGTGAGGATGATACCTTAAAAAATAAGTGACTCATCGACTTCCATTTTGGTGTGTACCTAGGTGTGCGAAAGTTTCCCATCAAGAATTAGGTTCCCAAGTCAAAATCCAAGATGGCCACCATTATATATACTGTGATTTTCAGAGTATAAATCGCATCATTTCCTGTGGACCCACCACCTGCAGGAAGGGCCATAAAAGTTGGGTGCAAGATGCTATGGGCAGTGGTCGAAGGCGGGGACCTTGGCACTCTGACCCTGTCTTACCAAAGCTAGCTCTTGGGACATGGAATGTAACCTCTCTGGTAGGGACGGAGCCTGAGCTTATGCGTGAGATTGAGAGGTCCGACTAGATATAGTTGGGCTCACCTTGACACACAGCATGGGCTCTGGAACTGATCTCCTTGAGAGGGATTGGACATTATTCCACTCTGGAGTTGCCCATGGTGAGAGGCGTAGAGATGGTGTGGGTCTACTTGTAGCCCCCGGACTTGGTGCCTGTGTGTTGGAGATTTCCCTGGTAGATGAGAGGGTGGCTTCTCTTTGCCTTCGGGTAGGGGGGCAGGCTCTTACTACCGTTTGTGCCAAGGCACCAAACTGCAGTTCAGAGTATCCAGCCTTCTTGGAGTCCTTGGCAGGGGTGTTGGAAGGTGTGCCAGATGGGGACTCCTTTATTCTGCTGGGGGACTTCAATGCCCACGTGGGTAATGACAGTGTGACATAGAGGGGTGTGATTGGGAGGAACGGTCTCTCTGATCTGAACCCGAGCGGTGTTCTGTTGTTGGACTTCTGTGCTAGTCATAGTTTGTCCATCACGAACACGATGTTTGAACATAAGGGTGTCCATAAGTGCACTTGGCACCAGGACACCCTAGGTCGTAGATCAATGATTGACTTCATAGTTGTGTCATCTGATTCGCGGCTGTTTGTTTTGGACACTTGGGTAAAGAGAGGAGCTGAGCTGTCAACTGATCACCACCTGGTAGTGAGTTGGATCAGATGGCGGGGGAAGATGCCGGACAGGCCCGGTAGACCCAAATGTGTAGTGAGGGTTTGCTGGAAACGCCTGGAACAAGAACCCATCAGAGAGATCTTCAACTCACACCTCCGGGAGAGCTTTAATCACATCCCAGCTGAGGTAGGGGACATTGAGGCTGAGTGGGCCATGTTCCACACATCGCTTGTTTAGGTAGCTGCCTTGAGCTGTGACCGCAAGGTTGGCAGTGCTTCTTGCGGTGGTCATCCACAAACTCGGTGGTAGACACCCTGGGTTAGGGAGGCTGTCAAGCTGAAGAAGAAGTCCTATCCAGCCTTGTTGGCCAGTGGGACTCTGGAGGCAGCTGAGGAGTACCAGAGGGTCAAGCAGTGTGCAGCCTTGGCTGTTAATGAGGCAAAAGCTTGGATGTGTGAGGAGTTCGGTGAGACCTTGGATAGAGACTCTTTGTCAGCTCCGAAGAGATTCTGGCAAACCATCAGGCGGCTGAGGAGGGGAAATCAGCACTTTATAACACTGTGTTCAGTGAAGGTGGGGTGCTGTTGACCTCAACCAATGATGTCGACGGGAGGTGGAAGGAGTATTTCTCTGACCTTCTCAATCCCACCAGCACAGCTTCCATGGAGGAAGCTGAGTCGGGGGACTTTGGGGTTGATCCGTCAATAACCGTGGCTGAGGTCACTGAGGTAGTTAAAAAGCTCCGAGGCTCTGGATGTTGTGGGGCTGTCTTGGCTGACATGCCTTTGCAACGTCGCGTGGACATCGGGGGCAGTGCCACTGGACTGGCAGACTGGGGTGGTGGTTCCCCTTTTCAAAAAGGGGGACCAGAGGGTGTGCTCCAATTATAGGGGCATCATTCTCCTTAGCATCCCTGGTAAGGTCTATTCAGAGGTACTGGAGAAGCGAGACCAATCGTTGGTCGAACCTCAGATCCAGGAGGAACAATGTGGGTTCCGTCCTGGCCGTGGAACACTGGATCAGCTCTTTACCCTCACTAGGGTCCTCGAGGAGTCATGGGAGTTTGCCCATCCAGTCTACATGTGTTTTGTGGACTTGGAGAAGGTGTGTGACAGTGTTCTTCGAGGTACACTGTGGGGGGTGCTCCCCGAGTATGGGATTGGGGGCCCGTTGCTATGGACTGTTCGGTCTCTATACAAGTGGTACGAGAGTTTAGTGCTCGCATGGCAAGCAGTAAGTCAGACACCTTCAGGGTGGGAGTTGGACTCTGCCAGGGCTGCCCATTGTCACAGATTCTGTTCACAACTTTTATGGACAGAATTTCTCAGTGCAGCCAGGTGGCAGAGAGAGTCCGGTTCAATGGCATCAGGATTCCTTCTATGCTTTTTGCAGATGATGTGGTCCTGCTGGCGTCATTGTGCCATAATCTTCAGCACTCACTGGAGCAGTTTGCAGCCAAGTGATAAGTGGATGAGATGAGAATCAGCACCTACAAATCTGAGGCCATGGTCCTCAGTAAGAAAAGGGTGGATTGCTCTCTGTGTCCAGGGTGAGGTTCTGCTTCAAGTGGAGGAGTTCAAGTATCTCAGGTTTCGTTCACGAGGGTCTGTTGTGATTTGGCACTATTTAAATAAGCTGAATTGAACTGAATTGAGTGGGGAAAATGGAGCATGAAATTGACAGACAGATTGGTGCAGCTTCTGCAGTATTACGCACTCTGTGCCAGTCTGTTTTGATGAAGAGGGAGTTAAGATGAAGGCAGAGCTCTTTGTTTACTGGATTGTCTATGTGCAAGGTTCAAAGGTCTTTATTGTCATTCGGAGCACATGTGATACATGACGTGGAATGATATTGTGTAGTCAAGGTCCCAGTTACACCCCAAAATAAAAAAAAGTATAAAAAAGAAACGGTATACAAAGATCTAAGATATACGCTAAACAATCAAAATGTTAAACAGTAGTCCCTCGATACTTTGTGGTTTTTCAAAGTAAGATTGGATATGGCACACAATTGGCTGATTGATGGATGAGCCACAGGAGTGGCATGAAATTTTTATTTCAAATAAATTATTTAAAATTATTTAGCACCTCCTTCATCTCTGTGCAGCACACACTGCAGGATAAGCTTCCTCCTGCAGCCCATCAGCTGATCGAGTGGGCGTGGCAGAGAGCGCTTGCAGGTGGTGAGAGCAGCCGAGGCAGAGAGCAGAATTCATTACATTCTGTGCTTTTTTTTTGTATTTAGAGTTGAGAAATGTTTGGAATAATGCAAGAGTGTGGACAGGGTTTATAAAGCCATAATATATATATATATATATATATATATATATATATATATATATATATATATATATATATATATATATATATACAAATACACATATACACATATATATACAAATACACATATACACATATATATACAAATACACATATACACATATATATACAAATACACATATACACATATATATACAAATACACATACATATATATACAAATACACATACATATATATACAAATACACATATACATATATATACAAATACACATATACATATATACTAATACACATGTACATATACAGGTCCTTCTCAAAAAATATTGGGATAAAGGTCATTATGTTCCATAAAGTAATGATAAAAATGAAACTTTCATTTATTTCAGATTCATTGCACACCAACTGAAATATTTCAGGTCTGTAATTGTTTTAATACTGATGATTATGGCATACAGCTCATGAAAACCCAAAATGCCTGTCCCAAAAAATAGCATATCATGAAAAGGTTCTCTAAACAAGCTATTAACCTAACCATCTGAATCAACAACGTAACTCTAAACACCTGAAAAAGATTCCTGAGGCTTTTAAAAACTCCCAGCCTTGTTCATTACTCAAAACCGCAATCATGGGTAAGACTGCAAACCTGACTGCTGTCCAGAAGGCCATCATTGACACCCTCAAGCAAGAGGGTATGACACAGAAAGAAATTGCTGAACGAATAGGCTGTTCCCAGAGTGCTGTATCAAGGCACCTCAGTGGGAAGTCTGTGGGAAGGGAAAAGTTTGGCAGAAAACGCTGCACAACGAGAAGAAGTGACCGGACCCTGAGGAGGATTGTGAAGAAGGGCCGATTCCAGACCTTGGGGGACCTGCGGAAGCAGTGGACTGAGTCTGGACTAGAAACATCCAGAGCCACCGTGCACAGGCGTGTGCAGGAAATGGGCTACAGGTGCCGCATTGCCCAGGTCAAGCCACTTTTGAACCAGAAACAGCAGCAGAAGCGCCTGACCTGGGCTACAGAGAAGCAGCACTGGACTGTTGCTCAGTGGTCCAAAGTACTTTTTTCAGATGAAAGCAAATTTTGTATGTCATTCAGAAATAAACGTGCCAGAGTCTGGAGGAAGACTGGGGAGAAAGAAATGCCAAAATGCCAGAGGTCCAGTGTGAAGCACCCACAGACAATGATGGTCTGGGGTGCCATGTCAGCTGCTGGTGCTGGTCCACTGTGTTTTATCAAGGGCAGGGTCAATGCAGCTAGTAATCAGGAGATTTTGGAGCACTTCATGCTTCCATCTGCTGAAAAGCTTTATGGAGATGAAGATTTCATTTTTCAGCACGACCTGGCACCTGCTCACAGTGCCAAAACCACTGGTAA
>NC_056519.1:27420038-27421381 GCF_014905685.2 Nematolebias whitei
GTCGCTAAATGCTTCGAAAAACTGGTCATGACTCACATCAAAACAACAATCAACATCAACGAGGACCCTCATCAGTATGCATACCGTGAGAACCGATCAACAGAGGATGCCATCTCCTCTGTGGTCCACACTGCGCTCAACCACCTGGAGCAGAAAAACTCTTACGTCCGTATGCTCTTTGTGGACTTCACATCCGCCTTCAACACCATGATCCACCAAACCCTGATGGACAAACTATCCACACTAGGACTAAGCCCCCTCCATTTGCAACTGGTTACAAGACTTTTTAACAAACAGACCACAGTTAGTGAGGATCCACAACTTCTCCTCCTCCACCATAACCCTCAGCACTGGCTCTCCTCAGGGATGTGTGTTGAGCCCCCTCCTGTTTACTCTGCTCACGTATGATTGTGCAGCTACCCATCCAGGCTGTCACATTGTAAAGTTTGCAGATGATACAGCGGTGGTGGGATGCATCACAAACAATGATGAGTCCAGCTACAGGCAAGAGGTGGAACACCTGGAGAGCTGGTGCAAAGAGAATAACCTTCACACCAATGTGAAGAAGACAAAGGAGATGATTGTGGACTTCAGAAGGAACTAAAACATCTACACCCCCCTGAACATAAGAGGATCTGCGGTGGAAGTGGTCTCCAGCTACAAGTACTTGGGTGTACACATGAATGACAACCTCAGCTGGAGCAACAACACCACCAGCCTGATCAAGAAAGCTCATCAGAGACTCTACTTCCTCAGACGGCTGAGGCGAGCTGGTCTGGGAAGCTCAGTCCTCACCTCCTTCTACAGGTGTGCAGTGGAGAGCATCCTGTACTCCAGCATCAACGTATGGCATGGAGGCTGCACAGCTGCAGAAAGAAAAGCTTTGCAGAGAGTGGTGAAGGCTGCACAGAAGTCTGTCGGAATCAGCCTCCCCACCATCACAGACATCTACACCTCCAGATGCAGGAAGAGGGCCACCGGCATCATGAAGGATCCCACTCACCCAGCACACACACTTTTTGCCCCACTCCCCTCAGGAAGGAGGTTAAGGAGCATTAAGTGTAGAACCACTAGACTGAGGAACAGCTTCTACCCTGAGGCTGTTAGACTCATGAGTCTCTAACTAGAATAATCACTGTGAAAAACCATATCATGTTGCTGCTGATCTGTTTCATGTTGCTGCTGATGTTTCAATGTTGATGTGTTCATGCGTGCACATCCGCTCACAGACTCATGTTCAATTTTGTGCTGATGTTCAATGTTTTATGTTATGAGTGCTTAGTGTATATTTAGTTGATGTTTTTCTTAGTTCACATCTTAGATGTTATTACTGTTTTTCTTAT
>NC_056519.1:27421481-27427637 GCF_014905685.2 Nematolebias whitei
ATATATATATATATATATATATATATATATATATATACTGTAAATATTTACACTGACCACCCCTATCATTTTGAAGAAACTATACCTTCACGTTTTTATGTTTTGCCTACAACTATTGCCTTAAATTTTTGTAGTGGGGGGAAATTAATCAATGCAATCTATAGCCACCATTGGCCACCCCCTGGCTACATCATTGCACCTAGTTATGGATATATTTTCTTTCTCCACTCACCAGGATCTGTCACTCTACCCTGGCTCAGACAAGAAAAAAAAGACAAACGACAACAACAAACAAATCAAACAGTTATTTGTACCTCTTCTACATAGAGTAACTCTTACCCACTTGAATATCTTAGACCACTTGTCATTTACAGCCTAGTGACATTCCATCTCAAGTAACTCTAACAGATTTTTTCTCTCTTCATTACCAGATTTTTTACCAGAATAAACTTAAACTGGCCATAATTGGTCAGAGTTTATTTGGCCAAGAGGTGTACAGCAACCTGAGGAGGCAGGGTCACAAGGTTGTGGGTGTGTTCACCGTTCCTGACAAAGATGGCAAGGCAGACCCCCTGGGTGAGTTACCTCTGCTGAACTCTCGCTTTTTTGTTGAAAAGTTATGCATCATTTTTGTTTTCATGGGACACAAACATTTTTTTTTTTATGGCCTCCCTTCTCCCCTTACAGCCATCCTCTCCACACCATTATTATGAAATATTTATTCTAGTGACTATCTAGTATCCAGTGTAGGTTTTTTTTTTTTTTTTTTTTCTGGGAAGAAACAAAGCTATGAGCAGAAACTGAATCTGAATTGTTCAGAGTGAATCTGAATTGTTCAGACTGAATCTGCATTCACATAATTTTAATCAATTTAAAATTAAATCCACTGGTTTGAAAATGAATTTCAGTAAATTGAAACAGAATTGATTTGCTCAGTTTTTTGTTGTATTGAAAATTAAATTTTACTACTTTGTAAGGTGTGGGGTTCAGTCTCAAGTAGAGTTGCATTCGGGCCCAAAAAATCTGACCCGACCCGGCCCCAGCCCATAACCGTCATTTCCGAGCCCCACCTGACCCGACAAATTAACAGTAATTACAGGTCAGAACCCCAAAACTCCCAACATTTTTAAATGAGTTTTGACTGCTTATATAGTTATTAATGGTCAGCGGATGCACGCGGCGGAGGTGGTGTTTGTCCCTTCATGGTTGTCAGAGAGCATTAGCTTCAGCCTGCATTCTGCATTATTCAGACACAGACCCTGCTCTGACATGTTGGATATTTTGTGATCTCACCTGTTTGGGTCGTTGGCTGCGCACGTCCTCTGAGTGCAGCAGCTGAATGAACGTCCATTTGGGTTGATGGATCACTGGAAGTAGTCCATCTGAAGCTCAACTGAACTTTTTACCTCTTTCAAGGCCGGTCTGCGCACGGTCAAATGGCCGCGTGCAAGCCATTGTCAACCGTGCACGTCCGCTGATGCAATCAAAAGCCCGACACCAATGTGCCTGGTCCGCACATTAAAAGCTCCAATATACTCGCGTGGACTCGACGTGCTCAGTCTGCAAACGGTTCAGACTTCATACTCGAGCATCCACCCTGAGCAGCTGCACACCAGCTCCGCAGGAAAGGGGCGTTTACCTTTGGGACAAATTGAGGTCGCCGATTGGTCATTTGCTGACACACCTACTGGATTGATTGACAGGTTGAAAAAAAAAAAGAGAGAGCTGGCAGCAAGCCACAGCGGTGTTCTGTGTTTATAAAAAGTTAACAAAAAGTTCTAAATTTTTTTTTAAAAAAACAGGGAGCACTTGCCCTGCAGGCCACACATCATACCAGCCCACCAGGAAATCTCCAGACCCTCCTGCAGCCACGCAGAACCTGATTTAATTCTCTCGTGACAAATTCCTTCATTTCTCACCATTTCAGTCATGGCATCAACTGAGGAAGAAGAGATCACTTGCCTTTTGGCAACAACAAAAAAAAAAAACGAACAGTAAAAGCCATTAAACCAGACCAGGGATGAAGGGGAATTTAATACATTGGTGTCACATACAAAACAGTCCGTTGCCGGGCAGATTATTGTGCGACACCGAGTACGCATACATGGTTGTAAAAATTGAGCTTTGCACGGATATGCCCTGTGGGCATTCGCTTCGACTCTAATCCGGTACGTGCGAACCTCCGTGGACTGAAGTATGCCCGAATATACTGGAGCCTTAAGGGTTTGGGTTACAAATAACAGCTCTAGTCTCAAGGAGGCGTTAATGCAACCGAGTGGCTGCAATCCAATGTAAAACACCAAAAAAGAAAAAACTTCCTTTACAACATATTTTGAGCTGGAGCAGTGGCGCCACGTGAGTTCATGCCAAGTTCATGTGGCGCCACTGCTCCAGTTTGAAATGTGAAGTTCTTCTTCTTTTTCATTGGTGTTTTACACTGGATTGCAGCTACTCTGTTGTATTACCGCCTCCTACGCCATGCCTACATTTCCATAAAGGAAGTTTCATTGATGTGAAACGTAAATCTGTCGATCTGTATTCCATTCCTCTGGGGCTTTCTCAGGGACACGGATGTGTGACACAAAAAAAAAAGAAATTTGGAATTAAAATTGAATTATAAACTGAAAATGAAAGTAGTCAAATGGAATTTTCACTACAACGAAAAAGTTTCAAAACATTAAATTCAAATTCAATACAGTGAAATTCATATTCAAACCAATGGATTTAATTTCAAATTACGCGACTACAGATTCAGTCTGAGCAATTCAAATTCAGTTTCTGACGGCGCAAGTTTCTGCTCATACAAATCCTTTAAAACTTTGTCACAAGATGAAGATATGAACCCAAATGCAGACAGCACTTCAGAGGTGAACAGTATGTTGGAAGAGTAACAAAAACACTGCAAGCATGTATAACAAACAGCTAATTATCTATTTAATTTATCAGCTAATTTTTTGAGAAACCATTTCTTCTAAGTGACTGATTTTCCACTAAAAGTTATAATTGTGTGACTGTTTATAAAACAGATCCATTTATCTTCCATACGTTTATCAGCACATAACTCGTTCTGCAATTTTTGTTCCATTTCAACAATTCATACATCACAACGTTCAGCTCATTCAGGACATTCCTGCTGTGACTTTTGGTATTTGTCATTTTTGCTGTTTGAAATATTTAGATTTTTCTGCCATGTTTTCTTCATTGAAAATGAATAGAGCTCTCCACATCCTTCAAACACTTTGACCTGTTTAAAATGTTTAACTGCACATTTCAGCTTTTCATCTGGTTTTGCTTGTTTCAGCTTCTTTGAGCTCCTTTCTGCAAATGCAATATTTTTTTCAGCTTTTATTTATTTTTCCAGATTCTTTAGTTTTTTCTGCTATTTTCCAAATTAATGCAAAACACCACTTCTCAAGGTCCCAATCAATATCTGTTTTAAATTCCATTTTTTTTCTTTTAAACATCTAGAAGCATGTTTATCCAGACACTGAGGTCACTATGCCAGGCCTATATGTGGTGCTGTAACGCTGCTACAAAAGTACACCAGAATGATGAAAGATGTCATGGAGCAGCCACTGAACTGTAAACACAAAAAGATAGAAACAGAATAGAGCAAAAACTGAATCATTTTTATTGACTAAAGACAAAGTGGGAAATCTGCTTTGTGTCACCAATCTACTGTTAACTATACAGAGGGAAATTAGTCTCAGAAGTACTGTATTTTCTGGGTTATACGTCACTCTGGAGTATAGGTCGCATCAGTCAAAAAATGCCCCATGAAGAGGAAAAAAAAACATATGTAAGTCACTTTTGAGAATAAGTCGCATTTATCATGAGTTGCTGCTGACCCCTAATGGGAGGTGTCATGACAAAAATTGATTAGCTGCCAAAAATCTATTGATGGCCGCGGCAGCATGATTGGGAGAACTCACTGTTGCAGTTCTTCAGTAATTAACAAGATTAACACCTAAAAACAACTATTTGTTTGCACTGGTCAGCAGATGTGCCCGGGGCGAGGGGGCCCCATCCCTACGCCGTCAGAGTGGGGAGGAAGGGTGCAGTGAGGCACGTTGTCTACGGCTCTGGGAAGTGGTGAAATGCGGGCGGGATGCTGTAGAGCTCGTGGCTGGAGCCGTGAGCCGCTTTTGTCCCTGTAGTGCCGCTCACTAATATATGAATGGGTTGTGATCTGTGGTAGTGGAGTGATATGTAATGTGATGAGACCAGGAACAGTACTGATGGTATGATGCCAAGGTGTTCAGAAGATTATGGTTAATAAATACAGTTCATGATGAGTCCGTCAAACATCCCTCTTCTTGTAGTAAAAGGAGTAAGTCAACATATATTACAGTCCCCGGACCCTTCCAGGCCAACCCAGAGCTGGTCATGACGCACCGCTGCAAAGGAAATGCATCCGGCGGGAGTCAACCAGACATGGGGGAATCCTACGCCGCCAACTGGCCGTCTCTTCCGCTGGGTTTAATACCCTGGGCGGACTGCGTGGACCCCACCCGTTTACAAACTTTCGTTCTGCTGATCGATTACTGTTTTGGTCTGCATGTTTTATTACCTGCAGTTTGTAATCTGCAGATTCAAATTTTCTGTTTGGGGGTGCATTTTACTTGTGTTGAGTTTTTCTCAGTTGTCTCTTAAATGAATGTTTTGGGGGTGTTAGTGGTAGAGGAATAGACGTCAAAAGCCTAGAGGGCCCTCTCGTAGCTGCAAATGGTAATGTGTACTCTTTGGTTCATGTCAGTATGAATGAACATTTGAAGCATCAGTCAAAATTGTGTCATGAATAGGGAAACAAAAGTATATAAGTTGCTTCAGAGTATACATAACAGAACTGGCCAAACTATGAAAAATGAGTGATTTTATAGTCTGGAAAATACAGTAGTCATACAAGTGTACAACAAGAGTCACAATTCAATTCAATTCAGTTTATTTATATAGTGCCAAGTTACAAAAGGAGTCATCTCAGGGCACTGAACAGAAACATTCATAATCTTAAAAAGTAAGTTAATAACATTATTTTTCTGAGGAGCAGACTACTTTGTCTTTATTTTGTCGCAGACTCTCATCCTGAGCAAGCATGAAGGGGACAGTAGAAAGGAAAAACTCCCTCATGACGAAGAAACCTTTAGCAGAACCAGGCTCAGGACAAGCGGAACATCTGCTTCGACTTGCTGGGTTTGATAGGAACAGATACGCAATGGCAGGTCAAGAATCACATGTTAAGATAGAAATAGTATCAAGTGCAAACTGTTTATTTGTAAAAATTCATAAAAAAAAAAAAAAACGAGGTCAATTTGTCCTCTAGTAGTCTAAGCTTAAGGCAGTATGACAAGCCAACCCTAACTATAGGATTGGTCAAAAAGGAAAGTCTTAAGCCCAGTCTTAAAACTGGATAATGTGTCAGCCTCACAGACAAAAACTGGAAGTTGGTTCCACAAGAGAGGAGCCTGATAACTGGAAGCTCTGCCTCCCATTCTTTTTTTGTAAATTCTAGGAACAACAAGTAAACCTGCAGTCTGAGAGTGATGTGCTCTGTTAGGAAAATATGGAACAACAAGATCTGTAATATAAGATGGAGCCAGGTTGTTGAGAGCTTTGTAGGTTAGAAGTAAGATTTTTAATTAAATTCTGGATTTGACAAGGAGCCAATGGAGAGAAACTAAAACTGGAGAGATATTTATAATATATAATTCAATTCATTCAGCTCAAATCCTTTCGTTCCCAGTCATCCCCTGTCTCCACGGGTGTCCCCCAAGGCTCTGTCCTCGGACCCTTCCTCTTCATAATTTACCTCCTTCCTCTAGGTCACATCTTCTGTAAATTTGGTGTCCATTTTCACCATTTTGCTGATGACACACAGCTCTACTTGTCAACAAAACCAAACTCCACCCACCCACCCTCCATCCTCACCGACTGTCTCAATGAGCTAAATCACTGGTTTTCTAACAATTTCCTACAACTAAACCGTAACAAAACAGAAATCATTCTTGTCGGTACCAAAAACTCTCTTTCAAAATCAGAAAATTTTCTCATCCCTCTTAGCAACTCTCTGCTATCCCCCTCGCCTCAGATCAAGAGTCTTGGTGTCATCTTCGACACCACTCTCTCCTTCACTTCACACATCAACAACGTCACTCGGTC
>NC_056519.1:27427647-27433351 GCF_014905685.2 Nematolebias whitei
TCTCCGCCCTTCTCTCACACCCCGCTCCACAGCCATCCTTGTTCACAGTCTTGTGACTTCTCGGATTGACTACTCTAACTCCCTTCTTTATGGCCTCCCCAACAAATCTCTCCAGAAGCTGCAATTGGTCTAGAACTCAGCTGCCCTTGTCATAACTCAAACCTCCTCATATAACCACATCACTCCAGTCCTGCAGCAGCTCCACTGGCTCCCGGTTAAATCACGCATCGTCTTCAAAATTCTTCTTCTCACTTTCAAAGCTATCCACAACCTTGCCCCTCCGTACCTATCTGACCTCTTACACATCTCCATCCGCTCTCACTCTCTCAGATCCTCCTCTTCACTACACCTCCATGTACCCTCTGCCCACCTCTCCACCATGGGGAGCAGGGCCTTGAGCTGCTCTGCCCCTCATCTCTGGAACTCTCTACCCCCTGACTTACGAAACACCGCCTCTCTTTCTATATTCAAAACTGCTCTGAAAACACATCTCTTTAGGCTCGCTTATCCTTAACTTTCTTGTATGTATTTTATATTCTTTATGCATTTTATATTCTGTATGTATTTTATATTCTTTACGTAATTTATTCCTGTTGATCTTTGTTCTTACTGTAAAGTGTCCTTGGGTGTCATGAAAGGCGCTTTTTAAATAAAATTATTATTATTATTATATGATCTCTCCTAACTCTAGTTAAGACTCTAGCAGCAGCATTTTGGATCAACTGAAGACGTTTTAAGGAAGTATTTGGACACCCAGATAATAAACCATTGCAATAGTCCAGTCTAGACATGACATGGACCAGTTTTTCTGCATCATTTTTAGATAAGATGTTTCTAATTTTAGCGCTATGCAGGTGGAAGAAGGCAGTTCTAGTAACGTTTTTAACGTGGGGGATAAAAGACATGTCTTGATCACAAATCGCACAAACATTTTTAACATTAGAGCTGGAGGACAGATTAATGCCATCTAAGGAGGGAGAAAGACTGAAAAATTCATTCCTAAGGGGCTCAGGTCCAAAAACCAAAACTTCAGTCTTGTCTGTGTTCAAAAAGAGAAAATTAAGGGTCATCCAGGTTTTTTGTCTTTAAGACATGTTTGTAGTCTAAGTAGCTGATTGGATTCATTGGGTTTAATGGACAAATATAATTGTGTATCATCAGCATAACAATGAAAATGTATCCCATGTTGTTTAATAACTTTACCTAATGGAAGCATATATAAAGTAAATAGTATTGGCCAACAAATGCATAAACAGTTTTTCAAATGTGTACATTTCAAATGGCACAAGTAGAATTGGCGTCAAAAGCATTTGTAATGGGGGATGTCTGAGGGGATCTGGGGGTCCTCCTTCAGAAATCTTTGAATAAAGTAGATGCCATTTCCTGCATTCTGGTGTATTTTAACTGGTTGTTAAACATTTACATTTGATTCAACAACTATTATAGAGAGCACGGCACAACAAGAAGTAACCTGACCAACAGCTCCTCTTGTGTGAATAGTGCACGCTCCGCTTCTCTCACGCATCCTAAGCTAACACGCAATACAGAGGTGTCTCCCCCTCCTTCACCAGCCCCCTCAAGTGACCTCGGGGAAACACTGCATGTGGTGCGGTGAATTGTTGTAGGTGCAGGAAAACCAGAGTTGACTTTTTAGTGGTTTGAGTATTCTCCCATTAATCAAGTGGAATTGATTTGTTCACGAAGATATAGAAACAGCGCTGGATGAACTAATATTTCATGGTAAATGTGTGTGTGTGTCTGGGGGCTCCAAACTAATATTTTCAAATGTGAGAGGGACATGTCCCCTTCACATACAATTGTTGCGGCGTCTATGACAAGTAGTAATAATTCTCCTGATGCATGCTCAGGTAGAAAAATGTAACAAAGTTATGTCAGGTCCTCTGGACAGATTAAAAAATAAAGAACTTGTGAAACATTCCATCTATAATCCAAAAGACTGACGACGTCTTTCATATTAGCGTTTCAATGTGCTTCAGTGAAGCATTTCAACAAGTTTTTTTTTAAATCCGTTCAGAGGATCTGACTACTTTGTTAGAGGTAGTAATATTCTTCACATACAAGTTGTCAAAAACGTGCACAAATCATGTACTGTGGATGGATCAGTCAACATGAGTGCATGGATCAACTTACTGTCGATGTGACTTCTGAGACTTTACCACTCCAGATTCACAAAGATGCGTTCAAGGCTGGTGAAAAGCTGGGACATTTAAGCCTGACAAGTTTGTGTTACTCATGTTTCTCATAGTGTAAGAACTGAAACCCAGGAAGAATTGAAAAGCAGATGGTAAAAATGAACAGGAAGTTTATTTACAATATTTAACTATGGCAAGCCCTTTTAACATAAAATCAGATTCACCACTGTTTTGCTTACCCGAGTGAGGTAGACACTGGACACGTGCCACGCCCTCACCGCATCCTTCTCCTCTAATGGGTCTCTAAACTAATCCCAAGGCTCAGGTATTACCCGCAGCTGTTTCCTAGGAAAGTTCTTAGTCTAAGGCTGTGTCACCCAGACTGTTAGCTACCTCCGATCCTTGCACCACACCCACCAATCCTTGCACCACACCCAAAGTCTCACCTCGTGCCTCGCCCGACCTAGCAGCTGGAGTGGGGACATTTGGCAGATGAGGAAGCGCAAGTTAACGGTAGCTCATCTCCTGATTTAGCGTTATAATTGTTATCCGATCTGGTTTTGTTTAGAACGTAGGTATAAGATTCTTGGATGTTGTTTTATAATCAAAAGCTACAAAATCTTTAAAAAAAATCCCGTGCTTCTGTTGTTTCTCTGAACCAAGTCTTCCACTTCCATGAACAAAGGGGTGTTGAAATAAGAATCCAGAATTTTACATTTTGCTTTGCTTTAATCAAGGATTTTACAGGGGAACAGCGGAATGCACAGTAATGATTACATTCGATTACAAAGAGGTTACATAGTGAATAATATTCATTCCTTAGTCATTTTCCAGTTGTTGACCTTTTCTGGGCAAGGTAGATTTCTGTCCCTGTGGAGGGCTTGAGGATATCTTGTGGACTTCACTCTGTTCGGCCTCAGATGTCTTTCTCCTGGCTGGCCACGCCCTGACTCACTCAGGCGCACCAGAACCCACACAGTTTACCCACACTCTCCACCTGACCCAGTACGTTATCTCTCACTACAATGACCTTTCTGCAACTCTGAGCAACCAGATTTATAATATAATTGATCTTTCTGTCTGCCAATTTATGTGCCACCACCTTAATTTGAAATAAAGTTTTATTAAGGACAATATTGGTGAAACGTCTTCTTAACATCGCCCTATTTGTGGAATTCCTCGAAATTCCGGCTCAGCAAGAAGCAAATTTCCCCATTTACACTTGAATGCGGGCCGTTTCTGGTCCTTACAGCTGGTCTGAATTTGAAGAAAAGGATTCAGGCATATAATCTGGGCTGAAGGTAGAAAAATAACTCCAAACGAAGCTTATTCCAACGGATTCACCCTTGTTCTTCTTCAGCTGAGACCGTCAAAAAACTTGTCCTATTAATCCACATGCGTCCGTGGTCCAAACAGTCCTGTTTGCTACATCCACACGAGTTAGTGGTCCCCAACAGCGGTGATTTCACAGAGTCATCTATTTTTATAGGGTGAGGTTTTGACTGACACTTCCAAAAGATCATGCCACCGGTACAAACCCAACCTTTTTTGGGCTGGGCTTAGTTCCGATTTCCATGCATGTCTGAGGATTTGCCATATCATTCCTCATATATTAAAATCTGGGTGTAACTCATTCGAATATGCCTGAGTCATCCTAAGTTGCATTTTTTGGTCTGCTCAGAGCTGTTTCCCAAAGCCTTGTCATTGCAAAATACTTCTGCATTATACTTCAGCATAACTCTTTCACACATAAAATACTTCTGAAAACATTTTCTTGAGAACACAGTGTTCTTTTCCTAAATTTCCAACATCATGAACAAACTTAAAACAGAATACTCTTTAAAATCACACAGGTTATAGTATCACTTGATTATTTACTTCTTTTTTGATTATAATAAACAAATCATTTTTATTTATCTGAAACTGACAATTTTATTAGAAAGAAAAGTCTAATTCTTCCTCCCTTTGCTCTGCGCCTCTCTCTGCCTGTGTGTGTGTCCAGGCGCGATTGCATGTGTGAGCGTGTGCGTGTATGTGTGTTTATGCAGTGTGTGAATTTGTGAATGCGTGTCTCTTCGTGTGTGTGTATATGCCTGTGTGTTTGTGTGGTGTGTAAGAGTGTAAGTGTATATGCTCCTTCAGCATATGGTTCCCATTATCTTCAGACTTCGAGGCCTTTCCACCCGGGCCTTCAAAACGAGAAATGCCGAGGCATGTCCATTCTGGGAACAGGCTGGTCTCCATTCAGCGGTCTCCTCGACACCACACTTACATTCCAGATATCTGAAACTGAGTTATGACTAGACATATTGGTTATTTAAGATATCTTGAATTACATTTTGACTAGTCAAAATACTTATTTAAGATATCTCTAATTACATTCTGACTAGTCATAATGACGTCAGATTTACCATTGAGTTGTATGGAGGCTTCAATTCAAGATATCTTAAACTGAATTTTGACTAGTCCAAAATACAGTTCTAGATATCTCTAAGTTAATTTTGACTAGTCATTATTTGCTTTCAAGATATATCACTTTTAGTTCTGACTAGTCATAATTACAATTAAAGACATCTTAAATTACGTCATTATTCAAGATATCTTAAATGTATTTTTAGATACCACAAATGAAGTTTTGACCAGTGCAAATTAAAATGTAGATATCTTGATAGCAAATAGCGACTAGGCAAAACTAGCTTAAAGATATCTAGAACTGTACTTATGACTAGTCAAAAATCCTTTTAAGATATCTCAAAATGAATTCAAGATATCTTGAATATTTTATCATGTAGATGGGTTTTCTATTTAAGATATCTTGAATTGACATTTTGACTAGTCAGAATGACGTTCAAGATATCTAGAATTGTTATTCTGACTAATCAAAACGTCACAGATTTACGTAGCATTTTGGAAGAAAAATCATAAGGCATTTTAGCCTTTTTATCTTATAATCTGCAATGTCAGGTCAGTCCAACACAACATTCGTATTTTTAACATGATTTTTAGCGTGGCAACTCGGATTATTTATTGTATCTTCAACAATAAGACTTTTTTGCAACGTCTTTTTCACGACAACCGGAAACCGACCCTTCCTGTTTTGCGAGTCTTTGCACTAAGGAGAAATGTCTCTATATTCAACATCTTTGCTTAATTTGCAACCTTTTCTTTTGCTGCTGAGGAGGAAATCACAGCGGCAAATTCTTGAACTAATAAACGTGAAAGGATAAAAGCTCTTCCATGCAGAAAATATCCACAGCTGTCAAGGTAAGAAAAGACGTAACTTAGCAAGCTAACCATTAGCTACAACATATGAAGTACATAAACATTGCAATAAAGAAGCCTAATTTAGTGTGCTAAATTATTTGGAGTATTTGAGACAGACATGATATAATATTTTAAATTATATTTTTATGAGGTTCCATTAGTGCCAAAGTTTGTGTGTATGTATTGTGCTGTGTATATGTAAGGTGATGTATTAAGTGAATCAATCTATTATACAATCTAGTACTTGTTTAAAGCTAAATATGTTATAACAATTATTAATTTATATA
>NC_056519.1:27433751-27447456 GCF_014905685.2 Nematolebias whitei
GACCACTTCCAGATCCTGACATCCTGGCATCGGGAGAAAAACTACACCAGCTGGAGTCCCAACCACTTATCGCACTTATCCTAGAGATGGTCTCTCAGCTTTGGAGCTGGTACCATCCAGATTTGGGCCTGTGCCACAGGGCTCACTGAGGTCTCACCAATGCCCACCTGAGAAGTCCTGCGTAGCATCATTCTGCACCACATGGCCCCAGACCTCCCTGCTCTTCCTTCGATGCTGCATAGTCTTCCCAACATGTGTTTTGTGCCCACACTCGATCAACTTATGCACCTTCAGTCTCTGCAAGTGTCACATGACGTACAGGCCAGAACCAGGGAGCAGTCCAGATGTCCTGTGTGGGTACAGCTTCGACAACCAAGGCTTACTGCTAGTCATTTCCGCTTTCCGAGTTGCTTGCAGAGGAAGTGCAGAGGAGGAGTCTGCTGACAGCACTGGCAGCTCAGATGATCAGGGGGTACACTAAACAATAACTGTTGAACGGGTATGGTGTGATGAATGGATTGATGATTGATTGATTGATCAGATGAAGTCTAAACTGGACATGTTTTACTTCAACACCTTCATCCATGTGTTTATATAAATGCAGCAATAAACATAAAATGTATAAATTACCCTTTTATTCCTTCATATTTTTAATATTCAGTCTCAAGCTGTATGAATCACTGTAAATACTGTATCTTGATGCATGTTCAATGATCCAGGTAGGAAAATCTAAAAAAGTTAAGTCTGGTCCTCTGGACATTCAAAAAGCAAAACAACAAAACAAACGCACACAAAAAAAGTAGAAACGTTTTGTCTTTCATCCGAAAGACTTCTTCAGTCTGAGGTGCTGTATTCAGCTCAGTCTTATAAATAGCACCTTCTCAGAGTGAATCAACCAGTTTGCTGCTGACAACCATGTGAGCAGCACTTCAGACTGAAGTCGTCTTTCAGATGAAAGACAAAACATTTCTACCTTTTTTGTTTGTTTTGTTTTTTGAATGTCCAGAGGACTTAACTTTCTTAGATGTAAATACTGTAAATAGTTATTCATGAAAAATACATAAATGTGCAGATTTCTTTAAATTGAAATTGCATAATTTGATAAAATATCTATAATCCACTATCAATTTATAGTGTACAGTTATAAAATGTTAACTTAAATAGTTAAATGTTTTTTGTTTTTACTAGATATTGTTAATTGCACTTGTTTTCCTTGCAATTCAACTGAATCAATCCACAAAAAAACCAAAAAAAACAGTACAGTATGATGCTCAAGTGTGTTTTAATTGAAGAATGTTTAAAATAATTCAAAACATTAAACTATCTACCGGTAATTACGTAACACTAGAACAATGTACATGCATGTGACAAGCTTGGGTATGGATGTTATTTTGCTTTTATAAACTTACTGCAACACCACCTTAGGACTTTCACCCAAGGACATAATTTATACACAGAAAAGGAACTTGAGTTTGTTTACAAGGAAGCAGGAGACTTCCAAGATACAATATAAATTTTATTAACACTAAGTTAAAAACCTATTCTAATGGAGGCAATAATGATTTTTAAATATTCAGCCAAGGCTGAGGCTTTCCAGTGGTCAGTCAACTAAAAGACCAAATGATGGTTCAAGGTAACATACGAGCAGAAATTCACCCACAAGCTGTGATGCACGAGACACGAGTGGAACAGAACCTACACAAGACTCGACTGTCACCTTCAACCTGGAATATAAATATGAAATTAACAAAAATAAATATGAATAATACTGAAGAATTGCAAAACAAACAAACAAACATGGGCCTCACATTCACATACAAAAAGCCAAAAGCCAGCCAATCTTCTCTCAGGTAAGATACTGCCTAATTATGGTGACTCAAGCAGGCTGTGAGAGTGTAGTAAAGCATGGTAGGACAGATACGGTTGTTTTCTTGCCCACAAGAACTGAACAAAAACAACAGCGCCGAGACTGAGCCATTTTCCTCATTGTCTAACGCTAACACTATAGCCAGCGGAAGTTGTGGCATTTTCTGACAATTTTGTCCTGAAC
The DNA here is from genome assembly GCF_014905685.2 of Nematolebias whitei. Classification (NCBI taxonomy): domain Eukaryota; kingdom Metazoa; phylum Chordata; class Actinopteri; order Cyprinodontiformes; family Rivulidae; genus Nematolebias; species Nematolebias whitei. The sequence continues at coordinate 27,435,802 of NC_056519.1, forward strand.
AGCTAGCGCCATTGCAGCCACCCAAAATTCTGCAGGCAGCTGTTTTAACAGCTAAGTAGCAGCCGCGGGTCCTATGCGTCATTTCTTAATTCAAGATATCTACAACTATCATTCTGACTAGTCATAATTACGTTTGAGATATCTTGAATTGTAATTACGGATGTTTGACCCTTCAAATGACAAATCAGGTGACGTCATTTAAGATATCTTGAATTGTTATTCTGACTAGTCAGAATGTAAATACAGATATCTTAAATTAGCATTCCGACTAGTCAAAATGTAATTGTTCCTGGTCAAAACTCAATTTAAGATATTTAGAATGTAACTACAGATAGTCGGACTGTTTTATTTTATGTTAAAAGGGCTTGCCATATTTACCAGTTAGATGCTCTAAGAAGAGAATGAGGTTCCAGGTAGGTGTTGGAGAGGTGTAGGTAGGTGACAAGATCCTTAGGCTGTGTACCAGGGAGATGTCCAGATGACCTGACTGAATAATGTTGGATTTTATACTTGGATTAATGAGCATGGACTTTGATGTTACCAGGGAGATGGTTCCAAGGAGTAGTCCAAACCAAAACCAAACCACCGAAGGGGGTGGTGGCACAGAGGTTAGAGAAGGTGGGCCCGTGATTGGAAGGTCACCAGTTCAACTCCCCAGACCGACAACATCAAAAATGTGGGTGGAAAAGTTGAAACCCCCACACCTGCCCCCACCCTCATTCACCCACCCTGAGCCCTTGAGCAAGGCCCTCAACCCACACCATTTGCTCTCAAACAGGTCTCTCTTGAAAATGAGTCCTCGTGACTCAATGAGACTTACCTGTAAAGAAATAACTACATTAAAAAAAAAATGTCAGTAGAGTTCAGGCTTGAGGAGATGGGAGCAGAATCTTACTACAGGGTGTAGTGGCTTACTACATTAATACTTTTGGGTTTGGGTTTTTGCCAAGAGAGTGCTTATCTGGCATTTGCAGATTTCCATATAAGAGAATGTTATTCGACTGGTCAGTATTACTGGAGACACTTTCCTGGGTTTGTGACAAGATATTTGATGCACAAGTTTCCCATAAGATAAACACACTCCTTTTCTCAGCGTTGAGATCAGGTCAGGTTGACATTAACGCTCTGGTTGTTAAAACAGTTCTGATGGAAACAGTCTTATACAAACAGTCGATCTTACACCCAGAAATTCCTGGTATTTTTAAACAAGTACAGGTCAGCTCAAGCACATCTCAGAATCTGTTAAAAGCAAGTACAGGCTCTTCTTAAAAAATTAGCATATTGTGATAAAGGTCATTATTTTCCATAATGTAATGATAAAAATGAAACTTTCATATATTTCAAATTCATTGCACACCAACTGAAATATTTCAGGTCTTTAATTGTTTTAATCCTGATGATTATGACATACAGCTCATGAAAACCCAAAATGCCTGTCTCAAAAAATTAGCATATCATGAAAAGGTTCTCTAAACAAGCTATTAACCTAACCATCTGAATCAACGATGTAACTCTAAACACCTGCAAAAGATTCCTGAGGCTTTTAAAAACTCCCAGCCTTGTTCATTACTCAAAACCGCAATGCCAACCTGACTGCTGTCCAGAAGGCCATCATCGACACCCTCAAGCAAGAGGGTAAGACACAGAAAGAAATTGCTGAACGAATAGGATGTTCCCAGAGTGCTGTATCAAGGCACCTCAGTGGGAAGTCTGTGGGAAGGGAAAAGTGTGGCAGAAAACGCTGCACAATGAGAAGAGGTGACCGGACCCTGAGGAGGATTGTGGAGAAGGGCCGATTCCAGACCTTGGGGGACCTGCGGAAGCAGTGGACTGAGTCTGGAGTAGAAACATCCAGAGCCACCGTGCACAGGCGTGTGCAGGAAATGGGCTACAGGTGCCGCATTCCCCAGGTCAAGCCACTTTTGAACAAGAGACTGCGTCAGAATCATCTCGCCTGGGACTGCTGCTCAGTGGTCCAAAGTTATGTTCTCTGATTACAGTAAATTTTGCATTTCCTTTGGAAATCAAGGTCCCAGAGTCTGGAGGAAGAGAGGAGACACAGAATTCACATTGCTTGAGGTCCATTGTCAAGTTTCCACAGTCACTGGGGTGTCATGTCAGCTGCTGGTGTTGGTCCACTGTGTTTTATCAAGGGCAGGGTCAATGCAGCTAGCTATCAGGAGATTTTGGAGCACTTCATGCTTCCATCTGCTGAAAAGCTTTATGGAGATGAAGATTTCATTTTTCAGCATGACCTGACACCTGCTCACAGTGCCAAAACCACTGGTAAATGGTTTACTGACCATGGTATTACTGTGCTCAATTGGCCTGCCAACTCTCCTGACCTGAACCCCATAGAGAACCTGTGGGATATTGTGAAGAGAAAGTTGAGAGACGCAAAACCCAACACTCTGGATGAGCTTAAGGCCGCTATCGAAGCATCCTGGGCCTCCATAACACCTTAGCAGTGCCACAGGCTGATTGCCTCCATGCCACGCCGCACTGAAGCAGTCATTCATGCAAAAGGATTCCCGACCAAGTATTGAGTGCATAACTGAACATGATTATTTGAAGGTTGGCGTTTTTTGTATTAAAAACACTTGTCTTTCATTGGTGGGATGAAATATGCTAATTTTTTGGGACAGGCATTTTGAGTTTTCATGAGCTATATGCCATAATCATCAGTATTAAAACAATTAAAGACCTGAAATATTTCAGTTGGTGTGCAATGAATCTGAAATATATGAAAGTTTCATTTTTATCATTACATTATGGAAAATAATGACCTTTATCACAATATGCTAATTTTTTGAGAAGGACCTGTAATGTTGAACACAGTTGTTGTAATTTAAAAGACATTTGCCTTTGGCCTCATTAAACAGATTATCCAATTAATAAAGTTTCTTAGATTCTACAATCCTCCCTGATTTAAGGAAATCTTCAAATAAACTAATGCTGTCAAATTTTCTGATATATTTAGTGATACATAAATATGTGAGTGTGAGATTATGAATAAGTGTGAGATTAAATTATAAATTTATATTGTGCTGTACAGTTTGAATATGTGATAGTGTAAAACAGTGGTGTTGTAATAGATAAAACGATCTTTACCAAAATTTGATCACTCAGTCATTTCATTAGACAGTTGCCATTGCTTCCCGAGGAGCCGAAAAAACCTGTTGCTGTCATTTACAGGAAAAATGTCTCCTCAGAACTAGACCCCTCTTTCTAGCTTCTGCCATTTGATTTCTAAGGCAGGGAGCAAGTGCATTAGTCAAATAAAATTCTGTTCAACACTTTATGATTGAAAACCATTTTGAATAATTGTGAATTTTGTGCATTATGAATAGAGTTGTAACCAAATTTAGTAACATAATTGATAAAAGCAAAAATACCATGATAAAATATAAAACAAAGATATAACTTATAATAAAACACAAACTTGAAAATGATGTCTCAGTTGTTGAAGGACATCAATAGTTTGATTCAGAGTCTCATACTTTAAAGAGAATTAATGCACATTAAGAAGTGTATAAGAAATAAAATGATTGAAACTTAGAAAAGTAAGGAAATAAAATATAAAGAAGATCAAGAAGATGAAGAGCCTTACTCTTAAGTTCAGTTCTGTTCAATTCAGTTCTGTTCAATTCCTTATGGATGCCAAAAACAAAAAAAATGTCTTTGTAGTTGTTCAAACACTTTGCTGAAGAAGGACTTCATTTTTATTTGAAAATGCGTTCATTTCCATACTTAACTTTTCCACTTTTGTCTCAAAGTTTCTTTGCGTCTTGGCAGTCAGTTTGGCAAGAGGCGGGGAGATAGATTGGTGTGGCATCTTGATATGAACCAGTTGATTTGCAGCCTTCTAGTCCTTTCATTGCCAGTGCTCGTTTTTCCATTTGCCTCAAGGTGTCAGGACACAACATGTCAACAGGAGAATCACAATTAGAATTGGGGTTGTACTAATTCATATTTTATCACCATTTCTAATTTTAGGTTTTAATCAATCGTCAAGACCACTTATCCTTATCAGCATTTTCCCTAGAGTTGATCTTTTAGCTTCTTAAATTTTAACATAGCTTCAGAAAAAGTTCAAAACATAATTTAAATAAGCACTTGCAACAAATCTTTTAGCTCTAAAATTCTCTACTTTCACTTTCTCAAAATTAATCATCTCATTCATTCAATTGTATAAAAGTATCACAAAGGATTTCATTCTTACTGTGACGTGCATGTACTAATCATCTTGGTGACTATACTTTCTTTAGATCATCATCTTTACACATCTACTTACTATCTGTTATAAACTGTGTCTAATCACTGAAAAGGTAAAGAGTAAGAATAGTCATAGTTATAGTTTTACAAGTCTGGCTTAAATAATTCAGGATTCTATTATCAGTGTATCATATCATTGTATCATATCATATCATATTGTCATACCAAACAGATGTTGTGTAAAACCAATGAGGAAAACTGTAATGTTACATTACATCTAAACAGTTGTCTTCATTAAATAATTCAGTCTGTTTGAAACCTTCTCTTGTAAAACATTAATATTCAGTATTATAATTCTTAGTTTTATATCCACGTGCTAGCTGTGAACCAATTGGTAATGGAATAGTTGTTAATTTTCTATGTTCTCATATCTTGTGTTTTCTCATAAATCTAAATTTAACACTATACATAGGAATTTTCCTATGTATAGTGTTATAATTTTCTTAGAAGTTGTCTTTTAGTTTCACATTACAATATAATCTGAATCTCTTTCTTTTAAATTATACCTTTTTTGTACTACGCTTGGTTTGATTTAGTGTGTTTAAGAATGTGTTATTGTGAATGCTGGTAAGCTAAATGCCCTATAAAGGATGTTTTTGTTGTGTCGTACTCAACTTGGGCTTGACGTCTTGTTTCCTTGTTGCTGGCAGCTGCTTTTTGTTCTGATGAATGGTTGACGTGTGTTAGGTGATCTTTGGTGATCTTTTGGTGATCTTTGGTGATCTTCACCTTCTCTAGCAGATGGTTTGTCAGTGTTGATGCCTCTAGCATAATTTAAAACAAAACAGTCTGTCTCAGTATCAGGTTCAATGTTTGTCTTTGAAGCAACACTGTCCTGAGTCGTCTTGAGCTTGTGATGGAAATCATGTTGAGCTTCCCTCGATGTTGATTGCAGTAGGTGCAGCTAGCCTTGGACCTTCTGGTATGGACCCTCACGCCTTGTGTCGTGTCATTTCCTTTTGGAAACCCTTGGCGTCCACTCATCTCCTTTCTCAGCAAATGTAATGAAAACATGCTTCCCTTCTCCTTTTCTTTTGTAACATCCTGATTCATGCTTAGTGAAATAGCTTAGTGAAATAGCTTAGTGAAATAGCTTAGTCAAACAGCTTAGTAAAAAGCTGTTAACTGCGTAATATAAAAGCCGTGGTGTTAATAGTTTTCTAAATTAAGCTGTAGCTACTCAAAGTTTTGATTGTCATCCACCTTCCTGTTATAGTTTCAATATCATTCACCTCCCTGTTATAGTTTCAATATCATTCACCTCCCTGTTATCATTTCAATGCGGTAATTGCGTGACTGTGCATGTTCATGCAGTTCATATGCATAAGTTTTTTAAGGTTAGTAGTGGTAAGGATTTGCTAACTTTTAGAATCAGAATCAGTTTATTATTGCCATGTCAATGAACGAGGTTCACAAACTAGGAATTTGCTTCGACATAAGGTGCGAATAGTAATAAAGTAAAATAAAGTAAAAATGAAGTAAAAATGAGAACATTACATAAGACATAAGACCTGTGTACACCCACAAATAAAGTAAAATTAAAAACATAACATAAACATGTGTACACCCATACAATAGAAAACAATAAAAAAGCTTAGAAAACAGTACAGATGGAGTATTCAATTATAAAACAGATGTAATGTGACCAAAGCAGAAGTTATGAGGTAGCATTATGAGTGTTCAGGAGTCCAACAGCAGAGGGGAAGAAACTGTTCTTATGGCGGGAGGTTCTGGTCCGAATGGACCGAAGCCTCCTGCCCGAGGGGAGTGGTTCAAACAGTCCGTGTGCAGGGTGAGCAGGGTCAGCTGTGATCCGACCTGCTCGCCTCACAATCCTGGAGACGTACAGGTTGTGGAGGGATGGAAGGCTGCAGCCGATCACCTTCTCAGCTGAGCGCACAACGCGCTACAGTCTGAGTCTGTCCCTGGCAGTGGCCCCGGCGTACCACACCGTGATGGAGGAGCTGAGGATGGACTCGATGATGGCCGTGTAGAACTGCACCATCAGCTTGGCCAGCAGCTTGGCCTTCTTCAGCTGTCGCAGGAAGTACAGTCTCTGCTGGGCCTTCTTGATGAGGGAGCTGATGGTCGGCTCCCACTTGAGGTCCTGGGTGATGGTGGTGCCGAGGAACCGATAAGAGTTTGCAGTGGTGGTGGGGGTATCATTACAGGTGAGGGGGGGCAGAGGGGCTGTGGCTTTCCTGAAATCCACAATCATCTCCACTGTCTTCTGGGCATTGAGTTCCAGGTTGTTGCTGCTGCACCAGGTCACCAGCCGGTCCACCTCCCTCCTGTATGCAGACTCATGACCGTCCGAGATGAGCCCGATGAGGGTGGTGTCATCTGCAAACTTAATAAGTTTCATAGAGTCATGGCTGGAGGTGCAGCAGTTGGTGTACAGGGAGAAAAGCAGGGGGAAAGCACACAGCCCTGTGGAGATCCTGTGCTTACAGTCCGAGTGTCCGAGACAGCTCTCCCCAGCCGCATGCACTGACTCCGGTCTGTCAGGAAGTCTGTGATCCACCTGCAGGTGGAGTCAGGTACATGGAGCAGGGAGAGCTTGTCTTGGAGCAGAGCAGGGAGGATGGTGTTAAATGCAGAGCTGAAGTCCACGAACAGGATCCTGGCGTAGGTTCTTGGGGAGTCCAGGTGCTGCAGGATGAAGTGAAGAGCCAGGTTTATTGCGTCATCTACAGACCTGTTGGCCCTGTAGGCAAACTGCAGGGAGTCCAGGAGGGGGTTGGTGATGGACTTGAGGTGAGATGAAACTAAGCGTTCAAAAGTTTTCATGACTACAGACGTGAGAGCTACAGGTCTGTAGTCATTTGGTCCTGTGACACGTGGCTTCTTGGGGACAGGGACGATGATGGAGTACTTGAAACAGGCTGGGATGTGGCATGACTCCAGAGAAGAGTTGAAGATCCCTGTGAAGACCGAAGCCAACTCTCCAGCACAATGTCTCAGCGTGGAGGGTGACACAAGGTCTCGGCCTGCAGCCTTATGTGTATTCAGTCTTTTAAAAAGCCTCCTTACTTCATCCTCTTGTACAGAGATAACAGGGGGTTGTCGGGGGCAGTCCCAAGTGGTTAAACCAGTTGGGCTGGGGTTGGTGTGGAGGATGGAGGAATGTGAGTCCATGACTTCAAAGCGTGAATAGAAGTCGTTCAGATCGTTTGCCAGTTTGAGATTGTCTGTAGAATGAGGTGTTCTTGGCTTGTAGTTAGTTATCTCTTTCAGCCCCCTCCAGACAGAGGCAGAGTCGTTTGCAGAGAACTGTTGTTCCAGCCATGTATTGCACCTGGATTTAACCTTCGACACCTCCCTGCTAAATCCATACTTTGCACGTCTGTAGTTGTTTCTGTCCCCCTCTCTGAAAGCAGCCTCCTTCTGCTGACGAAGCTGTCTTAGTTTGGATGTGAACCAGGGTTTATCATTATTGAAAATGACTCTGGAGCGTGATGGGATGATGCTGTCCTCACAGAAATGTATATATGACGTGACAGTGTTTGTGTATTCATCTAGACTGTCTGTAGAAGCCCTGAACAGGTCCCAGTCTGTGGTGTCCAAACACGTGCGTAGCTCCTCCACAGCTTCACTGGTCCACTTTTTGGATGTCCTCACCACAGGTTTTGAGAGCTTCAGTCTCTGTCTGTATGCAGGTATGAGATGAATCATCTCATGATCTGAGAGACCCAGGGCAGCACGAGGCACAGCATGATAAGCACCGCTCACTGTGGTGTAACAGTGATCCAGCATGTTTCCTTCTCTTGTCGGGAATTTAATAAACTGTGTATATTTAGGTAGTTCATGCCTGAGGTTTGCTTTGTTAAAATCTCCAAGGATGATAACAAGGGAGTCCGGAAAAGTTCATTCTACACTCGTGATCTGGTCCGCGAGCGCGCGCTCAGCCTCGTGCACGTCCGCGCACAGTGGGATGTAAACAGCGGCCAGAATAAATGAAGTAAACTCATGTGGAGAGTAGAACGGTTTGCAGTTTATGAAGAGATATTCCAGAGAAGGAGAGCAGTGCTGGGAGATCACTGTCATGTCAGAGCACCAGGCGTTGTTGATAAAAAAAACAGACTCCTCCGCCTTTCTTCTTTCTTCCGGAAAGTTCCCACTGTCTGTCAGCGCGGAGGAGCTGGAAACCCTCGAGATGGAGTGCGGAGTCCGGGGTCTGCTCGTTGAGCCATGTCTCCGTGAAGCACAGCACACAGGAGGAAGAAAAATCGCTGTTCCTTCTCCTCAGCAGCGCTATCTCGTACATTTTATTGTAGAGGGAACGGTCTTTGGAGAGGAATATCCCAGGTAAAGGTGTGCGTGTACCGTGCCTCAGGAGACGCACGAGCACTCCAGCTCTACTGCCCCTCCTGCGAAGTCTCACTCTTTTGGCCAAAAAGTGCACAAGTTCTGCAGCAGGCACTAAAAAACTGGAGTCATGTCCTCATGGGTTGTAATTCTGATGTTTAGTAGCTCCTCGCGAGTGTAGGAGCATGCAGACACATGATTAAAGCACAAAAAAAGAAAAAACAGAGTGCACCAGAATGCCAGGGCGACCGTACATGGCGCCATCTTGGATCTAATCTAATTTAGATTTCATGCTTCACCGTTTGGGCATTTTCTTCTTTATCCAAGAGATGCTTCTCTGCTTCTGCAGCATCTTTGTTCTGTCAAACATGGCTTGCAGTCATTTCCTGCTTAAAATATATGTAAAAGAACAAGAGAATACAATACAATACATTCATTATGCCAAGTAATTATTGTTTTAGCATTAATATTTCTCTACCCCTTTGTTTTAAGAAACACTTTTAGTTCATTTGATTCAACAGCCATGTTTTTCAGTGTATTAATGTGTGTTTGTGTGTTTGCTACTTAACTGAGTAAGAGTCTCAGGAAAGAGCAGCTTTATGGATCCTTTTTGTACTCAGGAGCTGAAACGATAACCCTTATTGCTAACTGACCCTATCTTTTCATCTTTCCATTCAACAGTTTTTTTTTTTCCGCATGCGTAGGAAAAAATTCCTTTGGTTATATCACAATAATTCATCATGTAGTCAAATATATTGTAATAAACATTTAATCAGCTTTGAAATGGAACAAAAATAAATGTTAGACAATGGATTAGACGGTTAGACAATAGGTTAGACAGGTAATATAGTTCACTTGAGTCGTCGATCTTCCAACCTGTCCTATAGAAAAAAAATAGATATAGTGTAGGGTTCTAAAGGCTAAGTTTTAGCTGCCCTTGACTACAATATATTTAAATAAACGGGTTCTCTCTTTTTCGATTTAAATTATAGCCATGTGACCGAGGTAACTGTGCGTAGATGGTTTAATCAGTGACACTGAGACCTTAATTTCCTTTAACCCATCAGAATAAATGCGGTCATTTATTGAACAGAATCAAAATTTAACATCAAAACATTGTACACTTGATTAGCTGATCTGGTTCTGATTAATAAAACTTGGCACGTTTTACTTAATAAAAACAACAGACATTTCTGAAGGCATCTAGATTAATTACTGGCAAAATAGAAGAGTTTAAAGATGGGAAATGAAGGAGTTTAAATGGAAAGCAAAGATGGATGAAAAGGAAAGTGTGTTGACTGGGAATGGCAACCTTCATCCGACCCCAGCTCAGCCCCGGTACACTAGTTGCGTGGCGACTCGTTACCTTTAGACGGGGATACTTCCGATCAGGAACAGGAGTCCATTTCAATGCGACCTTTCAGCATCTCAAGTAAGGATGGCTGAGAATCGTCCAAAGTAGTGACGGTACTCCGTTCAACAAACACGCTCATCTCCCGGGTGGATACACAGCAAGCTGTGAGTTCAGTCAGAGATTCCACTCAGACGTGGAGGACTCCATGAAAGACCCAGGAAGACTCCGGTCGAGGACTCAGAAGACTGAAGACCGACTCAAGACTGAGACCCAGTTGACCTGTGAAGTTTCAGGAAGTGTGGACTCTTGAAGAGTTCTCACTTCCGGTCACCTCAGGACTTCCTGATAGGTTGATGCAACCAACAGGGGGTGGTTCTAGTGATGTCAGAGGGTCATTACAAGTCAAGAAAACAGCAGGAATGTTTTAGAAACGTCCCGTACAGACAGAAGACATGTTATGGCGAAGTGGGAGGAAGAGAGGCCAGTAGCTTCTTGTTTACCGTCTGCTAGGTTTAAAAACACGACACTTCGTTCTAATAAGTTCTTTCTGACTTTCGACCGACATCACTACTCTCTCATTCAGACAGAAAATCAAAAATGCATAATTACTTTGTAAAATAGACATTTAACTTGATTTCTAATTTAAATGAGGATTAAAAAATCATTAATACTGTTTCACAGTTGATTTAAAATGAGTGGTTCACTTCAACATTTAGAAATGGTATGAACTAAACACACTTGATTTATCAAGATATTGTAAAATAGTAATTATAATATAAAAGAAGAGTGTTCTTTCAATTGATTACTTCAGGATACAATTAGACAGTCTCTGGATGAGCTAATTTGTATTTCTGGATTCAAATCAATGAAATAACAGTTCCTGTCCCATGAAGGTCCTCAGAGGCAGGTTTTGGTCGGAGGCCAAGTTCACTACAGTCCCCCCTTTGGAAATCATCGCCTGTCCATGGGGATGAATTCCAACATGAACTTACGCCTCCGAATGTCCTTGAGCTTGATGTAATCCAGCAAGAGGAAAACAAAAGTCAAAGAAGGTAATCCCACAATGGTTTAGGTAATTCCACAATGTTGTTGGTAATTCCATAATGTTGTTGGTAATTCCATTGTAGCAATGCTTTAACCCCTTGGAAACAAAGTCTGTAATCCATTGGAAAAAGTCATATAATCCACAACAATAAATCTACAACAATTGGAGGTGTTGATTGATCAGCATACAGAGGTTCCCTCGATTGAACTGCAGAGGCGACCACAGGATGGAGATTGGAGACCCACGTTGGAGCTGTAGGTCCCTTCAGCGAAGGTTGCTGCTGGTGGTTCCCAGTGAGTGCCATTCTGGTTCTATGTGTTATGCATTTATGTGGTTTTAGTTGGGCTCATGAGTGGGATTTTATATAAGACCTTAACCTATATGCACCTGGTGTGTAAGCTATCATGGTTTAGATCAGCTAAAGTATCCAGTTGAAAGGGTGGGTCATGCAAAAAATTTTCATATAGGGATTTATGCCTATAGAAGGGCATTCCAAACTATTTTTCCATTCCTAACTTGGTTTAAGTTAGATTTACATGGCAAAATATAGTTTGGTTCAATTGTCTGTTGTCCTTTTAGACGAACGACTTGAGGTTTGGTTTTTTGGTTTTCCCCTAAATGTTTTTGGAGTCTATGGCGAGACTCAACTGAAGGATTAGCTAGCCCCCCCCCC
>NC_056519.1:27447556-27465247 GCF_014905685.2 Nematolebias whitei
CCCCCCCCCCCCCCCCCCCCCCAAATAGGATTGTTCAAGTAGGTTCGGCTTGAGCGTCGTGAGCCCAATGTAGGTTATGGTACTTAAGGTAGCATTAATCTACATTGCCTCCTCAAAGATTGAATTTTAACAAATGAACTGCATGTTAGCATAGTTAAAGTCCTCTTAGTCTCTGACTAAAATACACACAAAATTCATTCTTGCTGGGGTGTTCAGAAACAATACCAAAAACCAATTAAACGATGTCTCAACATCGACAAAAATAGTGACTAAGCAACCAGAAAAACAACGTTTCAACATTGACAAAAGTAGTAATTAAGCAACTAGAAAACAATGTTTCGGTGCGCCATTAACTCTGAATGTCAGATTTGATCACGTTATCGCATCTGGTAACATTACCCTAACTAACGTCACCCCCCTGTGGTCATGGGGGACCACGGACACGGGTGTGGACGTCGCTCCATGAGCAAAAGTTAGGATGCCCTTGAGTAGTTTTAGATGTTTGCGCAGCTGAAAGAGGGCTTTATGGTCTGGATTGGAATCCAGGTTGGCTTCAGACGTAGTGTTTTTTTCTGGGTCAGTCAAACACAACATCATCGAGTTTATAGCACAATCCGACTTCTGAAGTTGGATGATGTCTGGGTCAGTCAGCACGGGTTGTACAGAGACTGTGTTGTCAGCCGGCTTGGCTGTAGCCTGTGCACGTGTGACTGCCATTACCTCGGCTGTAGGTTGTACTGACAGAGTTGCGAGCAGCCCTGAGGGCCATCCACTGCTCCGTTCTTGATAGCCGGTTTATCTGTCCCCGGCGACCGTACAGCATCTTTGGTGTGGGATCTTTGGTGTGGGATCCTTTGATCTCCACACCTTGAACTACCAATGGTAGGTAGTATCCAGTGGGCCCTGACTGTCTCAGCTCGCAGAGGAGGCTTTCTTGTTCATTCAGAGTTAGGTTCACCAGTTGGATGTTTTTGGTTTCACATGCTTTTGAAGGATTACTTACCGGGACGGTGTTCTCTGCCGAGAGGTCCTCGGTGCCTTCTGCAGTGCCTGCTGTTGGGCAGCCTGTGACTGTCTCAGGAGGCATGGGTATTGGCAGAGGTTTGCTCACTCTAGCCCACATTGTCTGTGTACCATATTCTATAATCACGTCAAAGCGACTTATAAAATCCTGGCCGACCAAAAATGGGAATGAGTCAACCATAGACACATATACCGGGTGGTATAGTGTCATCTCGCCAACCTGCATGTGAACCATAGCTATAGCTGTTAAGGTTGTCCTCGTCTCTGCGAGACCCTGCAGCCCTATAGCACATTCTATGAAAGGTATGTCCCAGTGAACACTATTAGCGGCAGTCCTGAGCTCCTCGAACAGTTTGGCTGACATAATAGTTATGTTGGCTCCACCATCCAGGAGGGCTTCATGTGTGATGACCTCTTCAAGTGTGATCGACAGGAAAGCTTTCTTAACGACCCCCTTTCTGATCAGGTTACACAGGAACCTTGGAGGTTTTGGCCGACATTTCTTCTTACGTTTACCTTCACCTGTGTAATCCTGGTTTTTCCAAACCGTTGGTGCAGTTGCTGCTGCTCCTGGGAGTTCGGCTTTTGACGGACCTCCGTCATTGATGTATGAGATCACCCGCTCACCGTGTGTTGAGGGGCTCTCATTGTTTGTAACAACAAGGTTCTGGTGGCTGTCTATGACAGCGGCAACGTTGTTGTTTGTGTCACCCTGTTTTGACTGAACTGTTAGCACAGATGTTGCTGTTTCTGAGGTTTCAGTTTGTGACGGGTCACAGTTGGTGACGTGTGATTGTACCCCCCTTTTTCAGGTGAGGGCGTGTCAGAGTTTACAACAACAGCGTCATGGTGACTGTCTGTGACAGCAGTAACGGTATTGTCTGTATGCTCTGACTTATCAGCAATGATATTGCCAAACAACGCGTTAGGTTGTTTGTCCGTGGCAACACCTTCCAACAAGTCCAACAACCGACGCACCCTGTCTGTCTCGTCCGAGCTCAGAGGACTGCGGCTCTCTTTCTGGACCTGCTGCTGTTTCTTTTTCATCTCAGGCTGTTCAGCCCAACGTGGTGGGGAAACATTTCCCCCCCTCTGGGGTTCCCAGTGGGATCCCTGTTTGTATAGGCCACTCTTGGTGCCATACTTTTTACCCTTAGGGCGTTCTCCCCCCTTCTGGTACGTTTGTTCATCCTCTGGTTTCTTGGGAAACCGTTTAGGATCTCGTCTGGACCAGGGGGCACTCACCTGTTGTGGTTTGGCTGCTGGGAAACCTCGTTTCCTCTCGCCTTTTTTGGGAGGGGGAGTCGAAGCTCTCGTCCCTTCCAATTCTAATGACTGGGCAGGAATCCTCTCACCTGGGAACACCTCAATGGGTGTTTTGGCCTGTGAACGGGCTTCAAAGACATTCACAGCACAACTTTTTATCTCACTGATTGATTTTTCTTTGAAATTAGCCATCATCTGCACTGACATTCTTATGTCAGGGTGGAGATTCTTGCTGAACACGTACTTAAACGATTCCTCCTCCATGCCGGACTCGTTCCTGAAGCCAAAATAAGCCTGCAAAATCCTGGAATAATATGCCCTGGGGTGCTCATTCTTACCTTGCATGACCTTATCGGCGGCTGGATAACCGCCAGGTCCAGCGCAAGGGGAATACTCTTTCATAAGAGCAGCACATAACAGGCGGTAGTCCTTTCTTGTGGCATCAGGTTGACGCTCTATGAAGGAAAACACTGTCCTGGATGAAGTGAGCCTGATCAAACCTACTTTATCCTCAACTGTAGCGTTGGGATAGCTTCTTAATTGGAAGTCAAGGTCATTCAGATAGGCCTTCGTGTCAGTTGAACCCAACAGCCCTGGCTCAAAGCTATTGGCATATTTTGCTATTTTGTACAAATCTGAAATTGAGAGCAAAGGCAGTATTATCGGTATCGTAGGAACCAAAATGGCACGTGGAGGTGTGTCGCTAGACTCGTGGAGGTGACGGAAGGGGATTAAGAGCAGGAGGTACAGCAAAATCCTTCTGAGGTGGTGGTGGGTGACCTGGACTCTGACCTTGTTCGTCTTTGAGTTCCAGACAACCTTGCCCCACGTCAGAAATCTCATTTGTTACTGCAGCTAGTCTCGTCTCACAGGCTTTTAAGCGTTCATGTGATGTATGACATTCACTTTGTAAACGCACTCCTTGTTGGACTAACACCGCCTTTTCCAATCTGCACTCGTCCAGATCTTTTGATGTGAGCTGCAACTTTTGTTGTAGAACATCATTATCTGAACCCAGTGCCTGGTACTTAATCTCTCTTTCACGTAGCTTCTCCTCATATGAGCGAGCTTGTAATGACAGCTGAGCTTGTTGAGAGCTCTCTCTCACGTTTTAATTCATTTGCCCAGGTCTCCTGATCAAATTTAGACTGTACCTCGAGTTTGAGGTACTCCTCTGTTTCGCTGTTTAACCTTACTGCAAGATCGTCAGCTTTGTTGGCCTCCCTATAAAATGTAGCTTTCAGCAAAAGTGCTAATTTAGCCTGCTGGTCATAGCTTGACTTTGTAATGGCTGCAGAGGTCACACCTTCTACAACATCCTTCAGCTCGTCCAATAACTCTTTTGAGTTCATGCTGTCCACCTGTTCACCATATGGATGTAAGGATTCTGTTAGCAGTGTTAACGCTCTCTCCAACCAGTCCTTCCCCTCACATGGATCAATATTTGTTTCTGTCACATCTGCCATGGTTATTCACTGTTCAGCAAAACCTATCTGGTTAAATAGTTGCAACCTTAGAGTTTTTAACAGGTAAATATTTGTATTTAAGTGAGCAGTGAGTGCTATTCACTATTTTAGCTCTGGGTTCAATCAACAGTACTGTTAAAAGCCAACTTTTTCAAATGAATGGGCACCTATTTGTAGGTTTTACCCCAATGCATGAATATTCTAAGTAAATGCCTCTTTCTGGCAGTGTTACTTAATGAGCTTAAATCAAACAGATACAAGAACCAGGCTCTTTCAGTGTTAACTCACTCAAAATGCACTTAAAATTAATAAACCTGCAATTTGTCTATGTCTGACATCAACTTTAGGTTTCAAACGCTTTTATAAGCCGTTTAAATTGACCAGAATTCACCATTTAAACAGTACACAGAAAAACCAGGCTGGATTAACAAAAATTTTTTTTTTAATGAAGCAAGTGATCAGCTTTCTTTCAGGAAAACCGTTATACTCCTATTTCGACAGCAGGTGGTGGTGTAAGCTTACTTTTACCATCAGAAGTCTATGACAACTTCCTGTGAACCGTCCTGTTGACATCCAGCTGTTAGCCATTAGCTACGCATTAGCACACGGTCGAACATGGTTCTGCAACATTTTTATGGACGGTTTAAAGCTTTTAACGTGGCTGTTGTCCAAGCACGTTCTATCTGCATGAAAACATGAGTTTTGGGAGCAGTGGCAGGCTTACTTTAGTGTTTTTAAAAACAGAGGAGGACTCGGTTAAAACGAGCTTCATTTCCGTGGTCATGTGACTCTTTCAGACACGTGTACAGCGGAGGTTGGCTTCACAATCTGACATCAGAGGGAGTGGACGCACAGAGATACGTCACCAGCTTCTCAGCGAATCAGAGCGATCCAAACAGCGGTTTTTCAACCAATCACAGCCCGTGAATACCAGCCACCAGCTAGCAGTTAGCATGAAAAGACCGGTCAACTATCGCCCATTAAACTTCAAAAAGGCACAATTTACTGTTAAAAATGTAACGAATCAGCATATAACAGTGGTCTGAGTCAGCGCCCAGCTTTAAAACAGCGTTTCATCCAATTGAAACACAACTCTGTAAAACGAGTCCAGTAAACAGAACTGGGTCAGGCACGCAGAACCCCCCTTCTGCTACAGTTTAAAACAGAATAAAGCGTTTTTTCCACAGCATCCAACTTAGTTACACACACAGATGTACACTTTTCAGCTTTAACAAGAACACATTGACTTTATTTGCAGCCTTCTGAACACTACAATCATGACTTATCATGTCCCTTCAAGCTCAAAACACGGACTACCATGCCAACAAGAAACAGAAACTCGTGTCACATATAAATCATACCTCTTTAGACATCTGTTCGGCCACCAAAATGTCTAAAGAGGAGGATGGGGTATAATTTATCTCTTTTAGAGACCGTACGCGGCCACCAATATGTAGCGTTCTAAGGGCTAAGTTTTAGCTGCCCTTGACTACAATATATTTAAATAAACGGGTTCTCTCTTTTTCGATTTAAATTATAGCCATGTGACCGAGGTAACTGTGCGTAGATGGTTTAATCAATGACACTGAGACCTTAATTTCCTTTGACCCATCAGAATAAATGGTCATTTATTGAACAGAATCAAAATTAAACATCAAAACATTGTACACTTGATTAGCTGATCTGGTTCTGATTAATAAAACTTGGCACGTTTTACTTAATAAAAACAACAGACATTTCTGAAGGCATCTAGATTAATTACTGGCAAAATAGAAGAGTTTAAAGATGGGAAATGAAGGAGTTTAAATGGAGAGGAAAGATGGATGAAAAGGAAAGTGTGTTTACTGGGAATGGCACCCTTCATCCGACCCTAGCTCAGCCCCGGTACACTAGGTGCGTGGCGACTCGTTACCTTTAGACGGGGATACCTCCGCTCAGGAACAGGAGTCCATTTCAACGCGACCTTTCAGCGTCTCCAGTAAGGATGGCTGAGAATTGTCCAAAGTAGTGACGGTAATCCATTCAACAAACACGCTCATCTCCCAGGTGGATACACAGCAAGCTGTGAGTTCAGTCAGAGATTCCACTCAGACGTGGAGGACTCCATGAAAGACCCAGGAAGACTCCGGTCGAGGACTCAGAAGACTGAAGACCGACTCAAGACTGAGAGACCCAGTTGACCTGAGAAGTTCCAGGAAGTGTGGACTCTTAAAGAGTTCTCATTTCCGGTCACCTCAGGACTTCCTGATTGGTTGAAGCAACCAACAGGGGGTGATTCTAGTGATGTCAGAGGGTCATTACAAGTCAAGAAAACAGCAGGAATGTTTTAGAAACGTCCCGTACAGACAGAAGACATGTTATGGCGAAGTGGGAGGAAGAGAGGCCAGTAGCTTCTTGTTTACCATCGGCTAGGTTTAAAAATACGACACTTCGTTCTAATAACTTCTTTCTGACTTTCGACCGACATCACTACTCTCTCATTCAGACAGAAAATCAAAAATGCATAATTACTTTGTAAAATAAACATTTAACTTGATTTCTAATTTAAATGAGGATTAAAAAAAATCATTAATACTGTTTCACAGTTGGTTTAAAATGAGTGGTTTACTTCAACATTTAGAAATGGTATGAACTAAACACACTTTTGATTTATCAAGATATTGTAAAATAGTAATTATAATATAAGAGTGTTCTTTCAATTGATTACTTCAGGATACAATTAGACAGTCTCTGGATGAGCTAATTTGTATTTCTGGATTCAAATCAATGAAATAACAGTTCCTGTCCCATGAAGGTCCTCAGAGGCAGGTTTTGGTCGGAGGCTGAGTTCACTACAGTAGTGAGAAATGAGAAGTCAACATTAACATATTCATTGTACATTAAGTTTTTCTTCTTAACAATCACATAAAATTAAAGAAAATAATTTGAGCTTGTTGCAACATTTTGTCATCTGCAGACTAATTTTTAGTTGTTTTAGTTAATTGTAGTTTATAAGTTGATCTTTTTGTGGTGGGTGAGATAAATTAAATCTCTTCTCAGTGCACTGACAACCCCTTGGTACCATTAGAATATTTAAAATATAATTGTGATTTCATGATTAGTTTAAAGCCCCCTTTTTAACCTTGCATTTTATTAGACATGTCTTTTCCTTTGTAAAAATGATCATTAATTGTTTAATTTGTTTAATTTAATGTCAAAGAAGCTTCTTAAATATAAATGTTTTGATTTATGATTTTAAAATGTTTTCTACACTTCACCAATTCCTCATTTGGTGATGTAAACATCTGCAAAGCTTCATAATAATATTTTGATTGAACAAGTCTCACCACTAACAGCAAAATCTCTCTCACTGACCAAACACTCAAACATCTGTTCTGTGCTCTGATCCACAAAGTCTGTCTGCTTTTACTCTTCCTTTCCTGGCAGGCGCTGAAGTGTCTAGGCACTTTGCCAAACAACTCAGTTCTAGAGTAGCTTTTTCAAACAAAACTTTTTTACAATTCTTTTCCAATTGTCTGTCAGACATTAGTAACAAATCATTTATGAAAAACAAGTCTTACAAAACATCTATGCTTCTTTAAAATGTCATAAGCTACAACAAACCTCTTAGTTTCTGAAAAGGTCAGTTGTATGTGTGTTATTTTGCTAAAGTGTGTGTTTTAATGTGTTAGTCATTGTTTTAACAAGTTTGTTTGTTTTTGTATAACAAAATTATATAATTTTGTTGCTAAGTTTTGTTTTCCTAACTATTAGGTAATTTTTATTTATTTATTTATATATGTGTGTAGCCACTTTCTAGTTTTAAATTTTCTTGAAGACTGTATTAACTGTAGAGATCTAGTATAGAGCTGTATGAATGGGTAAATGAGGACACAGATTGTTGTAAAGCACTTTGAGTATCTTGATCCGATAGAAAGACGCTTTACAAGTACAGTCCATTTACCATAAGTTGTTTCATTAATAATTTAGTTGGTGTCTAGTCTGTGTTTATTCAGATAATGCTTGTGATTTTTAGCTTTAATAAACCTTTAAAATTTGCTTATTTTAGAATTTTGTTTGCGTTTTAAAATTAATTTCAGTAAAAGACCTCATTAGCACCTTGTTAAAATCTTCATTAGAACTCTTAATTATCAAATGCTCATGGTGAACAATTCTTCTCACCATGTGTGTACATCTGTCAATCATTTTTTCTTTACTTTTCAGCAGAGTTCATGGTTGCTTGTTTGTTTTCAGTTCAATTTTTTTTGTTCATTGCGTCCCGTGTCCATTCCAGTTCACAGATGTCTTTTCCTTGTATTTGCCCCCAAATACATTTTCAGTTTTTGCAAGTGTCCATTTCAACCCCTTTGTGTTTTGCTGGTTGTGGTAGATGTTCAGGTTTCCACAGATTCCTTCAGCTTTTTGTGCCATTTTTTTTTTTTTTCAGTTCAGCCGCTCTGCATTTAGTCATTGCCTCCATGTCTCCCCTCCTGTCATATCATGACAGCTCGTTCAGCATTAATGGTTGTCAGAGATACACTTCAACAAGAATCAATGCCACCATAGCACAATAACAAATGATGTAACTCTATCATTAATTATTCCTTAATCATGGTGTATACTGAAACTCATTATTATTTTTCAATAGTTTTAAAGCAAAGTTTTAAACTTTGTAATTTACTCTGTTTTAATTTTCCTTCTAATATCTAATAGCTCTGTATTTTCAGGTCAGAAAAGATGCAATGAAGGTCAAAAAGTAAAGAAGACAAAAAAGCTGTAAAAAACGATTTTTAGTGTCGTCAACTTACTTTAAAATCTATTTATTATTGTTGTTTTATTTTATTTTATTTGTTTTATTTATTTTACTAAAAGCTTCTCTCTGTTACTCTTAGTGTGTGTGTGGTTGTGTGTGCGTGCGCGCACGTGTTCTTTGACTCATAGGGTTATGTGACGTGCAGATTCTGGGACGTTGTACCAGTTTGTGATGAATGATGCTTGTCCTGATCTGCTCACTTAATAAGTCCATTTTTAGCTGTGTTTTTTTTCTTTCTTTTCTTTTCTTTCACATGGCCTTTGTGCGTGTGTCTGTGTGCATGTGCATGCGTGTGGGTGTGTGTGGGTTCTTTCACATAGCCTGTGTGCGTGCATCTGTGTGTGTGTGCGCATGTGCGTGTGTGTGTGAATGTGTGTATGTGTGCTTAAACTCTGTTGGCTTCAGCCCTGCTTGGAATGCAAATCTTTTACTCGAAAACTGTTAGAAACCTGGATTTTTTTTTTGTAGAAACTATACAATTTAACATTTTGCACGTCACTTCAAAAGTTTACGTAAAACTGTCTGTGTGCCTAATTTGCTAATGCACTAGGGTTTGACGATCGCCTCTTGTTTTATTTTTATTTTTTATGTGAGGTGGTTGTGTGTGTTGAAATATGATCTTAAGGGCAGCACTTTTTCCTGTCAACACATTGTCTGAGAGCGCAGAATCAGTGTCATCGGATAGAGAGAAAAAACATATTTTAGCTGGATTTGTTGTTTTAACATTTTTAAAGCCTTTTTTTTTTGTTTATTTTATTGGCTTTAAAGCACGTTCATAAATTATTAGAACTTAGTTATACTTTTCCTTTGTTCTTTTTTCTCAGAACGACAAAGTCTCTGCCTTTTAAGGCAGAATCTATTGAGGGTCGCTTTAGCGACCCACAATAGATTCTGAGGATATAGATCCTCCTCATATTTTAGCTGGATTTGTTATTTTAACATTTTTTAAAGCCTTTTTTGTTTGTGGATTCTGAGATTAGATTCCTAGATTAGAGTAGATATTCTTAGATTAGATCTGAGAATAGATTCTGAGGATATAGATCCTCCACATATTTTAGCTGAATTTGTTGTTTTAACATTTTTTTAATGCCTTTTTTGTTTGTTTATTTATTTTATTGGCTTTAAAGCACATTCATAAATTATTAGAACTTAGTTATACTTTTCCTTTTTTCTTTTTTCTCAGAACGACAAAGTCTCTGACCCACAATAGACAGAAACAAATTTTTCCTTCTGCCTTTTTTCTTTTTTTTTCCTTCTCACAGCAGAGCAATCCTTGCAGTCTGCAGCCGACAAACTGCATGCTGTTTTCATAAAATAAACTATGCGTCTCACTTTTCCACTGTATGATATATCTATTATTATTATATTAGTTTATGGAGCTCCTTTTATCAACATAAAAATTAATGGTATCATTTATTTTAAAGATTGCATTTTAATTTATTATGATTTATTTATTTATTTTCTTTTTTAAATATAAAAGTTCAAATGTTAGTAAATAAAATTGTGTACCAGTATTTATTTATCACTGATTATTTTATATATTTACTTCAGGCCTAAAACCACTTCCCATTCATTCACACAACATGAAAATATTGCTTAGCTCTTCAGAAAACATTTTTACATGTTTTCTGGGATCCGACACAATAGACGTCTCTCATCTTAAAAATCATAACACAATATAGACCGACTCTCTTAGTCATCTCAAAAAACACAAGGACCTCTTGTCTTCAATTCCAGAACCCCTGTCTGGTACAAAATCAGCAACTCTTGCTGTCACATCGGAAACTTCTGTTCCGTTCTCTGGCCTCTTTTTTTTTTTTTATCACATCTGAATCTTTTCCTAATTTCACAAAATTGTTGTTGTTCGTAAACTGCACAAGGCATTACCATTTTTAGATTTCACTTGTAATTTTTTCTCAGCTACAGTCTGTCGACAGATTTAAAGTTTTTTTTTTTTGCTATCAATACAGAAACAAACAGTGTCTGGTTAAAAGCCTGGGGTCCAGTCATCTCAGCAGCAGACGTTAACAGGAATATTTTATTTTAAAAAAATCGTAATTGCCTTTTCATAAGGTTTCCCATAATATAAACACACTCCTTTTCCCGGCGTTGAGATCAGGTCAGGTTGACATTAATGCTCTGGTTGTTAAAACAGTTCTGATGGAGTCTTATACAAACAGTCGATCTTATGCCCAGAAATTCCTGGTACTTTTAAACAAGTACAGATCAGCTCAAGCACATCTCAGAATCTGTTAAAAGCAATTCTGTTGAACACAGTTGTTGTAAGTTAAAAGACATTTGCTTTTGGCCTCATTAAACAGATTATCCAATTAATAAAGTTTCTTAGATTCTACAAGGGAGCACAAGGTAAAAGTTAATCCAAATATTTTAAATCACAAGAAGTACACTGGCTGGACACTGACTACCATGTTGTTGTCATTGTTTTCTTGTGTCCGCTTCTTCTTCTTGATGAATGTATTGGCGGTTGGCAAAAAAACTGAAGGTGTGCATTACTGCCACCAACTGGTATGGAGTGGTTCAACATGGTTTAACTCCAAGTGTATGCATAAACTATATAATCAAATTCTATTCATCCATCCATCCATTATCTTTTACCCACTTCTTCCATTTTTGGGTTACGGGGGTTGCTGGTGCCCATGTACAACAATCACTGTGCGAGAGGCAGGGTCAAGGTCGCCAGAAGCATCCGTGATGTGTGTGTGTGTGTGTGCGCGCGCGTGTGTGCGTGCTTGCGTACAAAGAAGTGTACACTAATGTACCAAAAAATGCAGCATTTTACCTAGATTTCCTTTAATTCCACACATTTAAAGCATGTTTCTCACCAAGTTTGTGTAAATTCAGCTGTGGGTTTTAAATACATTTTAACGTTAATACACTTTAATACAGAGCGTCAGGTCGGCACTATTTGTCTTTTTAGAGAAATAAAAAACATCACCACTGGACTTTTTTACTTGTGTTCAACACTACTCATCTAAATTATGTTTCTCATGAAGCTTGAGGACAATAAGGTGTGGGGTTTTAAAGACATTTCAACTTAAAATGTAGCTGAACACACAGCGTCTCTTACACCTGCAGCGTCTTACAGCGTCACAGTTACTGCTAAGCTAAGATGCTACAGACGTAGCGCTCCTCTCAAGCATCCTCCTAACATGAATATATTTTTTCATTTACCTTTTATTTATACAGGTAGTCTCATTGAACCACGAGAACTCATTTTCAAGAGAGACATCCTGTTGCATGCTCAATAATCCAGGTAGAAAAATCTAAAAAAGTTAAATCTGGTCCTCTGGACATTCAAAAAAACAAAACAAAGCAAAACAACAAAAAAATGTAGAAATGTTTCGTCTCTCATCCAAGAGACTTCCTCAGTCTGAGGTGCTGTATTCAGCTCAGTCTCTTAAATAGCACCTTCTCAGAGTGGATCAACCAGTTTAGCTGCTGACAACCAAAACCAGCTGATCACATGCTCAAGAAGGACCATCAGCCTAACAATGGATCATTAGCACACTGATGGCTGTTTACTATTCACAGAGGGCTGAGTGATACTAGCAATCACAGCATTGTAAGAGGGGGACAATTGAACACGTAGGCCTCCACCCCTGTTTAACAATGGACGATTTCTTTTCACAAATATGGCCTCCTTTACTCCTCTCCAAACCATCGTTCCTCTCTATCCAGGATGTGCACATCTTCATCCCTGAAAGAGTGACCGCTGGCCTGGAGATGAGTGTAGACCGCAGAGTCCTGGCCTGATGATGTTGATCTTCTGTGCTGGGCCATCCTTTTGGCCAGTGGTTGTTTTGTTTCCCCGATGTAAGACTGATCACAGCCCTCCTGACACTGAACAGCATACACAACATTACTCTGTTTGTGCTGGGGACTGGATCTTTGGGATGAACCAGTCTTTGCCGTAATGTATTTTGGGGTTTAAAAGCCACTGGGACGTTATGTTTAGAAAATAAACGTCTCAGTTTCTCTGATACTCCCTCAACATATGGAATGACCACTGGTCTGGGTCTGGATTATTTTTGTTTTGTTCGTTTTTTTATCTGTGGCATAAATTCACTCCTGATGTATGACTGACAACAGCTTCTGGATCTTCATTTTTCTGTCACTGATGTCGCTTATTTGGACCATTATCAGCGTACCTCTGGACCCCCCCCCCCCTCCTCCCCCCCTGCTGGCGGACGTGCCAGTTTACCTCCGCTGGGCTCCTCACCTGCCTGCCCGGAGACATCACTTCAGACGCCGAGGAAAACGTGCTGGTCAGCTGGTGAAGCTTAAAGCTCTGCGCGCTGCATCTTCCTCTTCAGCTGGTGGTCATGGTTTCCATCGCCAGCTTAGTTGTCAGCCAGTGCGCAGCTCGGACCGACCTGGAGGGGCTGTTATTGAAAACCTGCAGCCATTAGCGCACGCAAACTCCACCACTGCTGGCTCCACTTTGAACAATATCCGGATGTGTTTGGTCAACGCAAGATCTGTTACGAACAAAACTTTTATCCTCAGGGACTACTTTCAAGAGCACGAGTTGGACATTTTGTGCATCACAGAGACTTGGATGTCTCCGGGTGAGTCCAGCGCCTTGACGGAATTATTGCCACCAAACTTTCTGTGTTTTAATGCACTGTGGCCATCAGGCTGGCACGGTGGTGGGTTATTAACAATATTCAAATCAACTTTTGATTGTAAACAACTGCCCATCCCAGTTTCCCGCGCCAGCTTTGAGCTGAGCGTCTTTGAACTCGGACATTCACCTCAGACTTTATTTGCACTCGTGTACCGCCCACCTCGATCTAAGAACTTCATAAATGAGTTTTCTGACTTCTTAACTGAAATCACACCAAAATACGAGCATGTTTTCATTATTGGGGACTTTAATTTGCACGTGTGCTGTCTGGAGAAGCGCTTGGTTAAGGACTTTTTAGATGTATTGGACTCAGTCCCACCCAAGAGCGCATACATACACTGGAACTTGTTTTAACTCATGATGTGACTATTAATAATCTTGTTATTGGTGATAATGTTTTTTCAGACCACATGCCAGTCTAGTTTGAATTCACCCTCCCCATCTAGCTCCTAAGCCGTGCACTCCTGCAGGTACTACCTGGGCTATTAACCTTTTCACTGCAGCACGTTTCACAGATGCTTATAACTCTGAAATGATAATTCAGCCCCCGGTGTTTCTCACCACCACTGAGGAGCTGACATCCTAGTTCAACTCTGTCTGCTTAAAGACTCTGGATCATGTTGCGCCTATTAAAACAAAAAAAAAATCAAAACTCAGAGCAGAACCTTGGCTGAGTGACGTCACCAAGGCCGTTAGGCAGCAGTGCAGGAGGGCGGAGCGCAAGTGGAGGAAAGACAGGCTGCAGATCTCTTTTCAAATACTTAGAGAGTTGGCGCCGTTATCAGAAAGCACTAAAAGCTGCTAAATCCAAATACTTTTCTGATATCATAACCTCAAACTCTCACAACCCACATGTCCTCTTCTCCACCCTAAACTCTGTTCTCCACCTCACTGAACATCACCTCTGGAAGCCTCGACTGAGCTGTGTGACAACTTCTTACATTTCTTTATGGAAAAAATTGCCACCACGCGGGCTCTCATTTCCCCTCCAACTAATGACCCATTCATCCCACCTCAATCTGTAGCTCTATTTGACCATTTTGAACCCATCACTCTATCTTCACTAGAGAAGGTGTTGGATTTGATATCTTTTATATCTTTTTATATCTTTTGATAAGCCTTGATGATGTGAAATGATGCATTTTCTACAAGCTGTGTGCGGGTATAATCATACACTAATTACTTCATGTTATATATAATCTCACAAGTGCTAAGGATAATCATACAAGTTCACATTTGATATAATTCTGAGGGAAACAGAGACAGGTAAGACACTTGTTTGTGCAGCAGGAAACGATCCTTCTTTGTTCATCTGAGCAGAGCAGCTGAGAGTGAGGGCCCACCAATGTGACACACTGCTCACATGTTGATTAAACATAAATGACGCTAAATCACAACATTCATATACTTTATACTTAACACAGGTTGAGTATATAGGCTTTCACATTAATAATAGTTCAGACACAGAGAAAACGTGTTTTAAAGCTTTACACAGACGAGAGCCAGAGTAAGTGTCCTGTGTTCCAAAACAAAGCTCGTAAATCAACCCTTATCAGTAGAAGAATGAGCAAGGCTGTCTGGGGCCTTCGGAGTAGCCATGGAGATGAGATCTGCTCCTGACTGGCTGAACAGGGTGTCACTCAGACCATCAAGAGGTTTTAACACCCAATCACAAGTCTGTCCGAACCCGAAAGGGCGGGACATGAGAAACCTATAAATCTTGCTCAGACACAGAGTTTGGTTGAACAAACATCGGCTGATTGACCAGGCAAGGTTCACTCTGATTTTGTTCCTCAGACTGCACTCTGATTATATGTAATATCTGCATACTTTAACTTTGTCTCAATTAAATCTTTTATACTAAGGTGAAGTGCTCCTGAAATTATGTGCTCGGGTCATTTGAACACCCCAAAATCCATCAGATGGTGACCCCGACGTGATGATTTTCGCGCAAACGAGGAGCGGTGAGATTCGACCCATGAGCAGAGCGGCCGTTCGCATCCAGAGGGGAGAGGCGCCTTACATTTAAACAGGTAAGCGGGTTACCTAAGTTGGCCGAAAGGCCCAAAAACTCCGCTATTCAGCCGTAAACCAAATTGAAGCCTCTGGATGAGCATGGTAGGTTCTGTCTCCTGAAATAAAGGAGGAATAGCAGCTAAGTGTTAATATAATAACTAGAGATATTGAGCATGGAGCTTAAAGTGTGCAGAACAATAGGATAATAGAGTACAAATAACAAAGAGAAGCGCTAAGACTAAGGTCAAAGAGAAAAGTGAAGATAAGAGAGAAAAAGAGTAAGAAGGCCAAAGAGAAAAAAGAGAGTAAGAAGGCCAAAGAGATAAAAAGAGAATAAGAAGGCCAAAAAACAGAAATAAGGGAAGAAAAAATCCTAGTAGTATATCTGCAGTAGCGCGCCTCCTATCGGTCGACGGGCCAGTAGTTAAACGAGACTGGGTCACGTGAGCTCAGCTGACGTCGGGCTGGGGAATTGAGGGACCCCTTAAACGGACGGAATTGGCGAATAAAACTAGGATTAAAACGCGAGTCGGGGACCATGGAAAAAGGCGTGGAAAAATTTATAAAAGGAGAAATCACGCTAAAAAAATAAATAAAAAACTCAAAATTTAAAACTCCGCCCACGAGGCGATGCAAAAATAATTCATAATTTAAAACTCCGCCCACGAGGCGATGCAAAAATAACTCATAATTTAAAACTCCGCCCACGAGGCAATGCAAAAATAACTCATAATTTAAAATTCCGCCCACGAGGCGATACAAAAATAACTCATAATTTAAAACTCCGCCCACGAGGCGATGCAAAAATAACTCATAATTTAAAACTCTGCCCACGAGGTGATGCAAAAATAACTCATAATTTAAAACTCCGCCCACG
This sequence comes from Nematolebias whitei, assembly GCF_014905685.2. Classification (NCBI taxonomy): domain Eukaryota; kingdom Metazoa; phylum Chordata; class Actinopteri; order Cyprinodontiformes; family Rivulidae; genus Nematolebias; species Nematolebias whitei. The sequence continues at coordinate 27,463,645 of NC_056519.1, forward strand.
AGGCGATAGAAAAAATTTAAACAATTAAAATGCATAAAAAGGAGTGAAGAAAATAAATAAAGTGTTGTTTGGAAGCAAGGAAACACAGGTGAGACGCACAGACTCATCTGTCTGTGTGTGTCTGTGTGTGTGAATAAACGAGCAAAGACACCTCGGGTGGAGGTGGCTGATCAGTGTTTTGATCGGTGCAACAAAAAAGCTGACACTGTTTTGGGTCGAGGCTTGTGTGTGCTCCAATCAACGCGCGGTCAGCAGCTCGTGGAGTGAAAGTATTACCAAATAAAGTTTGAGGGCCGTATGAGTGGTATATGCTGAATGAGAGATGGAGCCCCTCGAGCAGAGTAATATGATATATAAAACCGTGAAAAAACAATCAAATCAGGTAGTAGCGGTAATCAACCGAGTTATGCGAGAGACGGAGCAAGAAGGAGAGAACTAGATGAAATGTTGACGCAGCTGGTCAACAAAGACGAGAATTCCAGACAGCCACTCATGAAAATAGTGTGGGACAAAGTCAAGCAAATACAATTGGATATGCAGGGACTCATAAGCCGGCATTTATTCGGAAAAAATTGTGAGACACGTGCAAAACTCCTGTCTGTCTATGTGTGACTGTCTGTCTGTGTGTATGTTCAAAGTGACTGATCCTGTGGAGGATCCTTGGCTGTACTAACAGACGGGACCCGAAGCAGATTTGCTCACAACTTTTTTATTTTTTTAACTGAGTTTGGGTTAAGTGAATCTTTTTCATCTGGGGAACAAAGACTGCAGCTTTGTTTGTCAGAAAAAAAGATAACACCCACTAACTGCATAAGAAAAAATGCTAAAATACCTTGTCTACTTTGCCTGGTAAAGCTTATTGAGTAATATAAGTTTACAGATAACTGAACACTATGTTTGTTTGTTTTTTATTCTATAATGTCCTTCAAGCGTATGGCTGACTTTTTCTGTTATCTGTGGTGTTGCCGGCTCTCAGTTTGGGAGACCAAACACACGCATGAACTCCCTCCTGTGTGATAACCACACACGCACAAACACACAAGCTCGCGAACGTCATGTGACACTAAAGTTTTAAGAAGTATGACACTCTAAAAACAAGTTATCTGAATTTAGATTAAAAAAAATACTGCATGATGTTGAAAAATAGAAATTGACATTGGTTTTATAAGCCATCTACATCGGGTAAGATGGCTCCTGTTTATAATCTTGTACCAAAACCCAATTTATAAAAAATTCTGAAATGTCCCTTTAAACTGTTTAAATTCACTTCATGTCAAGAGAATATCTCTGACTTTTGAAACCAAACCACACTTAATAAAAAATAACTGAAACGGATTCACCTTTATCTTTTTCTGGTTTTATTAAACAACACTAACCACACAGACACTGATAATTACATTAGAACCCACTCATTGAGGCAAAGATTTGTTGGAACCGGATTAGGCCCCGTCGGTTCAAAGCTGCCCCATCCTATCCGCCACTCCGACTCGACCAGAACCGACACACCAAATGTGTGTCACGAAACATAAAACAAAAGGAGAAAAAAAAAAAAAAAAATATATATATATATATATATATATATATATATATATATATATATATA
>NC_056519.1:27465257-27476117 GCF_014905685.2 Nematolebias whitei
TATATATATATATATATATATATATATATATATATATATATATATATGCGTTAATAAATTCAAATTGAGTATTGCTTAAAAGTAAAGGCCGAGTACTACTGTACCTGCGATAAATCCGCTACGAAGTTGTTAAAGTCCAACATCTACGGTTTGTTTTCGGGTCCACCAGTCGACTGAGTTGAATTTGAGTGGATAAACGGTCCGTTCGCCGTCACAAACCGTTGCTTTCTCTCCATAAAACCAACAAACCGCATCCGCCCTGGTCATCACCTTCAACGACTGGTTAGCTAAACGTTAGCTACACAGGAAGTGCAACTCGCGGTAGTGCGCATGCGTAACCGGAGATACAGGACCACAGCGCCAACTAACGTCCCGGCATGATCACTGCAGGCCAAAAGTTAACATTTGGGTTTAAACAGACGTCTGTTACGTCTGTTACTGCTTGGCTAAGACTTGACTTTTAATTTAAAGATTTGATTTAAAAAAAAACACTTAAAAGACACTAAGAGATTTATAACAGCAGTTGAATGGAATTTCGAACGACCCACAAAAGGAGCATTTGTTCAAATTGGGTGTGTAAAAATTAACTACTAACGGCTTATTAAATCTATAAATTAGGTGCAAATTTAACATAATATAATTAAATCCGAGATAGCCACATAAGGAGTTGACGGCTCATTTTAAGCAGACCTAACAATGTACATTTTAGCAGACTTAGCGCTGTTAAGGCATTAAATATGGATAATACACTAATAGATTGTGTTCTCGTTTCATTTATTGTAGGACAATTCAGACCATTTAAGCTCTCATGACCTTTGAGTTTGACATGTGTGATGTAGGAAGTTCTGCCTTAGAGTCTGAGTTTAGTGTTAATGGTGTTTTTTTTTTTTGGCTTTCACTATGAGGTGCTGTTTGAGATCCTTGTGTTGGTCAGAGTGCAGTTATGACACCGCTGGAGGTAGAGGCAGATAGATTTTCAAGAGATTGAAATGGCTATCGGAGAGCTCAATCTGAGTTTTATTTGTCTATGTGTAACTTGAGATGGAGAATTTTACAATTGGATTTGTTATTTGGGTAGTTGATTTTGCTATTTAAGACTGTTTCTGTTAAGTGCCCTGAGACAACTTTTGTTTGGTTTAGAGCTATAAATAAATAAATTAAGAATAATATCAGGATTTAATTGGATTACTTTATTTTTTAAGCTAATCTTAAATTAAGAAAAAGTTGAACTGAGTGAGTTCTTGAACCAGGAGGGATGTTCTGATGACACATAATGCACGATTGTTCATATAGGTTGCTGAAAACCCACATGCAAGTTGCAGTTTGGCATCTTGGACTGGTTCTGAAATGCCCAGTAGTGTATCACATGTGCAGGGTTGATGAAAAACTGGGCTGACAAGAACTTGTGACTTCATGAGACCACATCCTGTTCTGCTACCAAACAACAACAACAAAAATCTAAGTTTGGAGCACATGGACTTGAACTGAAACAAAATGCTGATGGCTGTGGACCTGCACTTTTGTCCAGGAGGGGGGAGATGGACTAACATCATGATGAACTCTTGAACTCTGAACTTGCAGTATCTCCAAAGTCACACTGGAGAGAACCTGAAGCGGGCTGTCACTATACGTCTGGATTTGAGTGTCGACTTTTGCATGTGATGTACGGTGGTGCGTTCACTCCGGATCCAGGATAGATGCTGCATGTCGCTCTGACATAAATGCACCCACATAGACACACTTTTCAAACATTACAGAAAAATTTTGATTTTGAAAAGTAGTATTGTGGTCACTTGGGACACCTGCCTAGTTCAATGGCTTTTAGACAAAAAGAAGAGATTTATAATTTTACAATCTTATATCAAAAATGAATAAGGTTACCCCTGAACAAATTATTGGCTTTTCCATTGGGCTCACTTTGTCTTTACAGATTAGACTAAGGACTCAGGGACAAGAATGAAAAAGTGTTGTTTGTATTCTTTTTGGGTAACAAATGTTGGTCTTCAATATGAGCTGGAAAATCTGAACTGTGGTTGATCTCACATTTCCTATAGAGCGCTAATTTGGAAAGTAAATACATAAATAGATTATCATGTACAGGGGATGATTCAGTTCACACATAAACAGTATTTTGGGCAAATACAAAACGGGAATCTTATTAACCAACAACCAAAATGGGAAAACTTTACTTCAATGTTCCTGAAACAAGGCACACTGGTGTACTGTTTCAGAAAAATGGGGGAGGAATATAGTGATTGATGTACTGATTTAATAGATTTGTCTTGCTAGAAAATTAAAAAGAGATGCTAATATACAAATTTTATCAACAAATTTTATCAACTTCACAACAAAACATTAAGGATGCTTTTCGAGAAAATTAAAGGATGCTTCATTTGTGTAAAATAGAGATCTTGATAACCAAAGAATCTCACTTTTATGTGTACAGGACGGTTCTCTTAGGGGGACGCCCCTTTTTTCTGAGAAGACTTTTCTGAGACCTTTGTAGACTTTTGGCAGACTCTTTTTTTAACCTTTTGTAGACCCAGGAGAACAATGAAAATGTGGTGGATCTGTTTTTAGATATATTAACTTGACTTGACTTTACTTTACTTTATATGGGTACAGGTTTCACCCCTTATGAATTAACAACAGGAAGGTCTTTCCCTGGGCCTCAGCAAAATCTCGAGTGGCCCTCGAAACGGGTAATGAACATGTCACACAAGATGTATTATAGGAGACTCAGAGCTTTGTTGTCCAGCTTTGTTCAACAGATTCCAGATTCCAGTACTCCTCAGGAGGAGGAGCCGGCGAGTCTCACTTCAAACTGGGTCCTGCTGAGAGTGGTGAAACGTAAGTGGACGGAACTAAGGTGGACGGGGCCGTACAAGATCAAAGACCGTACCTCACACGCAGTACGTCTGAAAGGAAAAGGCTCCACGTGGTTTCATCTCAGTCAATGTGCACCTGCTGAAGAACCCCACCGCTCGCTGAAAGAAGTTGAAGCAGACCTGCTGGAACTGCAGGAGTAAAGATCCCCACGGCATCTGGAGGAGGTGATCTGAACTTCGTGGGAGTTCATTCTTTGACCCTTGTTGAAAAAGGCAGCAACAAAATTTGGAAAAAGAGTCTCCGTTCTGCCTAAGTCGGTCAGACAGGTGGAACGGGGAAGGAAAGAAGATTCCCAGCCCTGACTGTGAAGAAACGACGCGACACACTGATATAGGTTTTACCCATCTGCACACACAGTCATTTAGAACGTCTGCTCAGACTGATAAAGTTTCTGAGGACTTTACATGAAGACATCTCCGCGGGCCGAATCCCGCTGAGCACCAAAAGGACCCTTGTGGACGAACAAGGCCTCCCACCGCAAGCTCAAGCACAGAAGACCTGCTAGCTAGAGTGTTTAATGAGTGTTTATCTTTTCTTTCAGTCATTCTGAGGAAACAAACCAGAGCTTTTAAAAGGGTCGGTGAATTCAATTGAGAACTCTAAATATTCAAAATTTTTCTTTATTCAATTGAACAACATAATCATTCTAAAATTCTTCGAGGTATTTTAAAGAGAGGTCAATCTTTTGGTATTTCTCAATTTTCAGGGGTCAATTTTGGCTATTTTTGAGTGTTTTATGAGTTGTTTTAAAACTAGTGGTTTAATCGTTTACTCATTTCGAATTTTATCTTCCAGTAGTTTGGTAGTATTTTAATTAACTTCTAAGGTTTACTCATTTGGTATTTTTCACAGGTTTTGAAATGTTATACCATGGGTCTGTTCCAGAACCCCTGGAGGATTACAATAATATGGGGTGTGGTGACAGTGTTACTCACTTCCATAATTTTTTTGTGTGAATATTACTGTGTAATTCCAGGTCACTCCCGCTGCCAGCATCAACAACTAAGGGTCAAACGCAGCGACCCTAAACACTCAAGTGAATGAGGTGGATCATCTGTCGTTGAATCTGCCTCATAGTTTTCAAATGAACAGCGGGTACCGTTATGTTAAAGATCCACATCATTGTAAAACTCGCAGGTACTCCCTGATGCAATCATCTCAGGTAGTGGTGCTGAGTCAATTAGTAGAATGAACCCCAGAGGAACAATTCCTATTTGTGTCTATCGCCACCTGCAGGACGCTTCTCGGAAGGCAGAGGGCTCACTGCCTCCTGACAAGTGTCAAGCTGTATAATCATCACGTTTTAGACGCCTGTTGCACCCATGTTCCGTATGAGACCGGACACGACCCCCAGGCAAGGGTGACCAACGCCTTGAACCAACTTAATGCGCTGCAGAAGGCTAAGAGTGAGGATCCTTCTCCAGGATCCTGGAAGTTTCTGTCTTGGTTCACGAGTGGCTCTGGAGTCAGATTGTGCTAAAGATTTTGGCCCCCCTGACTACAATTCTTATTATTTTTTGTGTTTTGATGATTGGGATTATCCCTTGTGCTAAAATGATAGTTCATAGTTCACCTGAAGTGGGCAGAATCAAAATATCTGTAAAATCAAATCATACTTGGTGTGGTCTCCCATAAATATGGGGAGACCAAAAGAGGGTGTGTTGGATTTGATATCTTTTATATCTTTTTATATCTTTTGACAAGCCTTGATGATGTGAAATGATGCATTTTCTACAAGGTGTGTGCGGGTATAATCATACACTAATTACTTCATGTTATATATAATCTCACAAGTGCTAAGGATAATCATACAAGTTCACATTTGATATAATTCTGATGGAAACAGAGACAGGTAAGACACTTGTTCGTGCAGCAGGAAACGATCCTTCTTTGTTCATCTGAGCAGAGCAGCTGAGAGTGAGGGCCCACCAATGTGACACACTGCTCACACGTTGATTAAACATAAATGACGCTAAATCACAACATTCATATACTTTATACTTAACACAGGTTGAGTATATAGGCTTTCACATTAATAATAGTTCAGACACAGAGAAAACGTGTTTTAAAGCTTTACACAGACGAGAGCCAGAGTAAGTGTCCTGTGTTCCAAAACAAAGCTCGTAAATCAACCCTTATCAGTAGAAGAATGAGCAAGGCCGTCTGGGGCCTTCGGAGTAGCCATGGCGATGAGATCTGCTCCTGACTGGCTGAACAGGGTGTCACTCAGACCATCAAGAGGTTTTGACACCCAATCACAAGTCTGTCCGAACCCGAAAGGGCGGGACATGAGAAACCTATAAATCTCGCTCAGACACAGAGTTTGGTTGAACAAACATCGGCTGATTGACCAGGCAAGGTTCACTCTGATATTGTTCCTCAGACTGCACTCTGATTATATGTAATATCTGCATACTTTAACTTTGTCTCAATTAAATCTTTTATACTAAGGTGAAGTGCTCCTGAAATTCTGTGCTCGGGTCATTTGAACACCCCAAAATCCATCAAAGGTCATGTGCAGCTTGTAACCTTCTGGTTCCCCCTTTGATGTGGTCCCTGCTCGACTACTAAAGGAAGTTTTTTCCACTCTAGGTCCGTTCATTCTTGATATAGTAAACAGTAGTTTATCCACTGGCGTGGTGCCAAAATCCTTTAAACATGCTACTGTCCAGCCTCTCCTGAAAAAAACAAACCTTGACCCCTCAGTCGTATCCAACTTACGGCCTGTCTCCAAACTCCCATTTGTTTCTAAACTATTGGAGAAAATAGTCGAGTCCCAGTTGAAGTGCTTCCTGGAAGGTCACACCATCTTAGAGCTATTCCAATCTGGCTTTAAACCTCTCCACAGCACTGAAACTGCCCTGCTGAAGGTCTTTAACAGCATCTTCAGATCCACAGATACTGGTGATTCTGTACTGCTTGTCCTGTTGGATCTCACAGCCACCTTTGACACCATCAACCATGAGATCCTCATTGCTAGGTTAGCAGTGGGTGGGCATCACGGGTCAGCCCTCAATTGGTTCAGATCTTACCTCGCTGTTAGATCCTTTTGTGTCTCCATCAAGGATTTTAGTTCTGCAGAGGCAGAGCTTAAATGGGGGGTTCTGCAGGGGTCCATCCTGGGTACCCTCCTATTCTCTGTAGGATTTCTGGTTCTGTCTGCCACACTCACTCTCTTTCACAGCAGCAACAGTTTCCACAAACAACCACCACACACCTGCACCTGATTCTGAGGGACAATGCTGGAGGAGCTTAAAAGCCTCAGCCAGACACTCCTTCGACGCCGGAACATTACCAAGCCACTGTGACTTCCTAGCCCTGGACTCCACTCAGCCTTCTTAGGCCTTTGTGTATCGTGGATGCTCATTCACTGGGATTTGTGTCTCTACAAGGAAGCCACTCTTGAAAACTACTACCAGGAAAAGGAACTTCTACTAACTTGATCCTCTCTCCAACGATCCTCACTTCTCAACCGGGAACCTCCAGTAGAACCAAGGACTCTTCTCCCCTCATGGACTCAGCCACAACAAGGACTTGTTTTCACCCCGCTCCTGTAAATAAAGAGATTATTTTTGATAACTCTGTTTCTGTTTTTCTGTCTGGTCTGCCGCTTGGGGTCAAAACGTACAAACATGACAGAATGTTCCGGTCAAACTGACCCCCAAGGCAAGACCGAACAGGGACAGTTTCAGCAGTCTATCCTAGCCCAAAACAGATGTATTGATCAACATGATTTAACCCTCCAAACTGTTATGTCTCAACAACAAACTGTACAGAATAACCTCTAACAGCTCGGAAGAATGATCCAGTCAATTGAACAGAAGCTTTCAACCTTCCTACCAACGCTCATTACGCCAAGCCAGCCACCCCCACCGGTACCAGTCCATTTTGGTCCGACAACTCCCCGAGAACCTGACATCAGACCATCTGAATGTTTTGAAGGTAACGCCAGCAAATGCTGTAGTTTTTTACTACAATGTGAGCTTGCTTTTAATCGAGCCCCAGTAACCCACGCCTCAGATGCCTTCCGTATAACTTTTGTTGTGAGTGCTTTAAAAGGTGAAGCTCTCCAGTGGGCACAAGCTTACCTGCAGAAATGCCAGATTAACTCCATGAGTTACTCCACTTTCCTCGAGGATTTCCGACAGTGTTTCGATAGACCATTGCAACAAGAAGAAGCAACCCAGAAGATGTTTTTGTTGTGGCAAGGTAACATGACGGTGGCTGACTTCGCCATTCAGTTTCGCATTTGGGCGGAGCAAGCAGACTGGGGAGAGAGAGCTCTCAAAGGAGCATTCATCAACGCATTAAATAAAGACATCAAGAATCGACTTGCTACCTGCGAGACTCCCAAAGACCTGGATCAACTTATCACCCTCGCAATTAAGATCGACAATTGTTTTTGAGAGCTCGCCACTGAAGAGGACTACATTTCCCATGAGCACTCGGAACCAGGAAGTAATTGGCCTGTGTCATCACCCAGGCAACCCGAACCTGAGCCCATGCAGATCGGCAGGACTCGGCTCACTCCGGAGGAGCGTCAGCACCGTATAAACCACAACGAATGCTTGTATTGTGGTAAGAGAGGTCACATTCTAGCAGCATGCCGGCTACGTTTAAAAGGGAAAGCCCACCAGTAGAACAGGAGATACTGGTGGGTAGTTCTTCATTCTCCCCTAAAAGAAATCGTTGTTTACCAACTACCTTGTGTATTAAAACCACTAATTTTCCCATTCAGGCACTGATTGACTCTGGGGCAGAACAGAACTTAATCAGCCGAGACGTAGTGGAAGAGCTACAGATCCCCACAACAGAGTTGTCTCCTGCAATCTCGGTGGCTGCACTTACTGGGCAAAAAAAATTCCTCCATCTGCTATAAGACTAATAAAGTTGAATTTGTGGTTTCTGGGAACCATCATGAGGTGGGTGAATTTTTTGTTTTCAACTCTTCTAAGTCTCAGCTAATTTTGGGTTACCCGTGGTTGTCACAACATAACCCACTCATTAATTGGACTGAGAATAGAATTGAGAGATGGGGGGACTCGTGCTCTGTAAATTGTTTACGGTCAGCCATTACTCCTGGTGCTTCCCATATCCAATCTCAGGAGATAATTGACCTATCTAAAGTACCTGAAATTTATCATTCTCTGGCTCCCGTATTCAGTAAACGGCGAGCCTTATCATTACCACCTCACAGACCTTATGACTGTGCCATTGACCTCCTTCCAGGTGCTCCACTACCTTCCAGCAGGTTATATAACTTGTCGGGCCCTGAGAGGGAGTCGATGACACAGTACATCAATGATTCATTAAAATCTTGTATCATTCGCCCGTCCACGTCCCCAGTGGGAGCCGGGTTTTTCTTTGTGGCCAAGAAGGACAAAACACTGAGACCATGTATTGATTTCAGAGGGCTAAACCAAATAACTGTTAAGAACAAATACCCCCTACCCCTCATGGACTCTATGTATGAGCAGCTACAAGACGCAGTTATTTTTTTACCAAATTAGACCTCCGTAATGCTTACCATCTAGTAAGAATAAGGGATGGAGATGAATGGAAAACCGCATTCAAGACACCTTTAGGCCATTTTGAATACTTGGTTATGCCTTTCGGCCTTACGAACGCACCCGCCGTTTTCCAGGCATTGGTTAATGATGTCCTGAGAGATTTTTTAAACGTGTTTGTGTTAGTCTATCTTGACGACATCCTCATTTATTCAAAGAATAAAGAACAACACCCTAAACACATGCAAGCAGTTCTCCAAAGACTTCTTGAAAACCAATTATTCATCAAAGCTGAGAAATGTGAGTTTCACGTTACTACTGTCACATTTTTGGGATTCATATTTGAGAGAGGACAGGTTCGCTCAGACCCGGAGAAAACTAAAGCCATCGCTGAATGGCCTACTCCAGTTAGCCGGAAACAGCTGCAACGTTTTCTGGGTTATGCTAATTTTTACCGACGTTTCATAAGGAATTATAGTAAGATTGCCGCACCCCTCACTCAACTAACCTCCACCCTAAGACGTTTTTCCTGGACCTCAGAGGCCGAAGTGACGTTCCAGGAATTGAAACGTTTTTTCTCTTCTGCTCCCGTCCTCTCCCACCCTGACTCTAACAAGCAGTCCATAGTGGAAGTAGACGCCTCCGACTCAGGTGTTGGGGCAGTTTTATCCCAAAGAACATCAGAGGATGGGAAATTACACCCTTGTGCCTTTTTCTCCCGGCGTCTTTCTATTTCTGAACGCAATTACGATGTGGGAAATAGAGAGCTCTTGGCCATTAAATTAGCTCTCGAGGAATGGCGACATTGGCTTGAGGGAGCCAAACTACCGTTCATTATCTGGACTGACCACAAGAATCTGGTTTATATCCAGAAAGCGAAGAGATTGAATGCCAGACAAGCTAGATGGTCACTGTTTTTTGCACAATTCAACTTCTCCATAACTTATATTCCTGGTTCTTGTAATGTAAAACCTGATGCTCTCTCTCGTCAGGTCGCTCCTACTGAGGACCCTGATGTACCTGAAAACATCCTGCCCACATCCTGCACGGTGGGCATCGTGACCTGGGAGATTGAGAAGGACATCAAAGATGCTCAGCAAGGAGAACCAGATCTTGGAACTGGCCCACCGGGACGGACATTCGTGCCTTCCACCATGGTTAACAAGGTACTGAGCTGGCTTCATACAGCAAGGTTCTCTTGCCACCCTGGCACTTTACGCATGCTGAACCTCACAAAGACGCGTTTCTGGTGGCCAGACATGGCTAAAGATGTGAGGGAATTTGTATCTGCATGCCCGACTTGTGCTCGGAACAAAAATAACAACAAACCCCCTGCAGGTCTGCTCCATCCTTTACCCACTCCCAGTCGTCCATGGTCCCATATTGCTTTGGATTTTATCACTGGTTTGCCTCTGTCTGAAGGTAATTCTGTTATCTGCACCATAGTTGATCGTTTTTCCAAAGCCGCCCATTTCATTCCACTCACTAAACTCCCATCTGCCTTCGAGACTGCTCAGATCATGATTAGACGTGTTTTTCGCCTCCATGGCATCCCCACAGATGTTGTATCAGACAGAGGTCCCCAATTTATATCTCAGGTCTGGAGATCTTTCTGCCAAGCCCTGGGGGCGACTACCAGCCTAACCTCAGGTTATCACCCACAGTCAAATGGCCAGACAGAGAGGTGTAACCAGGAGTTTGAGGCTACGTTAAGGTGCGTGATCAAGAACAATCCTTCCACTTGGAGTCAGCATCTTCCATGGATTGAATATGCCCATAATTCCCAGACGTCATCTGCTACAGGTCTGTCTCCTTTTGAGGTGTCTCTAGGATATGCTCCACCATTGTTCCCCTCACAGGATTTGGACATAACCACACCATCAGTCCAACATCACATTAGGAGGTCTCACAAGATTTGGCGCCAAACCAGGGCAGCTCTTCAGAGAACGAGCGACCAAAATAAGAAGATCGTCGACAGACGTCGAGCCACAGCGCCTGAGTATAAGGTGGGCCAGCGGGTATGGCTTTCTACAAAATACATTAATCTAAAGGACACACCTAGGAAACTTGCTCCCAGGTACATTGGCCCTTTTCCCATCACAAGGATCATAAACCCCTCCGCTGTGTGATTACAACTCCCCGCCTCAATGAGGATTTACCCTACGTTCCACGTCTCCCTCATAAAACCAGTGGTGTCTAACTCATCGAGTCCTCCGGCCGATCCCCCTCCCCATCTGATCAACAATGAGCCGGCCTTTACAGTCAAACGCCTGCTGGACGTACGTCGACGTGGGAGAGGATTACAGTACCTAGTGGATTAGGAGGGTTATGGTCCAGAGGAACGCTCCTGGGTCCCAAGATCTCAGATCTTGGACCCAAGTCTCATCTCCTTTTTCTATAGGGACCACCCTGAAAAAAGGACTAAATAGCCAAGAGGCGATTCTTGGGGGGGGGGGGGGGGGGG
>NC_056519.1:27476217-27482898 GCF_014905685.2 Nematolebias whitei
AGGATTTCTGGTTCTGTCTGCCACACTCACTCTCTTTCACAGCAGCAGCAGTTTCCACAATCAACCACCACACACCTGCACCTGATTCTGAGGGACGATGCTGGAGGAGCTTAAAAGCCTCAGCCAGACACTCCTTCGACGCCGGAACATTACCAAGCCACTGTGACTTCCTAGCCCTGGACTCCACTCAGCCTTCTTAGGCCTTTGTGTATCGTGGATGCTCATTCACTGGGATTCGTGTCTCTACAAGGAAGCCACTCTTGAAAACTATTACCAGGAAAAGGAACTTCCACTAACCTGATCCTCTCTCCAACGATCCTCACCTCTCAACCGGGAACCTCCAGTAGAACCAAGGACTCTTCTCCCCTCACGGACTCAGCCACAACAAGGACTTGTTTTCACCCCACTCTTGTAAATAAAGAGATTATTTTTGATAACTCTGTTTCTGTTTTTCTGTCCGGTCTGCCGCTTGGGGTCAAAATGTACTACAAACATGACATTCTCTTTATAACTGTTGCCACTTGGTGCTATTTTCTGGAAACACAACATGCCCTTCCACTTCTATGCCGTTGACTGTCAAATTTACTAAGACACAATGGTACATGCTCTATTCAACCGCTGCTCGACTGCCTGGCTGACATCAGAGACTGGATGTAGGGCTGCAACAACGAATCGATAAAATCGATAAAAATCGATGATTAAAAGCGTTGGCAACGAATTTCGTTATCGATTCGTTGTGTCGCGCGATTATGCATCTTTCACGGCGCTGCTGAGCCGTTTCGTTGTGTTCACCTGCAGTTCATTGTCAATGCTGACTGACTGAATAAAGTTTGAAAAAAAAAACTGTAGCGCAAGTTGAACAGAGCGAGGGGGGAGGAGAGCAGAGTGTTTTCAAAGGAAATTTAAGTAAATTTTACAAATGACCAACGCAGCGAAAACTGTTCGACCCAAGTCCTCCAAAGAGTGGGAGAACTTCACAAAGATAAAACATGAGAAACATGCCGCTTTGAAAATCACCGACACGACACGAGAGAACCACGGAGATAAAACGTAAACATGTCGGAGTCACGAGGAGGAGGAAGGAGCTGCAGCTGATACATGACGTCAGTCTGTCTGGTAGATGAAGCTGCTTGTTTGTTTGTTTATCTGATTAATGACGGTGATAGAGAACGTATGTTACTTTTTATTTTATTTAATTGGTACAAGCAGTGTTTAAATGTGATTTATAAATAAATCTAACACAAAGATAATAATTTAATGATTAAGCTTCAACTTTTAATTTGCTGGCAAAGTCTGAAGACACTGCAGGTATGGCAGGATGAATTGCATTTAAACAGGAATTAAAGTAATTTATTACATCTACTCAAATGTGTGTAATTAAGTATTTTATGTGTGTGTGTGTGTGTGTGTTTAATTGCTCTTTTAGCTACTTTTGCCTGAACCTAACACTGTAAGTGAAACAAGGCATTTCTTGAGTTGCTGTAATAATTATGCTATAAAACATATTTACTGTCTCATTCCAGAAAACAACAACAAACAACAAAAGCCTTCATGATGGACAGACATCATGGACACCACAGCAGCAGCTGTCTTCACTGAAACATCCTGAACATGTTCGTCACTGACACAAGGCCTCTGTCGATGGTTGAAGACGAAGGCTTCACTACAATAATCCACACTTTTAATCCAGGTTACAATAATCCACACTTTTAATCCAGGTTACACTCTTCCCTCAAGGACACATTTTACAAAGTAGCTTCATACTGTGCAGGTATAAAGATACATTTGTATATATTTTTGTGTACATTTATTTTTTTAAGCTATTTGACTAACTTTTATTTTTTTATTATTCAATATTTTACTAACACAATAGTCAAATAGCAACCTGTTTTTAGTGTGAATTGCTATGTCAGTCAAATGTTCAATTTTGGAATAAAGGGGTGGAAATTAAAACTTTTTTTTTTTTTTTTTTTGCCGATTCATCGATTAATCGAAAATATAATCGTCCGATGAATCGATTAATGAAATAATCGTTAGTTGCAGCCCTAACTGGATGGCTTTAAACTTCTTAAGTTTCGGTGAAAAGAAGTCTGAAGTCATGTTGTTCCCTCCCAACGACACAATCACAAACCACTGCATCGACCTCTCCGCTCTAATCCTGTCAGAAAAACAAAGAGTCAATAATCTGGGCGTGATAATGGACCCTTCCCTGAAACTTAACAGTCATGTAAACATGATTGTTGAATCATGTTTCTTCCAACTGAGGCGGCTGTCTAAACTGAAGCCCATATTGTCCAAAAATAACCTGGAGACAGTAATACATGCTTTCATTACATCTAGGCTTGATTACTGCAATTTGCTCCTGTTCGGTATCAGTCAGACCTCCATTTCATGACTACAACTGGTCCAGAATGCATCAGCCCGATTTTTAACCAGTACAGGCAAAAGAGAGCACATTACACCAGTTTTGGCCTCACTGCACTGGTTACTGGTTCACTTTCGAGTCCAGTTCAAAATACTCATGTATGTCTACAAATCTCTGAACAATTTTGCCCCCCCATCTCTCTGATCTGCTACAACCGTATGTCCCACTGCGTTCCCTGAGGTCAGCGGACCAGTTGCTCCTCACAGTTCCAGGATCTCGTCTTAAGCACAGTGGTGACAGGGCCTTCTCTGTAGCAGGACCAAGATTGTGGAACGAGTTACCTCTGCTTGTCAGACGGGCCCCCCTCGCTCTCGGTTTTCAAGTCCCGTTTAAAAACCCACTACTATTTGGTGGCTTTCAACACCAGATGATCTGTGTTTTGATCCTGTATGCTCCACACTGGTTTGTCGTCATTATCTGCATCGTTTTTATGTCTATATTCTGATTTACCTCATTTTGTATATTGCTTTGGGTTTTACCTGTTGTTTTGTCTGTACAGCACTTTGGTTGGCCTTGTCGCTGTTTTAAGTGCTCTATAAATAAAGTGGTATGGTATGGTACACCCTGGACATGTCTCCAGTCCATCACAGAGACACAGAGACAAATGACACAAACATTCATTCTCTCTCTCTTTCACCTAGAGACAATTTAGATACCAGTCAGTCTAACATGCATGTTTTTGGTCTGTGGGAGGAAACCGGAGTACCCAGAGAAAACCCACACATGCACAGAGAGAACATGCAAACTTCACACAGAAAAGCCCCCGGACCGGGATTTGAACTGGCAACGTTCTCGCTGAGAGGCAGCAGCTTTACCAGTTGCTCCACCGTGTATTATCCATCCATCCATTATCTTTTACCCGCTTCTTCCATTTTGGGCAAGGGGGTTGCTGGTGCCCATGTCCAGCAATCACTGTGCGAGGGGCGGGGTACACCCTGGACAAGTCGCATGTCCATCACAGGGCCCACTGTGTATTAATCAACTTTTAAAAAATATCTAATTATAATTTTGTGTATTGGCGAGGTCCTCATGCAGCCGTGGACCTTATATACAGCAGGAAGTTCATTTGGGAGATTGTAGTGAACCTAACCTGATGTCAAATCTGACCAGATGGACAGAAACTGTTATTTAATTGATCTGCATCCAGAAATACAGTTTGACCCATCCTGAGACTTTCTTTCTTGAATTAATCAAGTAGAAATGACAATTCTCTATGATCATTACTATTTTACAAATGTTTTAATAATCAAATTGTGTTAGTTCAAACAATGTTTACAGGTTGAAGAGAACTACTCATTTTTATTTACATAAACAGTAAGTAATGATTTTTATTCCTCATTCAAAGAAGAAATCAGGTTAATATGCATTTCTTGATTTTTCTGTCTTCAATGAGCAAGTTTGTAAGTGTGTTAAAGTTCAGGTTTCGGTCAACTAAAAAGTTTACTGAAAAGAAATGTCATGTTTAACTTTTACAGAAGATACAGGAGAGTAGAGACTCCACGAAGTCTGGTTTTCTCCAATAATCTTTCTGTCTGTTTTAAACAGTCTTAATCTCTATCCTTGAATTTTCATAACACCTTACATCACAAACCACACCTCTGTTCTGGTCCATCCACCAATTAGAAAGCTCTCAAATGAACCGGAAGTCGACCCATTTAAATGTGGCAACTTCCCAGTTCAACACTCTCGGGCGCTCTCGGATGCAGCTCATGGAGAAGTGTCAAAAAAGGGTCTGATGTCTGTGTCGAGTCTCTGTCGAAGAGAGACGCGACGAGATGAAAAGAGCTTAAAGGAGTAGAGCTCTGAAGGAGTTCAGAGTTCTTGAATCCAGAATGCAGGGACGATTTTGGGAATTATAACTTCTGTTTGGATAACCTCGCACGACTCTCGAAGTATTTTAGCTGTTCTCAACGGAGACGCTGAAAGAGTCAAAAGAAGGACTTCACGCCGACCTGATCTATCATCAACCAGGTAAAAGTTCTATTTCGACCAAGCGTACCGTGACCAAGCTGAGATCTGAAAGAGCGTGCCCGTTCTGGTCAAACAGATAAATTCTCTCCCACATCTCTCTGTAAGATAAATCTCCATTTTCCATCTTAAACTCTCCTTTCTCCTAAAATCATTACAGATATTTTAGAAATGTCTGAAGCAAAGTTCTCAATCACCGCCGTGTGATTGATGTCTGTCTGTTTCTGCTGAAAAGTGAGGACAATCGCCGTATTGTTACCACTTCCTGTGAAACTAGCCATGTTATTGTTTTCATATTTTGCCAAATTAATGTATATGTTTAATGTTAAAATGTGACTCTTGAAATAAATGACCGCATTCATTTTGATGGGTCAAAGATAAATAACGTCTCTCGTTTACGTTTCTGTTAACACTAGAAGTCCCAGGAATTTCGACCTCCCCCCAGAAGTCCTGAAAAAGGGTCAAAAGACCCTTAGCACTAGAGTGACTAGATTTTCAAGATCCTGAGGACAAACCCCCTCCTTCTCTTCAACAATTTGCGGGCCATTAACTGCCATTTGTTTTAAATATGCACACAAGTAACTCAGACACACCCACCTCACCAGACTGCATTCCAATGTCCAATCCAGGGAGCGGGGGATTTAGAAGCCAGGTTCACTTGCGCAAAAAAGCGCAGCCTTAGTCAAAGTAGTGCTCCAAACCAGACAACTCTGATGGCTCCAATTAGCATCCTTTCATTTGTAAATGTGGCCATTGCCTTAGGAATCAGCAGGGGAGAGATAAGCTGAACTCACACAAACGTCCGTCTAATACTCCAAACAGATGCGAAATCAACTGGTTATATTTTGAACTTATATCTCTTGGTGGCACGTTGGTGCACATTTTGAACAAATTGAAGTCGATTTACCGTTTATTTTTCAATTGGTTTGGCTCATTTCTTGAAACCGAGATGACATTCTCAAAATACCATGTGAAACACAACTCAAGAGACTTTGCATTTTGAGGTTACTGACAATTTGTATGAAACACATATTTTGTTTTGAAGCATACATGGTGTTTTGGGAGAGATGCATTATCCAGGTCATTTTGCCAAATGAACAAAACAAAACAAAAGTTAGCAAAACATACAATCTGTTTCAAGATATATGCAAAAGTTTTTCTAAAAGATTTTAGTAATGTTTTTCTTTCAGAAAAAAGAGAAGTGGGTTCAAAATGACAGTTTAGAAAAAAAATAACCACATTAATTGTGAGAAGAAGGCACGCAAGGAGAAACTGCTTCAGCAACAACCTTCCACACCCAGCCCTGGCAAAAGGGCAAAGTGTCAGACCAAACATCGATGCACGAACAATTGTGCAACTGTGAGATGCGTCAACTGTTACAAATACACATGTGGCAAATGTACCAGGGACATACCCTGGCAGTGCCAGGTATGTTTCGACAGTGCAGATGGACTGCTGAGTGAGTGCTGAAATGCCAGTCACACAAGGAGGACATGCCACTCACACACACGCAGCCCCCCCACTAGAGCATAGTGTAAATATGTGTAGAATTGTTTTATCCCTTGTATTTTTATGACAAAAATAAAAAGCATGGAAACAAATAACGGTTGTTGTTTTTTATATTTCTCATGCTGAAGTTTTAGTCCTCTTGACTTACACACAATTGCTTATGGTCTGTGCTTTTTTGCTCAAAACTAAGCTAAATACTATATACATCAAAACAAAATATGTGTTTCATACAAATTGTCAGTAACCTCAAAATGCAAAGACTCTTGAGTTGTGTTTCACATGGTGTTTTGAGAATGTCATCTCGGTTTCAAGAAATGAGCCAAACCAATTGAAAAATAAACGGTAAATCGACTTCAATTTGTTCAAAATGTGTAACAATGTGCCACCAATATATATATAAAAAATCTTCATATTATAAAATACAATAAACTGAATATAACTAACTAGAAACTAAATGGCTAAACTCAATGGAAAACAGTTAGTTGGGAGTTAAGCGTGCCCCCTCCTGTGGTACACCAGTAATGCCCTTATTTACAAAACAAAAGCGCCTGTTAACAGCTCATTATAGGATGTTAGCTAAAATCCTTCAGGTCACTCGACCCGTCTCTGGGTTCCAAAGGTAGAAATGTTAAATGACCCTTCTCTGGGACTTCTAGTGTTAAACTCAATGCACGCATTTACACAGTCAGAAAAATGAAGAACCCGTAAATGTATGAATATATCCTGCATATGTCATACTACATATTGGTGGCCCGTATACGTGTTCATAAATGACTGTG
>NC_056519.1:27482998-27492279 GCF_014905685.2 Nematolebias whitei
CCAGGGCTCTGGAGGAGATATTTATCGTGCCATTTTCCAAAAGTCTTCGGGCAGAAATGGTGAGCGACCCCTTACATATTGTTCAAATGCTAAATTTTGTATAAAGTAACAGTGTTCCTATAGTTAAGGAGGATTAGATTGAGAGTGTTGACCTTCTTCCAGCCTACTTGAAAAGTTACCACGTAATCTGTGTGCTGTCAAGGTGGATTGTAATAGGTCTAGCTAAGCTTGGTTGGTTCGTGAGACAGTGATTAGGGGTTTATGGGGATTTAACATGCTTTGGGGCTCCAAGTGCATGTTGGTCAATTCTTGTGGGAATAGGCTGCTTTGAAATGATAACCTAGGCATTAGGAGACAAGATTCTCTAACTCAGCTCATCAGAGCCAGGACAGCCTTGCCTCAGTGGACACCCCAGGACCCTGAACGTCTCACTAGACCAATAAGACACCTCCTGGTACCAGGCATGAACTCTCTGTCATTAATCTTTTTAAATGATCAAATGTAACCAATTATAATGTGCTGATAACGCTGTACCCCTGCAAATCCCTAATTAAAGCCATGCATAAAATGTAAAATTCTGGACTATCATTTCTACATGTTCGTACTCAAAAAAGTTGGAAAGCTTGGTTCAAATTCATCAAAAAAGAGCAGGTTTTTAAAGGTTTCGCAGCTTGGATCGAACAACACCCTTGAATCTTGTGCCTAGATTCTAAAAACTACCAGATAAGTAACAATTGCAGTTCTACAATAGGAGGTGAGCGGCCAAAATGCCAGTTTACCCGTGATTAACTATTTAACCCCGGCTACTAGGTTGAACGAGTCACGGGGTGAGACGAGGGTGTGACTCGCAAATGATGGTCGTGAACAGTGTGGGTGAATCACCTCTAACAGCCTTAAACAGAACTAGCCTAATGTCACTCTGGGTAAAGCCCAAGTGTTAGATTAGTCCGATATACCCGTTAGAAGAGAGGCTGCAGTGGGGTTTAGCCATAACTCATGTGGTAACTTCACTGGGTAGAAAAACATGAAAAATGTTGGATTTTATACCTGGATTATTGAGCATGGACTTTGTTGTTTTCAACCAGTTTGACAAGACTGTCAACAAGAAAGAGGGCCGGCAATGGAGGAGGGGCGTACCAAAGAGACCATCTATGTCACTATACACACTTTAATCTTTGCTAAAACACTCTTTTTACTGCTTGGGTTCTAGTTTTCTCTATGTTCATTTGTTTTCTGTCAGCTCTGCTTCCTATCTGCAGCTTTCTGTCTGTCACACCTCCTCTCACTGCAGCTCGTTAGTGTTCATGGGAAACACCTGTGCACTCGTGCTTAAAAGCTTCTCTCCCTCACAGTCTGGTGCCAGAATATCAAAAGCCTTTGGTGAGTAGTCTTCCAGCATTTCGCTCTTGTATCCTGATCCTGTTCACAGTGTCCTGCCTGCCCCTCGACCTCTGATTTTTGTCTTGCCCTTTTTGTACCTCTGCTCATCTGCCTTTTTGCTGCTGTTACCTGCTTGTTTTTGGACTCCGAGTTTTGCCTTGCTCTTTGGTACTGTCGCCTTTATCAGATCCTGTTGCCAGCTTTGTTTCTGCCCACGACTCTGCCTCTGGATCGCCTACCCAAGACCCCTCTTCCTCCTCGACAGTCATGTCAAAATGGTTCAATACCAAAAAAGTCCACGCTCAATTATCCAGGTAAATAGTCCAACAATTTTCAGTCAGGTCATCTGGACAGTTTCTTTTTTTGCTGAAATGTTTCACCTTCCATCTGGAAGGCTTCATCAGTCAAGGAAACACACGACACAAAGCTGATTCTTCCCCCTAACAGCTTACTCCAAAGTGGAACAAACCAGTTATGTTGGTGCTAAGATGGTGTCTTTGGCACGCCCCCTTGTCTTGCGTCGGCCCTCTTCCTCATTGACAGTCATATCAAACTGGTTCAAAACCAAAAAAGTCCACGCTCAATAATCCAGGTATACAATCCAACATATTTCAGTCAGGTCACCTGGACAGATCCTTTTTTGCTGAAACGTTTCACCTTCCATCTGGAAGGCTTCATCAGTCAAGGAAACACAACACAAAACTGATTCTTCCCCCAAACACCTTACTCCAAAGTGGAACAAACCAGTTATGTTGTTGCTAAGATTGTGTCTTTGGCACACCCCCTCCTCTTGTGCTGGCCCTCTTCCTCATCGACAGTCATGTCAAACTGGTTCAAAACCAAAAAAAAGTTCACGCTCAATAATCCAGGTAAACAGTCCAACAATTTTCAGTCAGGTCATTTAGACAGTTTTTTTTGTTTTCTAAAACGTTTCACCTTCCATCTGGAAGACTTCATCAGTCAAGGAAACACACAAAACAAAGCTGATTCTTCCCACAAACAGCTTACTTGAAAGTGGAAACAACCAGTTATGTTGGTGCTAATATGGTGTGTTTGGCACACCCCCTGCTCGTGTGCCGACCCTCTTCCTCGTTGACAGTCATGTCAAACTGGTTCAACACCAACAATGTCCATGCTCAATAATCCAGGTGATGTGTGATGTGGTAATAGACAAACGTAAAATAGAAAATAATTAAAAAAAAAGAAAAAAGAAAAAGAAAAAATGGAAAAAAAGGAAAAAACAAACAAAAAAACTGTTTGAATAGCTGTGACACCATTCACCTTCACCAGTGCAGACACCTTACTGAGCTGTGCTTTACATTTTATTTACAAATGCCAGTTAATTTACCTCCAGTGTTACAAGCGTTAAACCAGGACTGTTCAACTAAACTGCCCAGGAGGGCACAGTTACTGAAAGCCAAGCGCTCAGGGGTCAGATATCCAGTAATTCATATCATTAAGTTACATTGTTTTACTGTTAAAACTTTAGCTTTGTTTTAAAAGAGTGAACCCACTGGTGGACCGAACTTGGCTCACCTGTGGGCATGATTTGGCCCGCGGGCCGTCAGTTGAACAGCCCTGCTTCAAACTAACATGTTGTTCCTTTTAATAAAGCCACGGAGTGATATCCTGTTCCCTGAACAGCTGACCATTAACATAAAGTTTGTCTACAGCCGCCGTAGCTCTGACGCCCTCAGACATGTATTTATTTCTGATTGGAAACAAAACTCGCCTCTGATTTTTCATTTTCATTTAACCTTTATTTATCCAGGTTAGTCTCATTGAGCCATGAGAACTCATTTTCAAGAGAGACCTGTTTAGGGAGCACATGGTGGGGTTAAGGACCTTGCTCATGGGCCCAGAGTGGGGCGAATGAGGGTGGGGGCAAGTAGGATTGAGGATCTCTTTTGGAAATTGATCGTTCACACTGAAGTCCGTCCCACGCAGCTCTCTGCCCCGACCTCTGACCTGCTCTTTTTGTTTAAAGTGCTCAAATTTAGTGATAATTGGCCGAGGTTGCTTGTTATCGGGCTTCTTACCTCCGAGCCGGTGAACATGATGGAAAGTGATGTTTTTTACCGTCTCACTTGGGAGTTTCAGCTGACGTTGAATAAACTCACGGATCGTAACTTCAGCATCCTCCTCTGCTCGTTCTGGGATCCCTGAGAAGACAAGATTGTCCCTCATGCTCCGAGCTTGAATGTTCAGGATGGACTCCTTCATTTTCCTGTTTTCTCCGGTCAGCTGCGACATCTTCTCGGTGAGTTCTTTAATGTTACCCCTCAGAGTTTAGTTCCCAGCAGCGAGCGACGCTACCTGAGCTTGGCTGAACTCCAGAGACTTCCTCAGTGCTTGGAACTCCTTGTGGAGAACCTCCACCAGGGCCAACCAGGCATCTAAGCTGGTTAGCTTCTTGTCTATAGAGCCCAGGACATCAGTGAAAATTTCTCTGAAGAGGTGGACGTGCTGGTTGAGCTCTCCGAACGCGTGCGTTTAGGAGTTGGTGTGGCCGTGGATGCGGTTTTTTTTGTGGTTTACCCATCACGATGTAGTTAAAACACTCATCCACATAATTCTCCAGATTGTCCAAAGTTTTCTCATCCAGTTTGGTTTATTGAAACAATATGCAGAGGTTATTATTAACAATATTTTTTGTTTGTTGTAATATATGGGCTTGTTTAGGAATTATTAAGGAAGATTAATTAGGAATTAGGATTAGGAATCTTTAACCAGCTTAAAAGATTACAGGCAGTTGTTGTCTTTTTACAAGAGATTCATAAATCTACGACAACTGCAGATGATCTTAAATCAACTGATTTTCCTAATGTGTTTTGTGCCTGCTATAACTCAAGACAAAGAGGAGTGGCAATATTAATACACAAAAATGTTAACTTTAAAATACTAGACACAGTCACAGATCCAGAGGGTAGATATTTAATAATAAAACTTTATATAAATAACTATAAGTTGTGTATTGTCAGTATATATGCCCCAAATGTAGATGACACCTCTTTTTTTCATGATTTTTTCTCAGCACTTTCTGATCACTTGGATTGCTCACTTATACTTGGAGGTGACCTCAACTTTGGTCTAAATGAAGAATTAGACAGATGTAGTAGAGCACGAACTCAGCGTAGTTGGCAGTCCATAAATATAGTTAAACAGTACATGAGTGATTATGGACTTTGTGATGCATGGCGATCTCTTCACCTGAATCGTAGAGAGTATACTTTCTTCTCTTCTGTCCATCATTCTTACTCTCGTCTGGATTATTTTTTAGTCAGCAGCTCGTTGTTGACGGACATCTCGGACACTGAGATTCACCCTATAGCTGTCAGTGATCATGCTCCTGTCTGTTTAAATTGTAGTGAACCTGATGACCTGATGATCTGACCCTTATCTGACCCTGATGACCTCAAATCTACCAGATGGACAGAGACTGTTATTTTCATTGATCTGAATAAGTCTGAGCCATCTGATGACTTTCTTTCTTGAATTAATCAAGCAGAAAAGACAATTCTTTATAATCATTACTGTTTTACAAATGTTTGATAATCAAATTGTGTTAGTTTCACTCAATGCTTACAGGTTGAAAAGAACTACTCATTTTTATTTTACATAAACAGTAAGTAATGATTTTTATTCCTCATTCAAAGAAGAAATCACCTGAATATGCATTTCTTGATTTTCTGTCTGAAATGAGTCAAGTCGTAAGTATGTGAAAGTTGAAGCTTCGGTCAACTAAATGTTTACTGAAGAAGAAATGTCATGTTTAACTATTTGAGAAGATAATCAGAATAGAGACTCCACGAAGTCTGCTTTTTGCAATAATCTCTCTGTCAGTTGTTAAACAAATTTCATTCTCTGACCTCGACTTTTGATAAACACCTTACGTCAAAACCACTCCTCTTTCTGGTCCATCCACGAATCAGAAAGCTCTGAAGTAAACTCGGAAGTAAACTCATTTAAAATGGGACAACTTCCCGGTTCTGGCAGAGTGCAGTTAGTTCTCGAGGAGTTCTGAAGAGAATTCATGGGAATTCAGAGTTATGGAGAGTTTTGGAGTTAGAGTCTGAGAAGATCTGAAAGAGTCTGAGAGCTGCTGACAATGAAGAGTCAGAGTTGCCGAGAATCCAGAGACGTTTTGGGATTATAATTCTGTTTTGAACTAACCACGCACGACTCTCCAAGGATTTTAGCTGTTCTCAACGGAGACGCTGATATCAGTCTGAAGGATTCTTACTGAGGTGATCTATCGTCAACAAGGTAACGGTTTCTTCTTCGACTAAAGTGTACCTGGGATAAGCTGAGATACCTGATGGGAGCGTGCAATTTTCTGGTCAACAGATATTAATTCCCTCACATATTTCTCTGTAAGATAAATCTCAATTTCCTCTTAAACTCACCTCTCTCTCATAAATCAGTACAGATATTTTTAGAAATATCTGAAGCAAAGTCTTCAAATCACCGCCGAGTGATTTGAAGTTCAATATTTGTGAAACTTGTCTGTTATTATTTTCATATTTTGCCAAATTAATGTAAATGTTTGATGTTAAACTTTGATTCTGAAAATAAATGACTCCATTCATTTGATGGGTCAAAGGTAATAACGTCTCTCGTTCGCATTTCTGTTAAATTCAATGCACGGCATTACACAGTCAGAAAGATGAAGAACTCGTGAATATAGTATGCATATAAACGGGGATATATTGTCATACTACAACTAGTGACACGTACACACGTGACTCACTACAAAATCTAGCAAACAGAAAAGAAAACCCTAAAAGTATAAACTGGAGATTTAATACATCACTGCTTGAAGATGTAGATTTTATCAAATATTTTACAGAAGAGTGGGCTTCATATCTGGAGTACAATGACGTGCCTGGAACATCAGCATCTATTCTCTGGGAGGCAGGTAAAGCTGTAATGAGAGGTAAAATAATTTCATTCTCATCACAAAAGAAGAAAAAAGAAAATAAACATATTCAGGAACTAGAAGAAACCATTAAATCGTTAGAAGCATCTCAAGATGAAGAAATGCTGGATAAAATGCGTAAAGCAAAATTGGAATTAAAAGAATGTATTAACAAAAAAACTCAATTCTTAATACAACGACTTAGAATCGAAAATTTTGAACAGAGCAATAAGTCAAGTAGCTTTCTAGCTAAACAGCTCAAAATAAATAAGGAAAAAACAACTATAGTTGGTGTTAAAGACTCGACTGGGAATACAGTTTACGACCCTGAAAGAATTAACAGCATTTTCAGAGATTTTTATAAAGACTTGTATTCGCCCCAGATAAACCCATCAGATAATGAAATTAATGAATTCCTGGATAAAATAACACTTCCTAAACTATCAGATAGTCAAACAATGGAGCTGGATTCACCACTGACACCAGTGGAACTACAGGAAGCCCTCAAAAGCATGTCCAATAAAAAGGCTCCAGGTCCAGATGGATTCCCAGCAGAATTCTATAAAGAATTCTGGAATATCCTGGCTCCACTATTTCACAAAATGCTACAAGAAACTGAGAAAAATAACAGTCTTCCAAAAAATATAAATTCTGCCAACATTAGTCTCCTGTTAAAACCAGGCAAAGACCCTGTATTACCTACCAGTTATCGTCCCATATCTCTTATCAACGTTGATCTTAAAATAATTTGTAAAGCCCTCTCAAAAAGATTAGAAAAGGTAACTCCTCTAATAATACATCCAGACCAAACTGGTTTTATAAAAGGGAGACATTCATCCACAAATTCACGCAGATTATTTAATTTAATAGATTATTCTTACAGTAAAAATATTGAAACTGCAATATTCTCTCTAGATGCAGAAAAAGCTTTTGATAGAGTTAACTGGAAATTTTTATTTGCAGCCTTACATAAATTTGGTTTTGGAAATTATTTCATAAATTGGTTACAAATATTATACAGTTCTCCTTCAGCATGCATTAGGACAAACAATCAAATATCTGCTAGTTTTGCTCTGCAAAGGGGAACCAGGCAGGGATGTCCACTCTCCCCCTCACTGTTTGCTATTTTCATCGAACCGCTAGCCGCAGCAATCAGGCAAACTACAGATATTAAAGGCATAAAATGCAAGAACCGAGAGCACAAAATCAGTCTATATGCTGATGATGTGCTGCTCTTCCTCTGGCATTCACAAACCTCCATCTCTCAGGTTATTGGACTGATAAACTCCTTCTCAAAAGTTTCAGATTACTCTATAAACTGGCTAAAATCCACAGTTCTACCAATTAATTGCTCTTTCAACAATTCACTTACTACACAACTGCAATCAGGGAATATTACATATTTGGGTATCAAAGTTTCGCCTAAATTAGCAGATTTAACAAAACTAAACCACACCCCACTTTTAAAGAAAATTGAGGATGATCTGGCTAGATGGAAATCTTTACCCATATCTCTCATGGGAAGGATCGCATCAATAAAAATGATGGTTTTGCCTAGAATAAATTATTTATTCTCAATGATCCCAAATAAACCATCATCTGACTGGTTTAGATCCCTGGACTCCTCTATTTCTAAATTTCTGTGGAAAGATAAACGCCCTCGTATTAGATTAAAAACACTACAGAAATCCAAAGATAAAGGAGGACTAGAATTACCCAACTTTTATTATTATTTTCTAGCCAACAGGCTAGAATACATCTCAAGATGGATAAAACACACACCCCTTGATGAACCCTGGCTAGACGTAGAACAGACACTTTGCAATAATATAATGATCTCGGACCTTCCATTCATTAGCTCAAACATAAAACGACAGGAATGCTTTAAAAGCATCAATATCAGCTCCTCTCTGACAGCTTGGTGGGAGTTTCTTAAAATGACAGAGTCTTCACTAATCCCATGTAAACGTACACCCATCTGGAACAACCCTGACATCCTACAACAGAATAAGATGATAAACTTCCCAGGTTGGAGGTGTAAAGGAATTGAATATTTGGAACATATATATGAAGAAGTGGACTACATCCCATTTAACATATTAATTACACAATATGGGATTGATAAGAATAAATTTTTAGAATATCAACAAATTAAATCTATAACCAAAAATAAATTTAACCTTAATAACACTAGGATTGAAATGTCAACAAGTGTATTAGAATTCCTTAATCTTAACCCTCCCAAATTACTATCTAAGGTTTATCAGAATTCAGTAAAATAGATGAATCTATATCTCTTCCCATTGTAAAATGGGAGACAGACTTGTCAGTTAATTTTGACCAAAACTTTTGGTCGCAGATCTGTCTGAGAACTTTTAAGATGACTAAAAACTCGAATTTACAACTAAT
The DNA here is from genome assembly GCF_014905685.2 of Nematolebias whitei. Lineage (NCBI taxonomy): Eukaryota > Metazoa > Chordata > Actinopteri > Cyprinodontiformes > Rivulidae > Nematolebias > Nematolebias whitei. The sequence goes on from NC_056519.1 coordinate 27,491,706, forward strand.
ACAATACAAAATCCTTCATAGAGTACACTATACAGGTCAATGGATGTTCAGGATGGGTTTCGCATCATCTAATATTTGCTCACAGTGTACAGACAATATTCCGGACAATTACATCCACGCATTTTGGTTCTGTCCACCTGTTCAGAGGTTTTGGTGCCGGATATGTGAAGACTTATCAAAGTGTCTGAGATGTAATATTCCACTCTCTCCGTCAGTTTGCTTATTGGGCCACTTAGATGATGTCACCTTGGAGACAAAATCAATTCATATTATTCTCACTGCCCTATGTATAGCAAAGAAAACTATACTCATGAATTGGAAAAATAAAAATACACTTAGTATTAAACAGTATAAAGACCTTCTGTTAGATTACATCAGTCTTGAGACAGCCTGTACCCCCACATCGGACTATTCTCTCTGGACTTCTTTAATCGGCTCCAACACGTAGTGGAGGTGGGTGGTCCCCTTTGATTCTGTCCCGTGGGGCATGGTGGTCGGTGTGGGTGGGGTGTCGGGGCTGGGGACGTGGGGGGGGTCATGGGCCTGGAGCGGTGGCGCCCGACTGGGGAGGTGG
>NC_056519.1:27492379-27502178 GCF_014905685.2 Nematolebias whitei
GTTACAGAGTAATTATTCATTTTTCTTGATCTTCTGTCTGAAATGAGGATTAAAAATTTCACTTTTGGCAGCCGACAATACACCTTTACCAGGTGTCCCTTTGGCTACGCTAACTCACCTGCAGAGTTCAACATCTTTTTGAACAAAGCATGTCCAGACGCCCACGAGCGTGGGACACTGATCTACGTGGACGACATCCTTTTGAGGCAGGCAACACTGGACTCTCATTTGGCTGAGATCGACCACGTCCTAAATCAGCTAACAACTGCTGGTGCTAAAATCCATCCATCCATCCATTATCTTTACCCGCTTATTCCATTTTGGGTCACGGGGGTCGCTGGTGCCCATGTCCAACAATCACTGTGCGAGGGGCGGGGTACACCCTGGACGGGTCGCAAGTCCATCACAGGGACACATAGAGACAAACGAGACAAACAACCATTCACTCTCTCACTCACACCTAGGGACAATTTAGAGTTACCAATCTGCCTAACATGCATGTTTTTGGTCTGTGGGAGGAAACCGGAGTACCCGGAGAAAACCCACGCATGCATGGAGAGAACATGCAAACTCCACCCAGAAAGGCCCCTGGACCGGGGTTTGAACCAAGGACCTGCTAGCTGAAAGGCAGCAGCTCTACCAGTTGCGCCACCGTGCTGCCCTGGTGCTAAAATCTCACTGTCAAAATGCCAGTGGTGCAGAACCAAGGTGGACTACGTTGGCCTCCTAGTAGGTCCAGACGGAGTACAACTACAATTGACTCGCACCCAAGGCCTAGACAACCTCAAAGTCCCAACCAATCTCAAAGAACTACAGAGTTTTCTGGGAGTGTGTAATTACTCTCGCCAGTTCATAGAGCATTATGCGGATCTCGCAAAACCACTGACTGAACTCTTAAAGAAAGACGTTCCTTTTGTCTGGACTGATACACAGCAGCAGGCAATGAACGCTCTTAAAGACAGGCTCAAGTTAGCCCCATGTCTAGTCTACCCAGACTACAACAAAGAGTTCTACTTGGAAGTGGGCTTCTCAACTCACTGCATGAGTGCAGGTCTGTACCAAATACACGACAAAGACAAGCGTGTTGTGGCCTACGCCAGCAAAACAATGGCAGGCCCTGAATTAAGGTATTCAGACTGTGAGAAGGCTCACAGTCTGAATACCTAGTGTGGGCAGTGAAACATTTCTCCTGCTATATTGGTGGACAGAGGATTATTGTTGAGACACAACACCAGCCAGTAACGTTTCTAAACAGCCAACGCATCAGAGATGGTGTGGTGACAAACTCACGTGTAGCCACATGGCTTATGGCACTTCAAAGTTTTAACCTAGACATCCGCTACGGTCAAAATAAGAAGTCACACTTGGGCACTGATTTGGCAATCTGCCAAGCATGTACACAGGATGTACCAGCCGCCCAACAGCCGGTTGTGAGTAAACCCTCAGCTGCTGAGGACCCAAATCACCATTTCTTTGATAGCAATATCTGTAAAGATATGGCGACATTGTACGTGGATGGATGCTCGTTCCACCACGAGAAAATCTGCAAAGCAGGTGTTGGAAAAGTACTCCTCCAGGACCAAGAACAGGTTTGGCTATAAATTAGGCTCTCAGTCTTCTCAGTACGCTGAGATGGCAGCAATCCTAATAGGCCTATGGATGGCGGTGGAACGCTCCATCCAGACGCTAGTCATCTGCACTGACTCTAACTATGCTCGACTTAGTTTCTTGTGTCATCTCGCTCTGTGGAAACAGAACGGTTTTCTCACAAGCAACAAAAAGGTGGTAAAACACAAAGAGCTTTTCATGACATGTGATCACTTAGTGACATCACATGATCTACAGATCTTCTGGAAGAAAGTTCCAGGACACTCCAGAGTCCCAGGCGATGACAAGCACTACAATGACTTTGCAGACTCCCTAGCCAAGGAGGGAGCCGTTGACGGACCCACGTGGTCCTTTGACCCCTCCTGGCTACTCAACACTTAGTCGTCACAATCTACAACTGAGGTAATGGCAGTCACACGTGCACAAGCTGCAGCTAAACCTGCTGATAACACAGTTTCTGTACGCCCAATGCTGACTGACCCAGACATCATCCAACTTCAGAACTTGGATCCTGCAATTAACTCGATGATACTGTATCTGACTGACCCAGACAAATACACTCCATCGAAAGGCGAACTGGATTCCAATCCAGACCTTAAAGTCCTCTTTCAGCTGCGCAAACAGTTAAACTACTCAAGGACAACCTAACTTTAGCTCATGGAGCGACGTCCTCACCCGTGTTCGCGGTCTCCCATGACCGAAGGGGGGTGACGCCAGTTAGGGTAATGTTACCAGACGCGATAACGTGATCAAATCTGACATTCAGAGTGAGTGACGCACCGAAACGTCGTTTTCTAGTTGCTTAATCACTACTTTTGTCAATGTTGAAACGTTGTTTTACTGGTTGCTTAGTCACTGTTTTTGTCGATGTTGAGACATCGTTTAATTGGTTTTTGGTATTGTTTCTGAACACCCCAAGCAAGAATGTATTTTGTGTGTAGTTAAGTTAGAGACTAAGAGGCCTTTAACTATGCCAACATGCATTTCATTTGTTAACATCTAATCTTTGCGGAGTCAATGTAGATTAATGCTACCTTAAGTACCATAATCTACATTGATCTCACAACGCGTAAGCCGAACCTACTCGAACAATTCTATTCGGGGGGATAGCTAATTCTTTTTGATGAGTCTCGCCATAGATTCCAAAAACATTTATGGGGAAACCAAACACCCAATCTCAAGTCGTTCGTATAAAAGACAACAGACAATTGAACCAAACTATATTTTACCATGTAAAGCTAACTTAAACCAAGTTAGGAATGGAAAAATAGTTTGGAACACCCTTCTATAGGTATAAACCCCTATAGTTACCCTTTTCAGCATGTTCCACCCCTTAACTGGTAGCTGTAGCTGTTCCCAATCATAATAGCTTACACACCAGGTGCATATAGGTTAAGGCCTTATGTAAAATCCCCTTCATAAGCCCACCTTAAACCACATAATTACATAACACATTTGAACCAAAACGGCACCCTGGACGTCGCCCAGAGACGACCTTCGCTGGAGGAGACCTGCAATCCTGACGTTGGTCTCCACTCTTCATCCAGTGGCCGCATCTTCAGTTCAATCCAAGGGAACCCCTCTGTATGCTGATCAATCAACACCTCCATTCGTTGTGGATTTACCGTTGTGGATTATATGACTTTTTCCAATGGATTACAGACTCTGTTTCCAAGGGGTTAAAGCATTGCTACAATGGAATTACCAACAACATTATGGAATTACCATCAACACAATGGAATTACCAAAAACATTGTGGGATTACCTCCTTTGACTTTTGTTTTCCTTGCTGGATTACATCAAGTTCAAGGACATTCGAAGGCGTAAGTTCATGTTGGAATTCATCCCCATGGACAAGCGATGATTTCCAAAGAGGGGACTGTAGTGAACTAAGCCTCAGGTCAAATCCTGACCTTGAGGGCCTTCCTGGGACAAGAACTGTATTTCATTGATTTGAGTCCAGAAACACAAAATCAAGTCCATCCAGAGACTTTCTAAGTTTCCTGCACTGATCAATTGAAAGAACACTCTCTTTTTCTATTATCATTACTATCTTACAAATGTCTTGATAATCAAAGTGTGTTAGTTCAAACCATTTTAAATGTTGAAGTGAACTACTCATTTTAAATCAACTGTGAAACAGTATTAATGAATTTTTAATCCTCATTCAAAGTAGAAATCAAGTTAAGGTCTGTTACAGAGTAATTATTCATTTTTCTTGATCTTCTGTCTGAAATGAGCAAGTGTAAGTTGGTCAAAGGTCAAGTTTCGGTCAACTGTAAGTTTACTGGAAAGAAATGTCATGTTTAACTTTTACAGAAAGATATGAGAGAACTGACTCCACGAAGTCTCAAGTCCTTCAAAACATTTTCTCTGTTCTTAAACAAACTTAATCTTTTTCCTTGACTTTTAATAACCTCTTACATCACTAAAACCACCCCCTGTTCGATCGACCAATCAGGAAGTTCTCAAAATGAACCGGAAACAGAACTCCTTAAAAGGTTCAACACTTCCTAGTGGAAGGGAGAACGCTGTGAGAGTGTGGGAGTATGCTGGAATAGAGAATCCAGAGTGCAGTAGAGTGCGGGGAGAGTGCGGAGAGAGAATGCAGAGTTCAGAATGCTGGGAATGCTGGAATAGAGAATGAAGAGTGCAGAAGAGTGCAGTAGAGTGCGGGGAGAGTGCGGAGAGAGAATGCAGAGTTCAGAATGCTGGAGAACAACTGCAACTGAGCTGAACGAGAGAAGTTCAGAGGAACTATGAAGAAGTCTGTTCTGGGATGATCTCACGACTCCGAACGGTTCCTTACTATCCTTATGGAGACGCTGTAAAGCGTTGAAAGACAACTCTACACCGAGGCCGAACTATCGTCTGCAAAGGTAAAAGAGTCGATCTTCAACCGCAAAGTGTACCGTTGGTTAAGCTGGGTCCAAAGGAGCGTGTTGTTCTGGTTATGACAGACAAATTCCCTCACCCATCTCTCTCAATTTAAACTTCATTTCCATCTTTAAACTCTTCTATCTTGCTAGTAATTAATCCAGATATTTTCAGAAATGTCTGTTGTAATGCTTGAAGTGAGGAAATCATGGCCGTATGGTTTTCTAACTGTAAAGCTAATTAATTAAGCTGTTGTTGAAATCAATTTGCCAAATTAATGTAAATGTGTGATGTTAAACTTTGATTCTGTTAATAAATGACCGCATTCATTTGATGGGTCAAAGAAAATTAACGTCTCACGTCACATTTAATTTCAATGCACGATATTATTCAGTCCAGAAAAATGAATGAATCTGTTTCGGGGAAGAATCAGTTTTGTGTTGCGTATTTCCTTGACTGATGAAGCCTTCCGGATGGAAGCTGAAACGTTTCAGCAAAAAAAGAAACTGTCCAGATGACTTGACTCAAAATTGTTGGATTGTATACTTGGAATATTGAGCGTGGACTTTTTTGGTTTTGAACCAGTTTAAACATGACTGTCGAGGAGGAAGAGGGCCAGCACAAGAGGAAGGGGCATGCCAAAGACACCATCTTAGCACTAACATAACTGGTTGGTTTCACTTTGGAGTAAGCTGATAGTGGTAAGAATCAGTTTAGTGTTGTATGTTTCCTTGACTGATGAAGCCTTCCGGATGGAAGGTGAAATGTTTCAGCAAAAAAGAAACTGTCCAGATGACATGACTGAAAATTAATGGATTGTATACCTGGATTATTGAGCGTGGACCTTTTTGGTTTTGAACCAGTTTGACATGACTGTCGAGGAGGAAGAGGGCTGGCAAAAGAGGAAGGGGCATGCCAAAGACACCATCTTAGCACTAACATAACTGATTTGTTCCCCTTTGAAGTAAGCTGTTTGGGGGAAGAATCAGTTTTGTGTTGTGTTTCCTTGACTGATGAAGCCTTCCATAAAGAAGGTGAAACATTTCAGCAAAAAAGAAACTGTCCAGATGACTTGACTGAAAATTTTTGGATTTTTTACCTGGATTATTGAGCGTGGACTTTTTTGTTTTTTGTATATCTACTGCTTTACTGAAACCATTGTGCATTTATGGTTATCCTTTGTCTTGAGTTCAGACCTATGGTGAGCGTTTTGCCTCTGCAGTTTTTTAAGGCTTGGCATGTGACGAAACTGATTCCAGTTTAACTGTTGTCTAATTTTATTGTTGAATCACACGAAGTTAGATCACTGAATGTTTGAGTTCTTTGTTATGTAGCTTTGAAAATTTGTAAATCTGATATATTAATTCAAAAGCAAACTTAAAGTTGCAGTATTAACTTTTATTTAAAAAAATTATAATAACATTTTATGTTTTATTTGAGGTCTTAGTCTCGACTTGGTCTCGCCCTACCTTGGTCTTAGTCTCAACTTGGTCTCAGGCCCTAAAAGTATTGGTCTTGTCTCTGTACACGCTGGTCTTGGTCTTGACTTGGTCTCGGGTTAGGTGGGCTTGACTACAACATTACTACTAACAGATGAGGTCAGGCAGGAATCCCTGTGGACTAAAATGTTTGCAGATGACATTGTGATCTGTAGTGAGAGCAGGAAACTGGTGAAAGATAACTTAGAGTGGTGGATGTATGCACTTGAATGACAGGAATGAAAGTCAGCCATAGTAAGACAGAGTACATGTTTGTGGGAATGAGAAGGAGACAGGTGGACCAATGAGGCTACAAGAAGCAGAGGTCACAAAAGCAAAAGGCTTCAAGGACTTGAGATCCACTGTCCAGGAAAATGGGGTGTGGTAAAGAGGGGTAAAAGAGAGTCCAGACAGTATGGAGTGGATGGAGAAAAGTTTTAAGAGTGATTTGCAACAAAAGAGTGTCAGCAAAGGTCAAAAGAAAAGTTTACAAGACAGTGGTGAGACCAGCTATGTTGTATGGTCTGGAGACAAAGACATGGACAAAAAGACAGGAGACAGAACTGGGAGTGGTATAAATGAAGATGCTGAGGTTATTCTTAGGAGTGACAAGGATGGACAAGATTAGGAATGAGATCATCAGAGGTACAGCACAAGTTGAACAACTAAGAGATAAAGTTAGAGGCCAGACTGAAATGATTTGGACATGTCCAGAGGAGAGACAGTGGTTTGGATTTTTACAGAGGAAAGACAGTGGTTTGGACATGTCCAGAGCAGGGACAATTTGTGTATTGGTAGAAGGATGATAGAAATGAAGCTGCCAGGAAAAAGACAAAGAGATATATGGATGCAGTTAGAGAGGACATGGAGGTAGTTAAAGTGAGGACAGAGGACACAAAGGGCAGGATGACTCGCTGTGGAGACTGCTGAAGAGGGAAAAGCCCAAAGAAGAAGAGGGTCAGGCTTTACCACAATGGGGAGTTTCAGAAATATACAGTTAGGATTTACCTTGAAGTTAAGAGTTTTAGAAACATATGAGCAGGCTTGACAAGCAATGACTTGACAAGGTGTGTCAATAGTCCTGATCATTAGAATGAAAACATTCTGTTCATGAACAGTAATTTTTACTTCTATTTTAAATATATCCAGTTAAATCTGGTATTATACATTTAAAAAGCTTCTGTTTTATGATTGTTAATTGATTGTTAATATGATGGTGGTGTTCAAGCTGAAAATTCACTTTAATTCTAATTGTACTTATTTTTTCTTTCTCTTGTGAAAACTTGTGATTATGAATTTTAACATCATCATGGATTTTTCTTGTTTTTGTGTGTTGTATTTTATTGTTAACTTTTGTATGTGTCCTTAGTGAGAAAATATAATTTTCTTGTTCTTTTTGTTTTCATTTTAAATTGACTAAATTGTAAAGCACTTTGGTCAACTTTTGTTGACATGGTTCTCTTTCTGTTTTCCTGCACCTCTGTTCCCCATGTCATCATCCACAGCTGATCCTTATTCTAAATCACCCCAGGTGCTCCTCATTGTCTCATCAGTGTCAGTATTTAGACTGTGTGTTTTCACTCCTTTCGTATCCGTGCTTTATCCTTCCACGGTGTTATGGTCTGTGTCTGCTCCACCTATTGTATTATATTCGAAGTAAGTTTTGCTGCCCCGTCAGCATTTTGTTTTGTTCAATAAATTATTAGTTATTGTTCACTATCGAGTCCTCATGTTTTTCCTGCACGTGGGTTCAAACCATTAAACTGCAGATCATGATATTTGTTGTTATTATATGATGTATAAATAAATTGACATTGACAGAAACATCACAGATCCTCCTTGTTTTGGATTTTTCTACAAAGTATTAATAGTTTTAATATTGTTTCATTGGAACACATATCAATGTAAAAATTGTAAACTTCCAATATGTCTGAAGAGTTTTTTTTACTCCTTGACTTTTAAAAAAAGTGAAAGCAGACAAATTCAGTATTTTTATTTCTTTTTTTGTTGCCTTTTGCCTAAATAAATACGCTCTACAATAAAATAAATCTCAGCAGTTGATGCTGAAGTTTTAGTATAAACTGTATTTACATGTTTGTCAGAAATCCATTTTCTGGGTTTACCGTGAATCCTCCAAACTCAAACCATTAAAAGTTCATTTGGTGAGTCAAAAGTCCTTCAGAGTTTGCTCCACACATTAGGAAGTTGTGGACACCTCAGTCTTTGAAGACACTTCAGATGTTTCCTCCATCTTCTTGCCAAACACCATTTCCATAATGCAGCCGTTAAACTGAAAAATGGAGAAGTTATTTTTATTCACCTGCACTGATCTGGGAGGATTTAGAGGATTAAATTATGGCTACAGAACTAGTATCTTATATCATTAAAATGGAGAGTAGTACTTATGATTGGACCAGTAACCACATAAATGCAGGAAATATTCAAGAAATTGTTCTTAAAAATATAGGGTAATGAAAGTGTGGGGTGATTTTACTGTCCTCACCTGTTTGTTCATGAAGGCGTAGATCAGTGGGTTGTAAACACAAGAACTCTTAGAGAAAAATGCTGGGATGGTGACGAGACGGTAATCTTTGTTCTCATCTTGAGAATAAGCGTAGTAAATAGCTGTCAGAGCGTACGGACCGTAACAGCTGACGAAGGACCCAACCATGACAATGATCATCCTCGATACCTCCTTCTCCGCCTTCTGGGTGGACGCTGACTCTGCCTGCTGGGCTGCAACCTGCAAAAAACCACAATGAGATTTTAACAAACTCAGAATTTGCGTATTGTTACCTCAGAACAAGAAACAAAATTCAATTTTCCAAACATTTGGTTCTTGGATTCTTGTCAAGTAAAAAAATCACTTTTTGTTAGTCATTAATTTTGGGGTAGCTGTGGCTGAGTGGTTAGAGCAGTTGTCCTCCAATGCAAGAGTTGGGGGTTCGATTCCACCAGCAGTCACATGCCAAAGTGTCCCTGGGCAAGACACTGAACCCCTCATTGCCTCCGATGTGAATGTGATGTGTACATCTGTGTATAAATGTAATAAAGCACTGATTATTCTTTGTACAGATCTAGTAGAGTCCTGTATGAATGTTCCTGTAAAGTGCCCTGAGACAACTTTGTTGTGATTTGGCGCTATATAAATAAACTGAATTGAATTGAATTGAACTGTATGAATGGGTAGATGAGGGCACAAATTGTGTTGTAAAGCACTTTGAGTATCTTTATAAGATAGAAAAGTGCTATATAAGTCAGTCTATTTACTATTAATTTTCTCAACAAGCTCTATTGATGCTGGCTTCAGTCAACGTTTGCTGAATTTCTTTTGTCCTCATTACTTCACTCTCACCTGTCAGACACTACTTACTGACTTGTGTAAAACAACTTGTCAGTCATTTTGTTGGCATTCAACCTCTGTCAAACATGTTGCTGAAAATAAATAAAAAATGAAGACTTTTGGCCTAAATATGTATATAGTCAGATTAGACTGGTAAAATGTTTTATTTCAGATAAATAAAATTTGTGAAACATCCATCCATTCATTATCTTTACCCACTTATTCCTTTTTGGGTTGTGTGCCGATGCCCATGTCCAGCAATCACTGTGCGAGAGGTGGGGTACACCCTGGACAGGTCGCAAGTCCATCACAGGCCCACATAGAGACAATCGAGACAACCACTCACTCTCTCACTCACACCTAGGTACAATTTAGAGTTACCAATCAGCCTAACATGCATGTTTTTGGTTGGTGGGAGGAAACCGGAGTACCTGGAGAAAACCCATGCATGCACGGAGAGAACATGCAAACTCCACCCAGAAAGGCACCCGGA
>NC_056519.1:27502278-27519691 GCF_014905685.2 Nematolebias whitei
TCAGAGTGGATCAACCAGTTTTGCTGCTGACAACCAAAACCAGCAAAACGAGCATGTGATCAGCTGGTTTTTGTTGTCAGCAGCAAAACTGGTTGATCCACTTTGAGACGGTGCTATTTAAGAGACTGAGCTGAATACAGCACCTCAGACTGAGGAAGTCTCTTGGATGAGAGACGAAACGTTTCTACATTTTTTGTTGATTTGCTTTGTTTTTTTGGGGTTTTTTTTGAATGTCCAGAGGACCAGATTTAACTTTTTTAGATACTTTACCCTAAACCCTGAAACAACCAGGCCCCCAGACACTGAAACATCCTGTACCCTAAACCCTGAAACAACCAGACTCCCAGACACTGAAACATCCTGTACCGTAAATCCTGAAACAACCAGACCCCCAGACCCCCAAGACATATTGTACCCTAGACCCTGAAAAATCCTGTACCCTAGACCCTGAAACATTCTGTACCTCAGACCCTGAAACAACCTGTCCATCAGATACTGAAATATCCTGTCCTCAGGCCCTGAAACAACCAGAACCCCAGACACTGAAACATCATGTACCCTAGACCTTTAAACAAACTGCCACTCGGACCTTGGACCATACTGTACCCCAGACCCTAAAACAACTTGTACCCCAGTCCCTGAAACATCCTGTACCTAAGATCCTGAAACAACTGGTCCCTCGGACCCTGAAAGAACCTGTCCCTCAAACCCTGAATCAACCAGTCCCCTAGACCATGAAACATCTTGTACACCAGACCCTGTAATAACCTGTCCCATAGACCTTGAAACATCCTGTACCCCAGACCCTGAAACATCCTGTACCCCAGACCCTGAAACAACCTGTCCCTCGGACCCTGAAACAACCTGTCCTGAAATAGGGTTTTGTTATTTACCAGTCAGGTTCAGGAGTCTCTGGGACTTTTAGTCTGTGGATTAAAAACCAACTTGTTTGTGAAATGCTGAGTAAATAGGTCCAGAATAAGTTTTGTTGACTCACCGCTCTTAGAGCTCCCAGTAACTGGGAGTAGGAGAAAATGATGATGCTCAGAGGAAGGATGAAGCAGGTCACCAGCAGGAACTTCATGTAGCTGCCACAGCTGCGGTCCTCACAATTTGAGTACCAGTCAGGTCCACAGGAGCATCCCAAACCCTCAGGGATGTACCTGAACACAAACATTATATCACCTAAGCAAGACATATCTGATTAAAATGGCCTTTGACCTGGTTATAAAAACTACCTGCTCCAGCCAAAGAAAGGTGGTGTGGCACAGCCCACCCCCATGCACCATGTGAAGATGACGGCGGCTGCAGCGTGAGTACTGCCAAACTTAAAGGCTCCAAATGGTTTACAGATGACCAGGTACCGTTCAAATGAAAGGACAGCAAGGGACCAGGCCGTAACTAAACCTGTAGAAATACATCATCTGTCACCTACTGCTACCTCCAACAACGTGGAGTCCTTAAACCTGCAGAGGACCATTAACTGTCACTTCCAACAATGTGGAGTCCTCACACCTAAAGGTTTACCTGCTATGGAACCCATGGCAGCCTCCAGGGCACACAAAGTGTAACCCAAGAAGTAGTAGCCCCTCATGCTGGCGACGAACACCTGACTGACAGCGAAGGTGACGAAGATGAATCCAGCTAAGGTGATGTTGACCAAGATGTAGTTGAGAGGAACTCTAAGCTTCTTGTACTTGATCGTAGCCAAGAGAACGATAAAGTTTAAAGGCGTACCAACAAAGAAGACCAGGCCCATGAAGAGGGTCTGCAGATGGAAAGCCCAGGATGGGGCCAAGTAATACTGGGGCCCCTCAAAGGGGCTGACTTTGGAGATGTTCTCGTACAGGTGGAAACGTGTCCACATTTTGACTCTAAACGTTCTGCCAAATCAAACAGCTTTATTCTCTTTTTATACACTCATAAACCACTTAACAGTAAAGATTATCCGTACGGCTTTTCTTCAACTCTCCGGATTAAAAGCTTCTGACACTTTAATCTTCTTACAGAAAGAAAACAGAAGTAAAATACCTTTGTATCAGAGCTTCTGTTGTTTGACAGCTAAACCTGATTCAGTTATATTTTATTTTAAACAAAAGTAAATTTCCGTTTTTAGCAGGAAACAAACTTTTTTCTAAATTAGTAGGGCATGTTCGTGTTTTCTTTGGTAAATTATTGATCAACCAATCAGAACATCAGCAGTTTAAATTGAAACTTCTGATAATAAAGACATAAATGTTTAGTGAACACACGTTTGACTAATTAACAGCCATTAATTAACTTTTGGACAGTTTCCAATCCATTATTGGACATGATTGTTTACTTGTTCATATTTAAACAATATATTCAGAAAATGTATTTAAAAAATTGTTTTTGTAGTTTGTAGCTAATTGTGATTTTTTTGCGGAGGTTTTAAATTAATTTATTATAAAAACTCTAAGAAATGGTTTAGAAAAAATAAATAAGCAAAAATGACAACAATAAAAGGGCAGCACGGTGGCGCAACTGGTAGAGCTGCTGCCTCTCAGCGAACAGGTCCCTGGTTCAAACCCCGGTCCAGGGGCCTTCTGGGTGGAGTTTGCATGTTCTCTCCGTGCATGCGTGGGTTTTCTCCAGGTACTCCGGTTTCCTCCCACAGACCAAAAACATGCATGTTAGGCTGATTGGTAACTCTAAATTGTCCCTAGGTGTGAGTGAGAGAGTGAATGATTGTTTGTCTCGTTTGTCTCTATGTGGCCCTGTGATGGACTTGCGACCTGTCCAGGGTGTACCCCGCCCCTCGCACAGTGATTGCTGGACATGGGCACCAGCGACCCCCGTGACCCAAAATGGAACAAACGGGTAAAGATAATGGATGGATGGATGGACAACAATAAAATCATTGCAGTTAAGACAACAACAATAAAAATGTCACATTTAAGACAACATTTCGCACACTGCAGTCAAGACAACAATACACATACCACAGTTAAGATGGCAACAATAACATGTTAGAATTAAAACAATAAAAATGTCAGTTAAGATAATATTTTAAAAATCATTGATAAGACAACAACAATAAAAATATCAGTTAAAAAATATAAAACTTCACAGTTACAACAAATTAAAAAAAAAAAATCACAGTTAAGACAACAATTAAAACATCTCTGTTAACAACAATAAAATGTTAGTTATAACAACAATAAAAATGTCATTTGATAACATTAAAACATCACTGTTAAGACAGCATTAACAAAAACATCTAATTTAAAACAATAAAAACATCAGTTGAAAACAATAAAAACATCACAGTTGGGGCGGCTGTGGCTGAATGGTTTGAGCAGCTGTCCTCCATTGCAAGAGTTGGGAGGTTGAATCCACCAGCAAACACAAGTGTCCCTGGGCAAGACAGTGAACCCCTCATTGCCTCTGATGTGTGTCCCATTGGCAGTGGTGGAGAAAGTACTCAAACACTGTACTTAAGTAAAAGTACAAATAAACAGACAAAAATGTACTCTAGTAAAAGTAGAAATACCACATTAACATTTTTACTTAAGTAAAAGTAAATAAGTACTTGCTTTTAAAATACTTAAAGTATTAAAAGTAAAAGTACTTGCTGAATGTATTACATAATGCAATGATCTACATATCTTGAAGTCTGTACAGACTTCAAGATATGTAGACCATTGCATTATATTTTCTGTAATACATTAATAGTGTTGTTCCATTTTAATGAACAATGCTGCATATAATGTTTTTATTGTGTTTACTCTGTGACACAGTTCACACTTGGACTTGTGATTCTGTGCGTCAGAATTTCAGAATGACATGCAGAGTTAAATGTCATTAAACAAAATAAGAAAGAGGAATGATTATACCTTTGAAAGTTTTTATTTAAGACCAACCAAAACCAATGTGTAATTTTAACTGCAGTAAACACATTTAAGTAAAAGTTGTCTGCCTGAACAAAAGGAGCATTAGACACAACTAACAAAGGAACAGGCTCTGATCATTTCAACTGATATTTCAACTCCAGTTTGTCATCATCCATCCATCCCTCCATCCATTATCTTTACCCGCTTATTCCATTTTGGGTCACGGGGGTCGCCGGTGCCCATGTCCAGCAATCACTGTGCGAGGGGCGGGGTACACCCTGGATGGGTCGCAAGTCCATCACAGGGACACACATAGAGACAAACAACCATTCACTCTCTCACTCTCACCTAGGGACAATTTAGAGTTACCAATCAGTCTAACATGCATGTTTTTGGTCTGTGGGAGGAAACCGGAGTACCCGGAGAAAACCCACGCATGCACGGAGAGAACATGCAAACTCCACTCAGAAAGGCCCCTGTACTGGGGTTTGAACCAAGGACCTGCTCGCTGAGAGGCAGCAGCTCTACCAGTTGCGCCATGGTGCTGCCCCAGTTTGTCATCAACACTAGTTAAAATACGGTCTATTCAACCTTGTAATGGGTCAATATTGAACAATATTTTAACTTCCTGACACCATTTTTAAAACTTGAACCCGAGAGTCGAGACATTTAGAGACATGTCTTGTCTCCTAACATCCCATGAACTGACACATTTTAATATTGCAGCAAGAAATTCTTGTTCAAGTTCAGAAAAAGTTGGTTTTAAAAGATTTTTGAGTTCAATCTGGCTCTTCTGGGAGCGAGAATCTGTCCTGTTGTACTGAACAGTCTTTCAATAAGGCCCTGGGTGGTGCATGTCTTCTGGCTGACTCTCTTGCGGTGGAATACATTTTGGGTGTGTTAGCGGTGCTGGGGGTGCACCCAGCTCAGTGACATATATACTAGAATATATGTCATTGGCCCAGCTCTTCTTGAAGGCAGGCCTAACGTTACCTGCCTACTTTGCAGTGGTGCAATGGACCAGCTCCCCTCTCATCATTGGTTACTTTCAAAGTAACAAACAAATCAAAAGCCGCAACATGAATGTAACTTGTAATGCAACACATTATAGAAATGTAGTGTAGTAGAAAGTACAGATACTTAATTTAAAATGTAGTGGAGTGAAAGTATAAAGTACCCACATTTAACTCTACTTAAGTAAAGTACAGATACATGAAAAATGTACTTAAGTACAGTAACAAAGTATTTGTACTTAGTTACATCCAACCACTGCCCATTGGTGTATGAATGTAATAAAGCACTGATTATTATTTGAATAGATATAGTAGAGTGCCGTATGAATGAGTAAATGAGGGCACAGATTGTGTTGTAAAGCATTTTGAGTATCTTGATAGGATAGAAAGGTGCTATATAAGTACAGTCCATTTACAGCAAAAAAATAAATAAAAAAATTCACAGATAGGACAACAATAAAATGTCAGTTGACAACATCAAAACATCACTGTTTAGACAACAATAACAAAAACATCTAATTTAAGACAACAATTAAAACATCACTAACATCAAAGTTAAAACCCAGTCAGTCAGGACTGGCACCAAGACCAGCCAGGATCATTACAAACACAGGGATGTGTTCTTGTAAGGATGGTACCATTTACTGACTCGGTTTGTGTCTGTGTTTCCCTTGTGTGTTCTCTTCAGTTTAATTGGTGTCACCCTTGTCTTGTCACAGCTGTTTGTAATCACGTCTCGTTTTGTCCTGTATAAAAGCTGTCTGTTCTGTCTTGTTCCTCATCGCATCGTATTCGTTGGGTCTTCAGTGTTCTCATGTGTCTCCTGAGTTTTCCTGAGCTTCCTGAGTCCCGTTTGAGTATCCCTCCTGAGTCTTCTAATTTATGTAAGTGTTGCTGCCACGTCAGCTTATTGTTTTGTTACTTTTTACTCATCATTAAAATACTTAGTTTTGTAATCTGCCGAGTTGAGTCCTGTCTGCACTACTGGGTTTGTTCCTGTCCACCAAATCCTGACAGTTCTCAGCCCCATTCTCTACACCAGAGGTGCCCAGACCTTTTCAGCATGCGAGCTACTTTTGAGTAGCACAAAAACACTACTCTCTGCCATTTATTAAAACTGTTGTTAGTGTAGAAAACTACTGACTGCAGCTGCCTATTGACTGCAGCTGTCTGTAGTGAACATCTCCACTCTGAGGCTCCATTTACATGGACACAGCTGGGGGAAACAGGTTTTTTTCAGATGTTGATTCAAGGAAAAATATCTGCATTGCCACAGAGCGGTTTCATTGTTTACATGTATCAGCAGCAACCCCCCCCCCCCACACACACACACACACACACAAATTTGCTGTATTTGACATGCCAGGTCATTAGTTGGCGCTCTGAATTTTGTACATTCACCTAATTCTCATATGTGCTGCCTGGAACTGCTCTCAGTAATGACTTTCCCTCTGGGCTGAAAGCCCAGCAAACAACAACTTAACAGCAAGTTAGAACAAGATTTTGGCTGGTTTTTGGATACGAGCAGGGGCTGAAGTATCCATCCATCCATTATCTTCCGTTTATTCCGAAGTCGGTTCGCAGGGGCAGCAGCTGGAGCAGGGAGGCCCAGACATCTCTTTCCACAGCCACCTC
The DNA here is from genome assembly GCF_014905685.2 of Nematolebias whitei. Taxonomy (NCBI): domain Eukaryota; kingdom Metazoa; phylum Chordata; class Actinopteri; order Cyprinodontiformes; family Rivulidae; genus Nematolebias; species Nematolebias whitei. The sequence continues at coordinate 27,508,781 of NC_056519.1, forward strand.
TTCCAGCTCTTCTGAGAGGATTACAAGGCAGTCCCAGGCCAACCGAGATACATAGTCTCTCCATCGTGTCCTGGGTCTTCCCCAGGGTCTCCTCCCAGTTGGACATGCTCGAAGCACCTCCCTAGGGAGATGCCCAGGGGGCATCCTTAACAGATGCCCGAACCACCTCAACTGGCTCCTCTCGACGTGAAGGAGTAGCGGTTCTACTCTGAGTCTCTCTCAGATAACTGAACTTCTCACCCCATCTCTAAGGGAGAGTCCACCTACCCTGCAGAGAAAATTAATTTCAACCGCCTGTATCCACGATCTCATTCTTTCGGTCACTACCCACAGCTCATGACCATAGGTGAGGGTAGGAACATAGACCGACCGGTAAACAGAGAGCTTTGCCTTACAGCTCAGCTCTCTCTTCACCACAATGGACTGGTACAGAGTCTGCAATACTGCAGATGCTGCACCAATCCGTCTATCAATCTCACGCTCCATTCTTCCCTCACTCGTGAATAAAATCCCGAGATACTTGAACTCTTCCACTTGAGGCAGAACCTCACCATCGACCTGAAGAAAGCAATCCACCCTTTTCTGGTTGAGGACCATGGCCTCAGATTTGGAGATGCTGATTCTCATCCCAGCCACTTCACACTCGGCTGCGAACCACTCCAGTGAGAGCTGAAGATCATGGCATGATGACGCCAACAGGACCACATCATCTGCCGGAACCGGAAACCCTCCGCCAGCTGGCCGCACCGAGAAATTCTGTCCATAAAAGTTATAAACAGAATTGGTGACAACGGGCAGCCCTGGCGGAGTCCATCTCCCACCCTGAAAGGGTTTGACTGGCAAACCAAACCAAACTCTCGCACCGCTTCTATAAGGACTGAACAGCCCATAACAACGGTTCTCCATTCCCATACTCACGGAGCACCCCCCACAGTATACCCAGAGGAACGTGGTCGAATGCCTTCTCCAAGTCCACAGAACACATGTAGACTGGATGGGCAAACTCCCATGACCCCTCAAGGACCCTAGTGAGGGTAAAGAGATGATCCAGTGTGCCACGGCCAGGACAGAACCCACATTGTTCCTCCTGGATCTGAGGTTCGACCAATGATCGGACTTGCTTCTCCAGTATCCCTGAATAGACTTTACCAGGGAGGTTAAGGAGAGTGATGCCCCTATAATTGGAGCACACCCTCCGGTTCCCCTTTTTGAAGAGGGGAACCACCACCCCAGTCTGCCAATCCAGTGGCACTGCCCCCGATGTCCACGCGACATTGCAAAGGCATGTCAGCCAAGACAGCCCCACAACATCCAGAGCCTTAAGGAAATCAGGGTGAATCACATTCACTCCTGGAGACCTGCCACCCCAGAGCTTTTTAACTACCTCGGCGACCTCAGCCACGGTTATGAACGGATCAACCCCAAAGTCCCCTGACTCAGCTTCCTCCATGGAAAATGTGCTAGTGGGATTGAGAGGGTTTGAGAAGTATTTCTTCCACCTCCCACATCACTGGTTAATATCAACAGCACCCCACCTTCACTGAACACAGTGTTAGTAAAGTGTTGCTTTCCCTCCTCAGCCGCCTGATGGTTTGCCAGAATCTCCTCAGAGCCGACTGAGAGTCTCTATCCAAGGTCTCACCAAACTCCTCCCACATCCGAGCTTTTGCCTCAGAAATAGCCAAGGCAGCTTGGCCCTCTGGTACTCCTCAGCTGCCTCCAGAGTCCCATTGGCCAACAAGGACCAATAGGAGTCCTTCTTCAGCTTGACAGCCTCCCTAACCTGGGGTGTTCACCACCGAGTTCATGGATGGCCACTGTGAGAAGCACCAACAACCTTGAAGCCACAGCTCAAGGCAGCTACCTCAACAAGCAAAGCATGGAACATGGCCCACTCGGACTCAATGTCCCCCACCTCAGCTGGGATGCAGTTAAAGCTCTCCCAGAGGTGTGAGTTGAAGATCTTTCTGACAGGTTCTTCTGCCAGGCATTCCCAGCAAACACTCACTACATGTTTGGGTCTACCGGGACTGTCAAGCATCTTCCTCCGCCATCTGATCCAACTCACTACCAAGTGGTGATCAGTTGACAGCTCAGCTCCTCTCTTCACTCGAGTGTTCAAAACAAACGGCCGCAAATCAGATGACACGACTATGAAATCAATCATCAATCTATGACCTAGGGCGTCTTGGTGCCAAGTGCACTTATGGACACCCTTATGTTCGAACATGGTGTTCATGATGGACAAACTATGATTAGCACAGAAGTCCAACAACAGAACACCGCTCGGGTTCAGATCAGAGAGGCCGTTCCTTCCAATCACGTCCCTCCAGGTCACACTGTCATTACCCACGTGGGTACTGAAGTCCCCCACTGAAGTCCCCTGACTGGGCCTCATGTCTAGAGACCCGGTCACCAGGCCTGGCTCCAGGGTGGGGTCCCGGTAACCCACGTCCGGGCAAGGGTCACTGAGTTCCTTGTTTTGTTTTGTCCATAAAAATCTTCTGAATCGCTCTTTGTCTGGCCTGTCACCTAGGACAAATCTGCCTAGGGAGACCCTACCGGGGCAATTATATCAATCAACCTTTATTTATACAGGTAAATCCCATTGAGCCTCGAGGACTCATTTACAAGAGAGACCTGATAAATTTGCTAAATAATTGCTCCCAACAGCATAGCACCTAGGATCATTCAGGTGCACAAACTCCTCCACCACGATAAGGTGGCGATTCAAGGAGGAGGGGGTTGAAGTAACAAATTACAAATACTCAAATTACTGTAATTAAGTAGATTTTTTGGGTACTTGTACTTTTATGAGTACTTCTTTCAAATGTGTAATTTTACTCATACTTAAGTATAATTTAGACCATGTAATCTACTTCGCTACTTTTAAAATCAGAAGTCGCTACTGAGTACAGCCACAATTTGAATTAATATTCAAACCCTTCATCTGCATCTTTGTAGCCAATAAGGCTCTCACATCACGAACGCTCCAATTACCTATATGATGTAAGCAAAGGACAACTCCGAAGAGTAGAGAATCATTTATGGACTGAAGATTTGAATAAAAAGCTGAAATGGAGACAGACAACACTGTCAACAGAGAAAATTATGAGGTATTGACATACTAACAATATTTAGTATGTTAACATAGTGTCTGCATGTTCTGCATGCAGACATGTTCCTGTTTTTAGTATTCTACACTGCCTTACAATTGATGCTTTTTCACTACTTTTCCTTTTAATTATCCTTTTAATTACCATTTAAGGGCAGCACGGTGGCACAACTGGTAGGGCTGCTGCCTCTCAGCGCGCAGGTCCCTGGTTCAAATCTCGGTCCGTGAGCCTTTCTGGGTGGAGTTTGCATGTTCTCTCCATACGTGTGTGGGTTTTCTCCGGGTACTCCAGTTTCCTCCCACAGACCAAAAACATTCATGTTAGGCTGATTGGTAACTCTAAATTGTCCCTAGGTGTAAGTGAGTGAATGGTTGTTTGTCTCATTTGTCTCTATGTGGCCCTGTGATGGACTTGCGACCTGTCTAGGGTGTACCCCGCCCCTCGCACATTGATTGCCGGACATGGGCACCAGCGATCCCCATGACCCAAAATGAAAGAAACGAGTAAAAGATAATGGATGGATGGATAGATGAATTACCATTTTTCACTTGTTAAAAAAAATAAAAATTGTATGCATCCTTTATGATTGTCTACTGTTGTCATTGTTGTCCACTGTTGTCATCACTCTTTGTTAAAATTCAGGTCTCTCTTATAAATGAATCTCCGAGGCTCAAAGGGATTAACCTGTATAAATAAAGGTTGAATGAATTTCTGTTAGTGGTGGGAGATGTAATGAAGCTATCTGAGCTAAATGAAGCTATCTGTGCATTATGCAATTCAAGTTATGTGATTTAAACAATGTGAAACATATTGCATGTTATTAAAGTTGAAAATGAAGACATCAGATTTAATTTTTATTTATTTATTCAACACCACAAACTGTATGTCAGAAAACGACTGCAGCAGCTGCCCTCATAGACTGCAGTCCAGATTTGAGTCAGGCAGACAGAGAACATCCAAGGTTTTCCACATGGAGCCAAACAGCTCTGTAGAGTTTGGTCCATGTGCAAGCAGGTCGGAGGATCATGGAGGCGGCCACCATGATAGGCCAGTGCATGAGCCCGAGGCTGGAGGGGGGCTGGGAACTGAACCACGATGGCAGGACGTTATGATGGCATGATGGCAAGGCAGCAACACAGAAAACTCCAAAAGTGTGTCGTGGTCATACCCGTAGCGTGAGTGTGCAGTGTAGGTGCAAAAAAAGTTTAAATAAGACCAACAAAAAAAGAGTTGATGCAAAACTCCTATCAGTGCGACTATATTGCAGCGCTCGTGACATCACTCATGGTGCGTTGCTGCGGATACATATAAACATCAAATCTGCTCTGTGTCAACACATATTTTTTTTCGAATCAACGTCTGAACCCCCCCCCCCCCCCCGTGTCTCTGTAAATGGGGCCTGAATGAAGGGCCAAATTGCAGCAGAAATGCTGTTTCACGTCGTGTAAATGGGTCCATTGGCTGCCCTGTAGAAAAGTCAAGTAACAAATTTCATAGTCTGTTTTTTAATACCCTGCAATCTACCCAAACTACCTTTGCGATCAAATGGTAGCTCTCTATCGACATATTGGGCACCCCTGCTCTACACCCTATACACCCACAACTCTACTGCTTCCCATGAAGACAACATCATCCTGAAGAGCACAGATGATATCACAGTGATAGGACACATCATTGGGGTGGAGGATGGGTGGATGCCTAGTGTCATAGTATGAGTATGAGTCCCCCTTTGATGTGGTCCCCCCTCGACTGCTAAAGGAAGTTTTTCCTACCCTGGGTCCTTTTATCCTCGCTATTCTGAATAGCAGTTTATCCTCAGGTGTGGTGCCAAAGACTTTTAAACATGCTGCTGTCCAGCCCCTCCTGAAAAAACCTAACCTTGACCCCTCAGTCATATCCAACTTCCGGCCTGTCTCCAGACTCCCATTCACCTCTAAACTACTGGAAAAAATTGTGGAGTCTCAGTTGAAACAGTTTTTGGGGGATCACGCTATCCTTGAGTTATTCCAATCTGGCTTCAAATCTCTCCATAGCACTGAAACTGCTCTACTGAAGGTTTTTAATGACATTTTCATATCCACAGACGCAGGTGATTCTGTGCTGCTTGTCCTATTGGACCTTACATCTGCTTTTGACACCATTGACCACAACATCCTCATTTCTAGACTGGAGCAGTGGGTGGGCATCACAGGGTCAGCCCTTAAATGGTTTGGGTCCTACCTCTCTGACAGAACCTTCTGTGTCAATATCAAAGATTTTAGTTCGGCATCGACAGCGCTCCAGTGGGGGGTACCGCAGGGGTCCATCCTCGGTCCCCTTCTCTTTTCTTTATACCTGCTGCCACTAGGTGCTATCTTCCGCAAACATGACATACCCTTTCATTTCTACGCCGATGATTGCCAAATTTACTTCCCCCTGAGGCACAGAGGCACACGCTCTATTCAGCCTCTTCTTGGCTGCCTGGCTGACATCCGGGACTGGATGGCTTTAAACTTCTTAAGCTTCAATGAGAAGAAGTCTGAAGTCATGCTGTTCCATCCCAGTGGCTCACTCATGAACCATGACATTGACCTTTTCTCTCTAGCCCCACTAGAGAAACAAAAGGTCACTAATCTGGGGGTGATAATGGACCCGTCCTTAAAACTCAACAGTCACGTAAACATGATGGTCAAATCCTGTTTTTTTCAGCTGAGACGGCTGTCTAAGCTGAAGCCTATACTCTCCAAAAAGAACCTTGAGACAGTGATCCACGCCTTCATAACATCTAGGCTTGATTACTGCAATTCACTTCTGTTTGGAATCAGTCAGTCCTCCATTGCTCGTCTACAACTGGTCCAAAATGCTGCAGCCCGATTTTTAACTGGTACAGGCTAAAGAGAGCACATCACGCCAGTTTTGGCCTCCCTGCACTGGCTACCCATTCACCTTCGGATCCATTTCAAAATTCTCATGTATGTTTTCAAATCACTGAACAGTTCCGCCCCATCCTATCTCACTGATCTTCTGCAGCCATATGTCCCACCGCGCTCTCTGAGGTCAGCAGACCAGATGCTTCTCTCAGTCCCAGAAACCCGTCGTAAGCTCAGAGGTGACAGGGCTTTCTCTGTCGCAGGTCCACGACTGTGGAATGAGTTGCCACTGAGTGTCCGGCAGGCTCCCACACTCTCAGTCTTTAAGTCTCGCTTGAAGACCCACTTCTATTCGCTTGCCTTTAACACGGTGTGATTTGTTTTGGTCCGGTCTGTTCTCTACTCTGTTGGCCATTTTAGTTAGCTTCTGCTGCTATTTGTATCTGTATTTCTATTTTATGTTTTCCTGTCTGCTGTGCATGTTTGGTTCTTTTGTACAGCACTTTGGTTGGCCTTGTTGCTGTTTTAAGTGCTATATAAATAAATTGGTATGGTATGGTATAGTATGAGGACAACAACCTCATCCTCAACACAAACAAAATAAACAAGCTAATAGTGGACATGATAAAGGAGAGGAGACCTAATCAACCAGTATTTATCAGAGAGTTTGAGGTAGAGAGGGTGAGCAGCTTTAAATATGAAAAATACATAAATATATGATAGCATCTTAACCAACTGCGTAACAGTTTGAAACAGAAGCATCACTGCCATGAACTGCAATCGTCTGCAGAACAGGTGTGTGATGATCAGTGGAAAGATGAAGCTCAAAGACTGCATATTTATGTACAGGTTGTATTGTCAAAGACTGGTCCATCCCAAAGATCCAGTCCCCTGGCATAAAGTGTAATATTGTACAGTGGTCCCTCATTTATTGCGGTAGTTATAGACCACACCCACCCAAGATAAGTGAAAAACCGCAAAGTAGAGACAGTAGTCCAAGTTTAAGTGCAGTTCAAGTACAGTAAACTTTGTCATGACATGTGCCAGGCTGCAATCACACTCATCACCTGTTACTCCCAATCTCCCTCCTTAAATAAACAATTTAAATTTAAATACGGTAACATTTTAAATAAACAATCCATGGATTGTTTATTTAAAATGTTACAGTATTTAAATTTAAATTATAGAGAAGAGAAGTGCAGCAGGACATCACAGGATGTCACACAGCTTCAGCTCTGCAGTATGGAGCAGAAATGCATTTCTTGATCAATTACACTTCAACAACTGAACATAGAAGTTCTAAAATAGTTAAAAATAACTTTTAACACTTTTATATTTTGTGATTATGATGATTTTACGATGTGACATACTTTGAATTTTAAGTTGGAAGACAAAAGTCGTTAGGTGCATCTGGACAGCAAAGGGTAAACCCTTGACAAAGCTGCTGCAGCAGGAGAAATATGTGCGTGGCAGAGGAGATCAGCTGCAGGAGGGAGCTTTCTCCTGCACTTGTGTGCTGTACACATGGTGCAAAATCATTTAAAATAATTTATTTTAAATAAACAATCCATGGCTCATCCATCAATTAGACAATTGTGTCATGTCCAATCAAACATTGAAAAAACGCAATATAGCGAATCCGCAAAAAACGAACTACGAAGTAGCAAGGGACTACTGTATATGCTGTTCAGTTCCAGGAGACCTTTGGCCAGTTTTACATCGGGGAAACTAAACAGCCACTGATCAAAAGGATGACCCAGCACAGAAAAGCAACATCATCAGGCCAGGACTCTGTGGTTTACTCTCATCTGCAAGCCAGTAGTCACTCGTTCAGAGATGAAGATGTTCACATCCTTGATAGAGAAGAACGATGGTTTGCGAGAGGAGTGAAGGAAGCCATCTTTGTGAAGAGAAGCCGTCCATCATTAAACAGGCAGAGGTTTCCGTGTTCTACTGTCCCCCTCTTATAATGCTGTTACTAGTATCACTCAGCCCTCTGTGATATTTTTGGACTGGTCCTATGGTTTTGATCTGCTCAGAGATGGGATTATAATGAAATTATGACCCGGTTCTGATTGGGTTAAACTGGCAGCAGCTCTAAGAGAGTCTCCCTGGGATTTCAATATCAGTCAAGGAATAGAGTTTAATCTGCTTGCCACATCACATAGAAAGGTTTTTTGAAGCACCGTCTCATGTTTCCTAACACATCAGAACCACATAAGATCCACTGAGATCACATTTAGTCACGCCCCCTCATACACTGACAGGTTGAGCTCCCCTTCTGCGAAGGAGGAGTCCAGGACCCTCTAAATGAGTAATGACACAGGACATCGGGGCTCTTCCGGGTCTGTGAACGTGTCACAGACCGGAGAGACCAGTGCTGTAAATTGTAACCTTTTCCTGCCTTTTTTTTAAATATAATTGATAAAACTTAATTGACGTTTCCTTGATTTATTGATAATGAGAGTTGCCACTTCTGAGGGAGATTTGAGCCGGGGGAAAAGACATGGGCTGGAGGTGGTTTCCGGGTCCGGTGGCCCGCAGCCAGCGCCCGTCTTTAACAATAGCAAGCAGCCATCAGGGCACTAACGATCGGTCATTAGTCCTCCTTTATCATGTGAACAGCTAGTTCTGGATGTCAACAACAAACTGGCTCATCCACTATGAGAAGGTGCTATTTATAAGACTGAGTTTATTGAAGCTCCTCAGACTGACAAAGTCTTTTGGATAAAATACAAAACATTTCAAGAAGAAGAAGACCAGGTCTGAAGGACCTGACTAAACCTTGTTAGATACAGGTTATCTTCTGTGATTTTATTTTGAATATATTTCTTCTGTTTTGAGACAGGGTTGTAACATAAAATGTGAAAACAGTGAAATGCTGTGAATACTTTTCAGATAAACTGTAACATGAAAAAGATGAAGATAAAGTAGATAAACGTCAGATCTGTGGTTTGATTTTCTGAACAAGAACCTTCAACCTTCAGAGTTGAGGTGACCTGATAAAGAGTCTCAGCTCAGTGATGAAGAGCAGGTGGCTGCAGATAAAAACAAAATAAGAACATTTACTTTTCCATGACTTCAGTTCTAATCCGGATGTTTAAGATTTACCTGACTAACCTGATCCTCCTCAATCTTCCAAATCCTGAAAACATGGCTGCCCAATCAGATTAGAGTAAGGATGAATCCATGCTTCCAGCTGCTTCCTTCCTTGCAGCTTTTTTGAGGTCCAAACGGATAAGTGGGTCAATGGGAGGAAGATACAGATAATCCCTGCTGCTCAGGTATTTGTCCACCTGCTGCACTTTTTCTTCATCACTTCATCTCTTCTTCTTGACAAAGGAAAGAGTAGGACATGTAACAAAGATTTGTAGTTTTTTTTAAAATAACTTTTCCTTCTGCTGATCTTTTCTGGAGCTTTCAGGAACATCTTTGTTTTTGTTTGTTGCTCTTCGAGTGACTTTCCTGGATGTCTAACAGAAGACTGATTTGAAGAAGACAAACTGGATTGTGGTGATTATTGATTGGTGACTGATCAGAGCCCTTCAGAGCTGAGGCTGTATTGTAACCAGGCTGTGAGCAGAAGAAGCATGGGTATGATACGACCTCAACTCGGAGAGCTACAACTGCAGCCACAAACATAATTGATCCTGTCTATATTCTGACTGGACTCTACAAATCCGTTTTTTCCTCTGACTGGACTCTACTGATCCGGTCTTTCCTCTGACTGGACTCTACTGATCAGGTCTTTACACTGACTGGACTCTACTGGGGTGGCTGTGGCTGAGTGGTTAGAGCAGTTGTCCTCCAATGCGAGAGTTGGGGGTTCGAATCCACCAGAAGTCACATGTCGAAGTGTCCCTGGGCAAGATGCTGAACCCCTCATAGCCTCTGATGTGTGTCCCATCAGTGTATGAATGTGATCTAAAGCACTGATTAGTCTCTTTAGAATGATTTGTTCAATTAGCTTTGTAGAGATCTAGTAGAGTGCTGTATGAATGGGTCAATGAGGACACAGATTATAATGTAAAGTGCTTTGAGTATCTTGAAATAAGATAGAAAGGCGCTATATAAGTACAGTCCATTTACCATTTACTGATCAGGTCTTTACGCTGACTGGACACTACAGATCCAGTCTTTACTCTGACTGGAATCTACACATCAGGACTTTGACTGGACTCTATTGACCTGGTCTTTCCTCTGACAAGACTCTACTGATCCAGTCTTTACTCTGACTGGACTCTACTGATGGGTATTCCCTCTGACTGGACTCTCATGATATAGTAGTTACTCTGGGTTCTACTGATCAGTTCTTTCTTCTGACTGGACTTTACTGATCAAGTTGTTACTATTGACCCCACTGATAAAGTCTTTCCACTGACTGGACTCTACTGATCAATTTTTTACTCTAGACTCTACTGATCAGGTCTTTCATCTGAATGGACTCTAATGATCAGGTTTTTTCGCTGTCTGGACTCTACTGATCAAGTCTTTACTCTGGATTCCACTGATCAGGTATTTCTTCTGACTGAACTCTACTGATATGTCTTTCCACTGACTGGACTCTACTGATCCAATCTTTCCTCTGACTGGACTCTACTGATCAGTTTTTTTTCTCTGTCTGGACTTTATTAACCAAGTCTTTGCTCTGAACTCTACTGACCAAGTCTTTACTCTGGACTTTACTAATCAGGTATTTCTTCTGACTGGACTTAATTAATCTAGTCTTTATGCTGGACTCTACTGATAAGACTTTGCTCTGGATTCTACTGATCAGGTATTTCTTCTGACCGGACTCTACTTATCTAGTGGTTACTTTATATTGTACTGATCTGGCCTTTCCTTTGACTTGATAGTCTTTTGTATAAAAGACGAAATGTTTAAACTAGAATGTTCCATCTGTAGTGAACCAGATAACCTCAAATCTACCAGATGGACAGAGACTG
>NC_056519.1:27519701-27534966 GCF_014905685.2 Nematolebias whitei
CGTCAACAGGTAGATGGTTCTATTTTGACCAAGTGTACCGTGAGAAGCTGAGATCGGACGGAGCGTGCAACTTCTGGTTAAACAGATTAAATCTCCCTCACATATTCCTCTGTAAGATAAATCTCAATTTACTCTTAAACTCACCTCTCTCTCATAAATCAGTACAGATATTTTTAGAAATGTCTGAAGCAAAGTCCTCAAATCACCGCCGAGTGATTTGAAGTTCATTTTCTGTGAAACTGTCTGTTATTATTTTCATATTTTGCCAAATTAATGTAAATGTTTGATGTTAAACTTTGATTTTGAAAATAAATGATTCCATTCATTTGATGGGTCAAAGATAAATAACGTCTCTCGTTCACATTTCTGTTAAATTCAATGCACGGCATTTACAGTCAGAAAAATGAAGAACTCGTGAATATTGTATGCATATATAATTCATATATTTGTCATACAACAAGTGACACGTACCTCACGTGTCTCACTACACATCCAGAGGACCTGACTTAATTTTTTGGATTATTGAGCATACATCAAAATATCTACTGATCAGGACTTTCCTCTGACTGGACTCTACTGATGCTACTCTACTGATCTATTTTGCAGAGTGGTGAAGGCTGCACAGAAGTTTGTCGGAGTCAGCCTCCCCACCATCCCATACATCTACACCTCCAAATGCGGGAAGAGGGCCACCTGCATCATGAAGGACCCCACTCAACCAGCACACACTTTTGCCCCACTCCCCTCAGGCAGGAGGTTGAGGAGCATTAATTGTAGAACCACTAGACTGAGGAACATCTTCTACCCTAAGGCTGTTAAACTCATGAATCACTAACCAGAATAATCACTGTGGGAGAAAAGCACATCATGCTGCTGATGTGTTTCTTGCTGCTGTGTTCATTCGTACTCATCTGCTCACACCGACTCATGTTCGTTCTGCTGTTCAGCATATTGTTTTTGTACTTCTAGGGCTTAGCGTATTTTTAGTTAACATTTTTCTTAGTTCATATCTTAAATCTTATTACTGTTTTTCTTTTACATTTGATACTTTTGTTGGATATAACTGGGACCCTGTGTACACAATTTGATTCCACCACATGTACCACATGTGGTGCGTATGACAAATAAAGAAACTTTGACTCTACTGATCAAGTATTTTTTTCTGACTGGACTCTATTGATCAAGTCTTTACTCTGGACTCTACTGATCCAATCTTTACTCTGACTGGACTCTAATAATCAGGTCTTTCTTCTGACTGGACTCTAATGATCTGGAATTTCCTCTGAGCCACCTCGACTGACCAAGTCTTTACTCTGGACTCCACTGATCAGGTATTTTTTCTGACTGGACTATAGTGATCAAGTCTTTACCCTGGACTCTTCAGATCAGGTCTTTCATTTGAGTAGACTCTACTGATCTAGTCTTGGCTCTTGAGTCTACTGATCAGGTTTTTCTTCTGACTGGATTCTAATGAAAGTCTTTACTCTGGACTCTACTGATCTGGTCTTTACTCTATACTGTTTTTTAATCCAGTCATTACACTGACTGGACTTTACTGACCAGGTCTTTACTCTGGACTCTACAGATCAGGTATTTCTGACTGGACTCTACTGATCTAGTCTTTAGTCTGTACTGATACAGTCTTTCATTTGACTGGATAGTATTTTGGATAAAAGATGAAATGTTTCACCAACAACCCATCCAGAAGACCTTACTTAACATTTTTATTTTTTTACCTGGATTATTGAGCATGTATCAAGATATCTACTGATAAGGTTTTCCTCTGATTAGACTCTAATTATCAAGTATTTCCTCTAATTAGACTCTGATGATCTAGTCTTTACTCTGGACTCTACTGATCAGGGCTTTCTTCTGACTGGACTCTCGTGATCTAGTCTTTTTACACTAGACTCTATTCAATCCAATTCTGTTCAGTTTATTTATAAAGCGCTAAGTCATAACAGAAGTCATCTCATGGCACTGAATAGGAACATTCATATATAAAAATAATAAGGTAACACTATTTATCTGAGGAACAGACTGCTTTGAATTTAACTCCATCACAGAACTTTCTTCTTGAGCAAGCATGAAGGTGACAGTGGAAAGGAAAAACTCCCTCATAAGGAAGAAACCTTTAGCAAACCAAGCTTAGGACAAGCAGCCATCTGCTTCGACCGGCTGGGTTTGAGAGGAACAGGAAACAATGGCAGATACACAATGGCAGGTCAAGAATCACATGTTAAAATAGAAATACTATCAAATGAAAGCTATTTAGTTTTAGCAAATTGTTTAAGAAAATGAAGTCAGTTTGTCCTCTAGTAGCCTAAGCTTAAGGAAGCATAACAAGCCAATCTTAATCATACGGTTCATCAAAAGGAAAGTCTTAAGCCCATTCTTAAAAATGGACAATGTGTCAGCCTTATGGACAGAAACTGGAAGTTGGTTCCACAAGAGAGGAGCCTGATAACTGAAAGATATTCCTCCCATTCTGCTTTTGGAAAATCTAGGAACCACATGAAAACCTGCAGTCTGAGAGCAAAGTGCTCTGTTAGGAAAATATGGAACAATAATATCTTAAAGATAAAATGGAGCTAGGTTCTTGAGAACTTTGTAGATTAGAAGAAGGATTTTGAATTCTGTTCTGGATTTGACATGGAGCCAATGGAGAGAAGCCAAACTGGAGAGATATGATCTCTCCTACCAATTCCAGTTAAGACTCTGGCAGCAGCATTTAGGATTAACTGAATACTTTTTAAAGAAGTATTTGTACACCCAGTTAAGAAACCATTGCAATAGTCCAGTCTAGACATAACAAATGCATGAACCAGTTTTCCTGCATCATTTTTAGATACGATGTTTCTAATTTTAGCGATATTACGCATGTGGAAGAAGGCAGATTCTAGTAATATTGTTAATGTGGGGGAAAAAATATGTAATGAACATATATCTGTCAGATATTATTCATAAATTAAACGGATTCTTTCATTTTTCTGGACTGAGTAATATCGTGCCTTGAATAATTAAATGTGACGTGAGACGTTAATTTTCTTTGACCCATCAAAATGAATGCGGTCATTTATTAACAGAATCATTTAACATCATACATTTACATTAATTTGGCAACAGTGATTTCAACAACAGCTTAATTAATTAGCTTTACAATCAGAAACCATACGGCCGTGGTATCTGGGTCAGCTTTACAACAGACATTTCTGAAAATATCTGGATTAATTACTGGCAGATAGAAGAGTTTTAAAGATGGGAAATGAAGGAGTTTCAATGGAGAGGGAAAGATGGATGAGGGAATATGTGTCGACGACGAACGGCACTCTCCATCCGAACCCAGCTTCACCTCGGTACACTTAGGTAGTGGAAATCGACTCTTTACCTGTAGAAGATGTCTCCACTGGTACGGAGTTCCATTTAACGCCACCTTTCCAGCGTCTCCGTAGGAACAGCTGTGAATCGTCCGAAGTAGTGACGGTACTTCATTCAACACACGCTCACCTCCCGGGTGGGCTCACATGAGTTGTGAGTCCGTCAGAGGTTTCACTCAGATGTGGAAGATTCCATAATTCCCACGAGACTCGGAAGAACTTCGGATCATGTCTGGAACCTCCTGTTCTCTCCAGCAACTTTTCTGTTCAGTTCTGCCCTCCGAACTGAACTGCTCTCCCACCGCACTGGTTGGAACTAGGAAGTGTCGACATTTAAAGAGTTCTGTTTCCGGTTCATTTGGGAAGTCCTAATTGGCTGAAAGAGCTAATCAGGGGTGTGTTTTTATGACGTAAGAGGTCACTAGAAGTCAGAAAAACAGAAAAATGTTTTGGAACAGACAGAAAATGTTTTTGAGACAGACAAGAGAAATGTTTAGGCGAGTTGGGAGGAAACAGGTGCCAGCTTCTCTATTTACGTCTGAGAGGATTTAAAAACATGACAGTTCGTTCCAACAAACTTGTTTGCGTTTGTCTCCGACGTTTGACTGACTTACAACCTGCTCATTTCAGACAGAAGATCAAGAAAATGAATAATTACTCTGTAACAGACATTAACTAGATTTCTACTTTGAATGAGGATTTAAAATCATTAATACTGTTTCACAGTTGATTTAAAATAAGTAGTTCACTTCAACATTTAAAAATGATTTGAATTAAACACACTTTTGATTATCAAGACATTTGTAAAATAGTAATGATAATAAAAAAGAGAGTGTTCTTTCAATTGATCAGTGCAGGACACACTTAGAAAGTCTCTGGATGAACTTAATTTTGTGTTTCTGGACTCAAATCAATGAAATAACAGTTCTTCAATAAAATAACAGTTCTTGTCCCAGGAAGGCCCTCAGGGCCAGATTTTGACCTGAGGCTTAGTTCACTACAAATACATGTCCTGATTGAAAATAACACCAAGATTTTTAACATCAGAACTGGAGGCCATATGCCATCCAAGGAGGAAGAAAGACTGAAAAATTTTATTCCTAAGATGCTCAGGCTCAAAAACCAAAACCTCAGTCTTGTCTGTATTCAAAAGCAGAAAATGTAGGGTCATCCAGGTTTTTATGTCTTTAAGACATGCTTGTAGTCTAAGTACTTTATTGGATTTGTTGGGTTTCGTGGACAATGTAAAGACGCTCTTATCTGCTGTGCTATATTGTTTGATGTATCACAACTAAATCTTGTCCTTTATCTGTATTTGCTTGGCTTCTGGATCTGCTTGCCTTTTGGTATCAACAAGTACAGATTGAACCAAGTCAGAGAATATATTTGAGTTTTTGTGTACGAGACATGAACTAACAGGGAGCTGCTGGTGTGTGTCGCACCTGATGACAAGATCTCCAGTAAACTGGAACGACAGAAGAAAATAATAAAACAACTCCATAAAAAGACTTCCAGGAAATGAAGACATCAGTTTGAACTAGTTTAGACAAAGAACTGTAAGAACGTTGTGACACGTCTCTGGGTGGAGCTTTTGTGTTTAAATACAGAGGAAGCGGAAGGCTCCGGTCAGACGCGTCTTGGGTTTTTGTTGTATCTCTGTTGCTTTGGGGTAAGAGCGTCTCCTATCAGCTGAAAGCTTTAGTAAATGTCGGTAATACTTTTTAACTTGAATATCTCTGACTGATTATTGTGTCTTTTCTCCACGCATCTCCGAGCCAATGAGAGGAACAGGTGAATAGGCTGAAAAGTCTGAGTTGTTGTGTTGATTTTCCTCGACATCAAATATAACTGTGTATCATCAGCATAACAATGAAAATGTATCCCATGCTGTTTAATAACTTTACCTAATGGAAGTATATATAAAGTAAAGACAGCCCTGGAGTTTTATGCTGCAGAGTAGCCCACTTTAGATCATGACCTATTATTATTAAAATCATGTAATTATAACCTTACATCAGGGGCAATTCTAAAACACATCCTTTAGGAGTGCTTTGGCCCCCAATGCTCATAGTGGATCTTGGCTTAAATAATGCGATGTCCATTGGTGTCAGAAGCATGTTTGTAATGTGGGGGGTGACACACTGTGGGGTGGTCTGGGGGTTCTCTCCAGAAAATTTTGAACAAAGTAGATGCCATTTCCTGCATTCTGGTGTATTTTAATGGGTTGTTTAATGTCTAGTTTTACCTACATAAGTAAACTATTCAATAAGTATTTTAGAGCTAATGGCAGAACAAGAAGTAGCCTGACCAACAGCTCCCTTGTGTGAATAGAGCATGCTTCACTTCTCTCACACATCCTAGTCACATTCTAAGAAACATAGTTAAGTTAACTTTTAGAAGAAAAAAAATCACTAGACAATATTAAAGGATAATAATAACCACTCCTTCTTACCAATGACCTAGCATAAATCAACATGATCATCATCCATCGTGTTTATTAGCATCTTAAAATATCTCATTAAAACACCAGTAGTGGGCTAGGTCTACTGTAACATTACCCAGTTGTAGGGTCAAGCGACAAATATGTAGCATTAACACAGTATGAAAAATTCATGAACTGTTTCTATAAAAACATTATCAAACATTTTATGTGAACAGTAAGATCACTCTGCCCATGAAGAAATGTAACCCATGGTGAGCTAACCTCAGACAAACAAACAAACAAAGATAGCTGTAATGGTGGAGGTGGTGAAACGCATGGAATTACCTGAGGCATTTAGATCATGGCCTATTATTATTAAAATCATGTAATTATAACTTTACATGTTAAGTCTACAATAGCACACTGTAAAGCCTTGTAATTCAATGTATTTTTCAAAAATATTTCCACTTCAGTGCAAGTAAGCGTTGCTTCACAATGTAGATTTAATTCAGTCTTCTTCAGTCTGAGGAGCTTCAAAAACTCAGTCTTATAAATAGCACCTTCTCTAGTGGATCAACCAGTTTGGAGGTAAGAGTCAAAACTAGCTGTTCACATGATAAAGGAGGACCATCAGCTTAACAATTGATTGTTAGTATCCTGAAGGCTGCTTGCTATTCACAGGCGGCTGAGTGATACTAGCAATAATGGGACAGTTGAACATGGGAGACCCCCTCTGTTTAATGGTGGATGGCTTCTCTTCACAAAGATGGCTTCCTTCACTCCTCACTCAAACCAACGTTCCTCTCTATCAAGGATGTGAACATCTTCATCCCTGAAAGAGTGACCACTGGCCTGTAGATAAGTGTAGGATTATGCTAGTATCACTCAGCCCTCTGTGAGTAGCAAGAGGCCATTGGGGCATTAACGACCAATTGTTAGGTCCATGATCCTCCTGTGTGAATAGCTAGTTCTGGATGTCAACAACAAACTGGCCAACATCCAAGACTGAGTTTGTCGCAGCTGTACTGTACTTATATAGCACCTTTCTATCTGATCAAGATACTCAAAGCATTTTACACTACAATCTGTGCCCTCATTGACCCATTCATACAGCACTCTACTAGATCTCTACAAAGTTAGTTGAACAAATCATTCTAAAGAGACTAATCAAAGCTTTATCACATTCATACACTGATGGGTCACACATCAGAGCCAATGAGGGGTTCAGTGTCTTGCCCAGGGACACTTGGCATGTGACTGCTGGTGGAGTCGAACACCCAACTCTTGCATTGGAGGACAACTTCTGTTCTAGAATTGCGCTGCTCAAGGTGGCTGCATGTTGGAGCAGCTCTGTTACTTTCATTCTGAGATTTTGCTTTTGGAAACTTTAATTCCTGGATTTCTGGATGTAAATCATATTTTTTGGATTATTGTTTCTTCTGGTATCGGACGCTGTGCAGCCGGAAGGATTTTTACTGAAACTTTTTAAGTTTTGGACATTTGTTATGATGCGTAACCATGGCAACAATACTGTTTTCTACAACAACAGCAGCTGATTAACATCTCAAAAGCTCAAATAATATCTCAACTATGGCCCCAACTCTCAAATGAGTTGAAAAGGATGTTATGTGGACGCATTCTCATCTACCTGCCAGCTGTGCTCGAGTGCCTGACCACTGAGATCCTGGAACTAGCAGGAAACACGGTTCATGACAGTGGAAGGACAGGATCGTCCCTCAGCACCTACAGTTAACTGTCCACAGCTATGAGGAGCTCGGCAGACTGCTGGAAGCAGTGGCCATCGCTCTGGGAGGAGTTCAGCCCAGCATTCAGGCAGTCCAACAGTCCAGGGGAACTGAGAGGCCAGCCGAGTCTGGGTGGACGGATCGGACGGCATCTGCAGACAGTTTCTTAGGATCCACTGTGGAATGGACCTTTACAAGAGATCCTTCCTGTCTACAGCCATCAGCATCTATAACATCTCTTAATGAAATGAGGATAACGAGTTACAACAACAAAATAATTTCCCTTTGGGATTAATAAAGTATTTTTGAATTGAATTGAATTGAACTGCTCTAACCACTCAGCCAAAGCTGCCCAGACTGAAGAAGTCTTTTGGACACCATACCATATCATACCATACCATTTTATTTTATAGAGCACTTTAAACAGCGACAGGGCCAACCAAAGTCTTTTGGACACAAACAAAGAAGGACATTAATCTGTAAAGCTTTAGCATATTTGAAAAATGTCAAAACACATTTTACAGGTACAATGTCAAAACACATTTTGATTAACCAATTAATATATTTTCAATGGCAAAATATGCAGGCTTATTTCAAATTATTTTCATACTATTCCCTTTCAGTTGTGGGCTTTGTGTATTAACTATCTTACTTTTAATGATGAAAAATATAATTAAAGCTGCAAGCAACACTGGAGGCCCTTGCAGCAAAGCGCCGCTCTGGCCTTACGGTGACCGGGGAAGCTCCAGCTAGTCCACCTAGTTGGCATCGCAAACGCTCTCGTGTCAATCCCGCATGCGTTCACCACAAGGCACATTTCCCGAATCTTGGACATCGCGTTCCGTCCATCTCGTTACTTTTCCAGTTACAAGTCTTACAAGTATAGGCGAAATCTGACCTTCCAGTCAGGAGTTATGGCGACTTCCTTTTTTGTGATGAATGTTTGACAAGCACTTCCTTCATGCTTTTCAACATGTCATGTGTGGTAATCAACAGTTAGCGAACAAAGTTTCAGTCTAATATCTTACACAGTGCCAAGCTGGAAGTGTCATCCAAGACAGTTTTTTTCTCTGAGTAGGTGGGGCTAAAGTGATGTCATGAATCAACAATACCAATGTGTCTACAGGTGCTCACTGATGAAGCACAAAACCTCAAGTTCAGATTGGATGATGTATCACTGAGATATAACTGTTGGAATAATGTAGGGGCGCACTTTAGTCAAATGTTAAACCACAATATCACTGTGTCTAGATGTGGTCACTGATTATGCACCAAAATTCTGGTTCAGATTTTATGATGTATCACTGAGATAAAACTGTTGGAATAATCTAGTGGCGCACTTGAGTCAAATGTTAACTAACAATATCAGTGTGTCTATAAGTGCTCACTGATCACGCACATAAAATCTGATACATATTGGATGATATTTCACTGAGATATAACTGTTGAAATAATGTAGGGGTGCACTGGAGTCAAAAGTTAAACAACAATACCAGTGTGTCTACAAGCGCTCACTAATGACATACCCAAAATCTGGCTTAGATCAGATGATATATCACTGAGATATAACTGATTAAATAATCTAGGGGGCGCACTTGAGTCAAAGTTATTTATTTTATATGTGAATGACTTAGTGAATGTATCAGGACTCCTCAAATGTGTCCTTTTTGCAGATGACACCACATTTTTTTGTTTGGGTAAAGATGTAAAACGAATGTTGGAATTGATGAAGACAGAATTTGATAAAATACAAACTTAGTTTAAACTTAATAAATTAACATTAAATTGAGATAAAACTAATTACATGATATTTAGTAACAAAAAGAGAACTGTTGATGATCCATTTAAAATTGAGGGTGTTGAGATTTGTAGAGTTAAGATGAAATTTTTGGGCGTAATCATTGATGAACAGCTAACATGGAAAAATCACATAAATTCTGTAAGAACAAAAATAGCTAAATCTATTGCAGTACTGTACAAAGTAAGGGAATTATTAAATGATAAAGCTCTGTACATGTTGTACAACACAATCATTGTTCCACATTTAATCTATTGCATTGAGGTTTGGGGGAAAGCGTGTAAAACATTCACAAAACCTATTTTTATTTTACAGAAAAGAGCTGTAAGAATTATCACCAGAAAGCATTACAGTCACCCATCAAGCACATTATTTTATCAACTGAAGTTATTGAAGTTCCATGATTTGGTAGATTATAGTTTTTTATCAGTTATGTATAGGGCTCAAAATAACACATTACCATTAAATATTCAAAGAAATTTTGTTAAAAGACAAAGTTGTTATAATCTTAAGGGGATAGAGATATTTGTCAAACCACAATTCAGAACTAGTCTGAAGGGAAGGTCTACCTCAATCCAAGGAATTGGATTGTGGAATGGTCTAGAGAGTGATGTGAAAAATGCCAAGTCAATGTGTACATTTAAGAAAAAGATCAAAGTTGGATTGTTTTAAAAATATATATGAAGTAGCTTAGTGTGTTTTTGTATTAGAGTTAGAAAAAATAGAAAGAGTTATTTGTTTTGTTCTGTTACTTGAAAATTATTATGATTGAAATAATTGTTTGAAAAAAGGGGCAGATATAATAAGATTTTTTTCTTCTTTCTGCTGCCTTTCATTTTTTTTTGAGCTCAGTTTAAGTGTAGAAACATTGTGAAGTGTTTCAATGAACTTATCATCATCGCTCAATTTTTATTTTTTTTTTTAAAGAAAGAGAAAAAAGAAGAATAAATAAATAATAAAAGAGAAATAGATAAGACGAGAGACCACCACGACAAAACAACATGCACAGCACAATGCCACCCACAATATCACCATGAAACATTCGACATCGCACAAGGAATCATCTAGCTTCCACCACTACCCAACCTAGCGTGCATCTGTCAAAGCACCTGAATCCAAACACCCGCGCAAGCACGCCCGCCACCACCAGATTTCTCCAAAAGAATGCCCAATAGTGGACGCGGGGGCCCAGAGCCCTGTAAAGAGAGAGTTGCGACACTCTTTGAACTCGCCGATATGTGGTCACGTGGTTCATGCAGCTCCCAATAGTTCCAAACAGCTCATCGCTGTCAGTCAGTTTGAGCAGCTGCTGGCGCAACATAACACAAAAATCGACTTTTCTTACTTTACCTGACGTCTTTCAGTAATTATTGAGCAGTAACGAACTGATTACTTAACCGATTACTGATTATTTCACAGACTACGCATTTTATCAAAGCATTTTTAGAAGCGGCTGATACATTTATCATTAAATTTTAGAAGGAAACGAGACTGCAAACACATATTTGTTAGAAAAAAAATGTATATGCAATACAGTGATCAATATAGTCATATCAGTGTTTTATAACGTTACACACGTTAAAAAAAGATCAGAGTAACACCTGTTATAAAGCTGTTTCTGATGTTCTCTGCATGATAATGCTCCACCTTGTCCTCCATGTAGTTCAGATCTGCTCCAGCTTACCTTAGATCATCTGGATGAATTCTTGATTTCTATAGAAGATATTAATTCAACCTTTATTTAAACAGGTTCGTCCCATTAAGCCACGAGGACTCATTTACAAGAGAGACTGAATATAATTGTTGTATTTGTCGTTTTTTTATGTCAACCAAGTACCTGGATAACTGAGTTGATTGTAGCCTGACAACTATTGTAAAATTGTAATTCATTGATTAAAATGTTAATTTAAATTAAACTGTTTCTAGTTAAAATCATAACAGATGACAAAATAAGTGTTAACTGTGCAAAAATAAATTTCCAAACAATTTATTATAAAATATGTAAAATGTAAAGCAAGCTTTAATAAAGTACTTTTACTGCCATTTATACTGTTTATTAATGACATCATCTCAAGTCAGCAGGAGCACCATCATCATCATCACAACAACACAAAGTGAGCGCTGTAAATTTAATCTGCACAAACATTTTCAATCAGGGCTCAAAATGTTTAACTGTCAAAGAAATGTGCAAGAAAATAAACTAATGTCACTCTACAGACACATTTAGAGAGAGGACAGTTCACAGAGACACAGTGAGGACGTGTGAGACTGAAGGAGGTTCAACCATTTGTTCATGGACCAGAACCAGATGAGAAGAACAGCAGAACTTCCACTGACCAGTGATCTGACCAGTGATCTGACCAGTGATCTGACCAGTGATCACACATGTTGTTCTAAATTAAACTTTGGTACGAACAGTGTTACAATAAGACATGTCATATTTTTTATTGAACAATAATCTTCATTCTAACAGTGTCATTGTAATTTCAGAGACTGAGGAAGAAACAGAAATGAGGCGAGTGAGATGAGGGAAAGATGAAAATGTGTCCTCAGAGGACGGGGACATGTCAGGAACAGATGATCCAGGATCAACAGGACCAGGAGGATGGATCAACAGGCAGTCAGGGAACAGAGATGAACAACCTGAGGGAACAATTGGAACACAAAAAAATACATAATCAGGACAAAAGAAACTCACAGACAAGAAAATTAACTCATTCCTGCCAAGAAAAATGTTAATGGAAAATAAATTGACATATTTTTACAAAAGATCAGATGAAGACAACTGGCATGAAGAATAACTTCCAGCTCCATCTCAATGTACCTGTGATAGTTTAATAAGTTGTTTTGTTACTGTTCTACAGTTTATTGATGCTGATATATTCTTGTAATAATTCTTATTTCTTGTTCTGTCTTGAAAGAGTCTCATCTCAACTTGACCCATGATTACCAAACACTAAACTAATAATATAAAACTTATGTAAATGAACAGTCCTGCAGTAAATACTAACTTTGTGAAGGTTATGGTGTTAAAGTAATTTTATTCAAACATCTTGATTGAGCTGTTACTGATTAATAGAAGACAGAAAATGAGATCTTGTACCTTTGTGATACTTTGAATGCAACATTCAGTTCATGAAGTCATTCTCCTCTGGTTTACCTGGAAAACATGAAAAAAATTGACTCATCTCCACAATCACGTTTTTCTTTAATGATAATGTCACAATTTATGCTGCAGTCTTTGACAAATGATCTAAAACTTGAACTAAATTACGTCAATCTTGTTGTCATGTTGTCATCATTCTTTGTTAAATCAGGTCTCTCTTGTAAATGAGTCCTCGAGGCTCAATGGGATTTACCTGTAAAAATAAAGGTTGAATGAATCTCAGGAAAAAAAGGACAAATATTTTCTAGTTGAGTTCAGTAACTGGAATTACCATAAATTTAAAAAAGACCACCTTTCAAAATGTAAGCAGTAATAGATATTTTAAAACGTTGAATTAGAAATAGACCCGTTTAAACCGTCTGTTGCAGAGCAGCTGCAGTTAAAACACAACTAGCAATTTAACATGTTTCATTAACTAAAACTGGCGACATGAAGTATTAATGTTGATAAATTGAGGTACAGAACAGTCAGATAACGCTTCACAATGGAGAAAAAGTGTCGCATTTGCATTAACTTACCGGAAAAACACGGAAAATGAACTACGTTCAATGCTGAACCCGCTGCTGTTTGGAACTTTTTGCTGCTGCATGACCCACGTGACTTCCGCATTCCATTCTTTCTATGGGAGTCTATGGGAGTGTCGCAACTCTCTCTTTACAGGGCTCTGCGGGGGCCCACAGACCCGCCCCCCCAGGACACAAAGGCAACATAGGGAGGACCGGAGCCACAGACACACAGCGGCCCACAGGCCCGGAGCCTCAAGAGTCTCCCAACAGGGAGAACCGCACCACCCAGAGAGGAGCAGAGGAAAGAACCGGGTGACCCCAGCCACCACAATGCAGAGCCTCCAGGAAGCTGCAGCGATGAGCCCACAGGTCCGGCCGGCGACCCATGCCCCCCCCAGGTAGATCCGGCCATGGACACCGAGCCCCAAGCCCCGAGGCCATACCACCCCCCAGCAGAGCCCCGACAGAGCCAGGGCACCCAGGCCCCGCCAGGCAGCAACCAGGGCGGACCGACGTGCACCCCACCACCCAGCCCAGACACAGAGAGCCACCAATGCACCGGCGGCAAGGGGGTCCCCCGCCAAAGGGGGGCACGACCGGGGGGAGTGGGCCCCACACCAAACGTGGGGCCCAAATTGATCCAAGAGAGGGGGGACCACCAAAACCCCAACCTGAGCAACCAACAGGCACACACAGATAGCCCGACAGAATCTCTGTCGGGCCGACCGCATGCACCATCTACCTGACAGCGACCACAGGCCGGCCCCAGTCCAAGGGGCAGAGCAGCAGGGAGCCGCAGCTGAGGAGGGCCGGCTCTCACATCGAGAGCTCCGCACCATAGGCCCGGAGACGCCCCAGCACGCCACCCATGCACCCCCACACACACACACAGCACCCCCACCGCAAATGCCACATAGGAAGACCAGCCAGTGCCCCGATGAGGCGAAGCCATGCCCCCAACCACCGCCCTACACCACCAATGACCACACGTACACTACCATAGCCGACCCCCCGCCGAAAGCCGGCAGCCACCCCGGTCAAAGTGCCGGCCATCGCAACCAGGAACCTAGATTAAAAGAATCGGAACAGCCCAGGAGGAACAGAAGCACCGGCCCCATCACTGACCGCCCCCAAGGCCCAAAGCCCACCCACAGCCCAGACCCCAACAATGCGCCCCCCCCATCCCCGATCCTTAGTGTCACACGGAGAAAGGAGGTGTTTGTGAAAGGGGGAAAATAAATAAATAAATTAATAAATAAATAAATTAATTAATTAATTAATTAATTAATCTATATATGCATAAATAAATTGTGAACAGACCCACTTCCTCCTCCTCCCACTCGAATATGGTGTTGATGCATGTTGTTATACAGTGCGTTTAAAATGGGGGGATGAGGTGGCGACCGGCACAGACCCACCTCTTGCCCAGAGAGCAGGCGGCGCCCGTTCACCCCTCATCTCCGCCCAGAACCCTAAATGTCTACATGCTACATATGAGAGTGGGCACAGGTCCGGGGAGGTGGAAATGGTAGTACATCCCACCACCTAAGTGCGATCATGTGCCCACTCCAGATCCTATATATGCATGTGTCGTGAGAGTGTTATAAGTGAGTGTCTAAGTTGTATATTAAAATTAGGGCCCAGGACCCCACCAGCCACGGAGATGGATGATTCTCCCCGTAGCTCAGTAGTGCACCTGAACCCCAAAACCCTGTTTGAGTGGTGGTGTGGTGGAGTGGGCGGAGGAGGACGTCGGGATGGGGAGGTGAACTGAGGTGGCAATGCCCCCCCAGGGGACCAGCTCCCCCACTGACCCCAATAGGCACCCCCACTCTCCGAGATCCACCAGGGGACAGAGGCTCTAACAAAGATACCTAGGAGGAGGTGGCAGCCGCACCACCAGGGATCAAGGTCATGGACCGGCACATAGCCCCCGAGGACCAACCAGAACTAGGGCCAGCAACCCAGACCCATCCCGAAACCGTCCAGACGCCCCAACCCGATTCCCAGCCCAACACCCAGCCCCCCAACCAGAGAGGCCACCAAACCCCAACTGGGACAATCAGCCAGGAGTGCCCAAACAGTCAGAGATAGAGCACCACAGCGACCAAGAGCGCCCCCCCCCCCCCACCCCAAAAAAGCAAAAGACCAGTCCACCCATAACAACACCCACAGCGAGAGCGCCCCATGCAAGTGAGGGCACACACCCAGCGAGCCCAGACTCCCCCGGCCCCACAGCACAGAGCCCCCC
>NC_056519.1:27535066-27538089 GCF_014905685.2 Nematolebias whitei
CAGACCCCCCCCCCCCATCAACAGTCCCACCCCCCCATGGCACAGGCCCCAAAGCCCACCAACGCACTGAAGGCCCCAAGGCCAGGGCCGGGCGCCGGTGCACCCGCCGGCCCAAGACCCCGGCAACATACCTGTCAAGGCCCGAGAGCCCCGGACCAAGCCGGGAACCCTGCCCAGGAGCGATACCACCCCAGAACCCGCACCCGCGTCCATCCCAGACCCACCCAGGGACAGCCAGGTCACCAGGCCAGTAACCCATGTCTGCCGGTACAGACCGCCCAGAAGCCCGCATGCAGCCAGCACAGGCCATCACCCAGAACCACCAGAGCCACCTCCCCAGTCGGGTGCCACCGCTCCAGGCCCATGACCCCCCCCACGTCCCCAGCCCCGACACCCCACCCACACCGACCACCATGCCCCACGGGACAGAATCAAAGGGGACCACCCACCTCCACTACGTGTTGGAGCCGATTAATGAAGTCCAGAGAGAATAGTCCGATGTGGGGGTACAGGCTGTCTCAAGACATGTAATCTAACAGAAGGTCTTTATACTGTTTAATACTAAGTGTGTTTTTATTTTTCCAATTCATGAGTATAGTTTTTTTTGCTATACATAGGGCAGTGAGAATAATATGAATTGATTTTGTCTCCAAGGTGACATCATCTAAGTGGCCCAATAAGCAAACTGACGGAGAGAGTGGAATATTACATCTCAGACACTTTGATAAGTCTTCACATATCCGGCACCAAAACCTCTGAACAGGTGGACAGAACCAAAATGCGTGGATGTAATTGTCCGGAATATTGTCTGTACACTGTGAGCAAATATTAGATGATGCGAAACCCATCTTGAACATCCGTTGACCTGTATAGTGTACTCTATGAAGGATTTTGTATTGTATTAGTTGTAAATTCGAGTTTTTAGTCATCTTAAAAGTTCTCAGACAGATCTGCGACCAAAAGTTTTGGTCAAAATTAACTGACAAGTCTGTCTCCCATTTTACAATGGGAAGAGATATAGATTCACCTATTTTACTGA
Source organism: Nematolebias whitei (assembly GCF_014905685.2). Classification (NCBI taxonomy): domain Eukaryota; kingdom Metazoa; phylum Chordata; class Actinopteri; order Cyprinodontiformes; family Rivulidae; genus Nematolebias; species Nematolebias whitei. The sequence continues at coordinate 27,536,106 of NC_056519.1, forward strand.
GTTTCTGATAAACCTTAGATAGTAATTTGGGAGGGTTAAGATTAAGGAATTCTAATACACTTGTAGACATTTCAATCCTAGTGTTATTAAGGTTAAATTTATTTTTGGTTATAGATTTAATTTGTTTATATTCTAAAAATTTATTCTTATCAATCCCATATTGTGTAATTAATCTGTTAAATGGGATGTAGTCCACGTCTTCATATATATGTTCCAAATATTCAATTCCTTTACACCTCCAACCTGGGAAGTTTATCATCTTATTCTGTTGTAGGATGTCAGGGTTGTTCTAGATGGGTGTACGTTTACATGGGATTAGTGAAGACTCTGTCATTTTAAGAAACTCCCACCAAGCTGTCAGAGAGGAGCTGATATTGATGCTTTTAAAGCATTCCTGTCGTTTTATGTTTGAGCTAATGAATGGAAGGTCTGAGATCATTATATTATTGCAAAGTGTCTGTTCTACGTCTAGCCAGGGTTCATCAAGGGGTGTGTGTTTTATCCATTTTGAGATGTATTCTAGCCTGTTGGCTAGAAAATAATAATAAAAGTTGGGTAATTCTAGTCCTCCTTTATCTTTGGATTTCTGTAGTGTTTTTAATCTAATACGAGGGCGTTTATCTTTCCACAGAAATTTAGAAATGGAGGAGTCCAGGGATCTAAACCAGTCAGATGATGGTTTATTTGGGATCATTGAGAATAAATAATTTATTCTAGGCAAAACCATCATTTTTATTGATGCGATCCTTCCCATGAGAGATATGGGTAAAGATTTCCATCTAGCCAGATCATCCTCAATTTTCTTTAAAAGTGGGGTGTGGTTTAGTTTTGTTAAATCTGCTAATTTAGGCGAAACTTTGATACCCAAATATGTAATATTCCCCGATTGCAGTTGTGTAGTGTAGTAGTACATATACGAGATATATGCATACAATTTTCACGAGTTCCTCATCTTTCTGACTGTGTAATGTCGTGCATTGAATTTTAACAGAAATGCGAACGAGAGACGTTATTATCTTTGACCCATCAAAATGAATGCGGTCATTTATTTTCAGAATCAAAGTTAACATCAAACATTTACATTAATTTGGCAAAATATGAAAATAATAACAGACAAGTTTCACAAATAATGAGCTTCAATCACGCAGCGGTGATTGAGGACTTTGCTTCAGATATTTCTAAAATATCTGTACTGATTTTAAGAGAAAGCAGAGTTTAAGATGAAATGGAGATTTATCTTACAGAGAGATATGTGAGGGAATTAATCTGTTATGACCAGAACGTGCACGCTCCATCAGATATCAGCTGGCCTCCGGTACACTTAGTCGAAAATAGAACCCTCTACCTGGTTGACGATTGAATCAGCGTCGGAGTAGGTTCCTTTCTGACTCTTTCAGCGTCTCCGTGAGAACTGCCAAACCCTCAGAGAGTCGTACGTGGTGTTCAAACAGAAATTATAATCCCAAAACGTCTCTGGATCATCCTGAACGCGTCTGCATCCAAGAGCTCTAACTCTATCACTCTGTGCGCTCTCTAGTTGAACTCATTTCTGAGTACAGCAACACAGCAACCAACAAACTCCAGCAACTCAGCGTCTCAGCTTCTTGCAACTCTTCAGCCTCTTCAACTCTGCATGAACTGGGAAGTTGCCACATTTTAAATGGGTCGACTTCCGGTTCATTTGAGAGCTTTTTGATTGGTCGATGGACCAGAAATAGAGGTGTGGTTTGTGATGTAATATGTTATCATAAGTCAAGGATTGTTTTAGTGACAACAGAAAGATTATTGTAGGACTTCAGACTTCGTGGAGTCTCACACTTATAATCTTCTGAAAAAGTTTAAACATGACATCTTTCTCGGTAAACATTTTAGTTGACCGAAAACCGACCTTTAACATACTTACAAACTTGGCTCATTTCAGACAGAAAATCAAGAAATGCATATTAACCTGATTTCTTCTTTGAATGAGGAATAACAATCATTA
>NC_056519.1:27538189-27540892 GCF_014905685.2 Nematolebias whitei
CGTCAACAGGTAGATGGTTCTATTTTGACCAAGTGTACCGTGAGAAGGAGAGATCCGGCACGTCCTAAAGCAATTACATAAATTTACTTACACCCAACAAGAGTTGGGCGGAATAAGTACAAGACAAAAGCGCAGCATCGGCGGGCTCCTGCTTGCTGCATCGTCACTAGGATCACTGTTTGGCCTAGGTTTGTCCGCATACAACACTGTCAGTATAACGTCACTAAAACAACAAGTGTCTGAAGTAGAAAACGAGGTCCCGAAAATCCGAGCACTAATGGACCTTCAACAAACTCAAATGAGACAAGTGACTGAAACAGCGAAAGATACTGTCTTAGTGCTTAACACTCACACCCAGGAAATCAAAGCCCTCGTACATGCGATAAATGAATTAGCTCTTAGGGTCGAAATGGATTACACTGTCGCACACCTGATGGATAGAATCTTTGCAGACATGCTTAGAGATATCAGTTCGTCGGTAGATACACTAGCCACCGGTAGGATCCCACCGTATCTAGTCTCGCTAAAGATGGTGAACGACATCCTCGGCTCCGCTACACGCGAAAGAGTTACGCAAACACAGGCACACCTGGCTTACACTCTCGGTAGCGCGATCCCAATCTACGTTGACTACAAGACGTTTGAAATGGCGTTCCTCATCAACCTACCGATAATTCCCTCAAACGGCATATACAGACTCAAGGACGTCGTAAATGTTGGCAATTGGCACGGCGAAAACCATGTTCAAATTGACACACCAAAGATGGTTGCGTACCACGACGACAACCCCTCAGTATACCTAGCTCCCAACCTGCAGATGTGTGTTCTCACTCGGGAGATACACTATCTGTGCCCGAGCAAACCGTTTATGTGGAATAAAACCGCGGGCATATGCGGATTAACACCTATTCCGGAAAATTCTAAGTGTTCAACGACCATAACGCCGCGACACCTGGCTAAGACCGCAAAGGCTGAAATCATCGGATCACGTTGGCTAGTGAACGCCCCCCAAAGAGAGGCGATCATGGCCTACGGACAGCCTGGAGCAAATAGACCCCTGACCTTACCGGACAAAACAATGTGGATCAGTGTTCCCCAGGGAACAACCATACACATTGATGATTTGACGCTCTATCACCTCGATCCGGGACAATGGGAAACGACTCTGGACGACACAGAGTACCTAAAAAACATGACTATAGACATAGATCCCGGAACCTTGGAAAGGATCCGGTTCGAGGGTACTAAGGTCGTCGACGTGGAACCGTTAAACGGAGTTCTCAAATCTCTCAGGTCCGAGAATAATAACCCAATCCAACCGATTGCCTATGCGTGGTCAAGTGCAGACACATTGATCGTAGCCCTGCAAATGATGATATTCCTCGTGCTATGCGGGATACTCATAGCCCTGTTCCGAGGTCTCCGGTCACTCCGAGTCCAACAAGATCTACATGCAGTGCACCTCAATGTGATTATGTCTCGCGCACGCGGGTCTAAAAAGAAACAGACAAATAAACGGGACAGCGTGACTGAATCTGGCAACCAGGGTGAGGAGAAGCTGTGAAACGATGTTTCTAGATGCTTAGTCACTACTCTTGTCGGTGTTGGAACGTTGTTTAGTTGATTTTGGTTGTTTCTGAGGTAAGAATGAATTTTGTTGTGTAGTAAGTTAGAGACTAAGAAGCCTTTAACCATGCCAACATGCAGTTCATTCACTAAATTGCAATCTTTGCGGAGTCAATGTATATTATTGCTACTTTGAGTACCATAATCTACATTGATCTCACAACGCTTAAGCCGAACCTACTCGAACAATTCTATTCGGGGGGATAGCTAATTCTTTTTGATAAGTCTCGCCATAGACTTCCAAAACATTTATGGGAAAACCAAACACCCAATCTCAGGTCGTTCGTCTAAAAGACAACAGACAATTACACCAAACTATATTTTACCATGTAAAGCTAACTCAAACCAAGTTAGAAATGGAAAAATAGTTTGGAACACTTTTCTATAGGCATAAACCCCTGTAGTACCCCTTTTTCAGCATTCTCCACCCCTTAACTGGTAGTTGTAGCTGTTCCCAACCATAATAGCTTACACACCAGATGCATATAGTTTAAGGCCTTATGTAAAATCCCCTTCATAAGCCCACCTTAAACCACATAATTGCATGACACATTGAACCAGAACGGCACAGGCTGGACGTCGCTGGAGACAACCTTCGCTGGAGGCGATCTGCAATCCTGACGTTGGTCTCAACTCTTCATCCAGTGGCCGCTTCTTCAGTTCAATCCAAGGGCACCCCTCTGTATGCTGATTAATCAACACTTCCAATCGCTGTGGATTTACCGTTGTGGATTATATGACTTTTTCCAATGGATTACAGACTCTGTTTCCAAGGGGTTAAGGCATTGCTACAATGGGATTATCGAGACGATATGGGATTATAATCAACACAATGGAATACCAAGAACATTGTGGAATTACCTTGACTTTGTTTCCTTGCTGGATTACTTCTGACTTTAGTCTTCCTTGAAGGATTACTTCTGACTTTGGTCTTCCTTGCTGGATTACATCAAGCTCAAGGACATTTGAAGGTCTAAGTTCACGGTTGGAATTCATCCCCATGGACAGGTGATGATTTCCAAAGGGGGGACTGTAGTGAACCAGATAACCTCAAATCTACCAGATGGACAGAGACTG
>NC_056519.1:27540992-27542742 GCF_014905685.2 Nematolebias whitei
TCATTCATAACATCCTCATGACATTCATATATAGGAATTTGAGGTGGGCACATGGCTATGGGTGGTGGGATGACCTTACTCTCACCCCCTGTGCCTGTGCTCACTTACAACGGTTGCATTTAGACACTAGGGTTTGGATAGAGTTGGGGTGGAGGGGAAACTGGCACCATGCCAGCCTTTGCTCCTTCTTCTTTCCTTTTTAATGGCACTATACAACAACACACATCAACAGCACATCTAGGGGTGGGGGTGTATGTGTCGGGGTCTTATTTTTATTTATTTATTTATTTTTATTTTTTTTTTCTCTCCTCTTCCTACCCACCTAGTTCCCTGACTGCCATTCCAGGGGTGGGGTCCGGGAGAAGGGCAGGCCGTCGGGTGTTGACCAGGACTATGTGGGGGTTCAGGGTCTGGGGGTTGCCATGGGCGGTGCTGGCGCTGTGCTCTCCCTGGGGTTGTTTGGACCCCCTGAGCTTGGCTCTTGGGTGCCATAGTTGGCCCGCTGGCCGGGGTGGCTGCCGGGGCCTGGCGGACGGTCGGCTGGGGGTGCGTGCTTGGTTGTTGGCGGTGTGTGGGGGTGGTCGGTGGCGTGTCCTCTTCATGGTGGGGGGGTGTCCTGTCGGCGGGGCATGGCCTGGGCCGGGTCTGGGGTATTGGCTCTTCTCCGCTCAAGAATGAATGGGTTTACCTCCTGGGTTTGGGCATGGGCTGCCCCCTGTAGAGAGCGGGTACATGTCTTGGACCTGGGGGGTATAGAGTGTGTATCGGGAATAAGAATGAAATGTATCGTTATTGTATGTCTTTGAGTGAATGAATGTGAGATTGAGGTTGGGATAGTGTGATTGTGTATGTGTATGAATGGGTATTTGTTAGGCCGAAACTCGGACTGCCCCCTCTTTGATACAACTGGGGGTGCTTGGCATCGCGCCCCTATCGCGCGGCCCCCTGGTGGGGTGTGCCCTTGCCTGCCGGCGCGCTTGGGGCCCTTGGTATCGGGGGCTGGGCGCTTGGGCGTGTGTCGGCTCGGCCTGGTGTCTGCCTGGTGGGGCTCGGGTCCTCTGGCCCTGTCAGGCCTTGGCCTGGGTGGTGTGAGTCCTCGGTGCCCGGGCCTCGGTGCCTGGACCTGGACCTACATCGGTGCGGTGGGTGCCGACGGAGGCCTATGAGTTTGTCGCTGTTGGCCCCGGGGGGTCACTGTATGTGGTTGCTGGTGGGGATCTTCCGGTTCTACCCTGTGGTCCCTTCTGGGGGGTGGGTGAGTGGTTCGCCCTGTGTGGGTGGCTCTGGGGGCTCCGCGGTCGGGGTCCCTCCTGGGGTCTTGGGCTCTGGTCCCCCCTTTTTCGTCTGCCTCTGGTCTTGGGGGTCGGGTCTCTGCTGCTTCACAGTTACTAATAAATGTTCTATTAGAGAAGCCTTATACACTTATGCATGCTCACAACCACACACAAATAGAAGCAGGGATGTTTATGTAGGCTTTATATGTAGATATATAGATATGTATGCGAGTGTATATTCATGTGTATGTATGTATGTATGTATGTATGTATATAGGCGTAGGTATGGGTATATATATTTATGGAAACTTACTGCAAAGCCATGAATATTTTAAGTTCTTTATACATATGTATTTTGTTGCTGTGTTTTGTCATGTTCTTTGCAGGTGAACAGACAGTGGCCGGGTGTTTTGACGTGTGCTCTATTTGTATATATTTCTTATATTTTGGAGTCTTACTTTGTCTTTTCTTTCTTT
>NC_056519.1:27542842-27545065 GCF_014905685.2 Nematolebias whitei
CTAGAATGTCACTATAATAAATATTTCATAATAATGGTGTGGAGAGGATGGCTGTAAGGGGAGAAGGGAGGCCATCAAAAAAAAAAACAAAAAAAAAAAAAAAAAACATTGGTGCCAGAGGGGTTTCTGTGCATATTGGTGAATTGGACAAGCGTACCAAATTTCAAGTTTCTATGACAAACTAAGGTTAATGCAGAGGGTATTTTGAAAATTTCAAGGTGGCGTTCTTGAGCCGTTTCTGTTGCAATTTTTGCCACACCCTTAACATACGTAATTTTTCACTAGTCCTGATGCGTCCGCCAAATTTGGTGACTTTTGGGATATGATATAAGGCCCCCAAAACGCCAATTCATTTGGCGGAAAAAAATTGCAGCTCGGGCCTGAACAGAACAATTACAATAGGCCTTCGCAGCGCTTCGCTGCTCGGGCCTAACGAGTCACTAAAATTACCATACCATACTATACGATTTTATTTATAAAGCACTTAAAACAGCAACAAGGCCAACCAAAGTGCTGTACAGACAGAACAACAGGTAACACACAAAGCAACATACAAAATGAAGTAAATCAGAATATAGACATAAAAACGATGCAGATAATAAATATGACGACTAACCTGTGTGAAGCAAACAGGTTCAAAACACAGATCATCTGGTGTTGAAAGCTACTGAATAGTAGTGAGTTTTTAAACAGGATTTGAAAACCGAGAGGGAGGGGGCTTGTCTGATAAGCAGAGGTAACTCGTGAGCAAGGAGACGTCTAAACAACGTCTTTTTAAAGTCGTTTTTGCACATCTAATTTTGGTCCCTTGCAGGTGCAGACTGTGACTCCAGATGACGTCTTTTTCCGACGTCCGATGGACAGTCAATACAGAGGTATTTTCTACATCAAAATTTAACTTATTTTATTCACTTCATATAAAAATTTAATTAGTTAGTGCTTCGTGTTGTCTTCATTGTATGTTCCCATGCAGTGTTTAACACATTCACCGTCAGATGGATGTTGGAATGATTGGGGTTTGATCCCAGGGATTTAAAGTCGGCTGCTCTGCCGCTGCACCATCTCTGTGCAGCAAACAAAGCAAAAGAAACAATAAAATTGACTATCTATTGTGCAACAGGAAACCATGCATTACAAATACTAGGTTTACAATTAAATCATCACTCCTTAAATTTCACTAGAAACAGATGGACTAAGTTTTACAAATAAATCACTCCTTAAATTTTTTTCCTTTATCCTCTTTACTGGATTAACAGAAATAGCTTCGAGAGAAAATAGCAACAGTTTGTTTATGAATGAAGCCGTGCAAATTTATAATCATAAAAGAGTAACTGTGCACATTTAATCTTTTATTATTATAAATTATGATTGTAAATTTTATGGTTATAAAAATTATGATTCACTAAGGCACACCTGAACCTGTCTTGGATGTCTATATGACCTCCAAGTCTGACGTTCAAACATTTGACTTTATATTGACGTACAAGTGAGGTCTGGGTTAGATGCCCAGAGTGGACCTTGTTTGCACGTCGGGGAGACGTCCAGAATTGGTCTAGACCAATGGACTCAATATAAACGTGATTTGCACATCCATTCGACGTCTAATGTTTAGTAAAGTCTTGGGCCTGCTACAGAGAAGGCCCTGTCACCTCTGCGCTTAAGACGAGTTCCTGAGACTGTCAGGAGCAACTGGTCCGCTGACCTCAAATTGTTTGGGCATTGAAAATGTTTATATTGGAATGAATGCTTGCTTGTTCAAACACAGTTACAACAGCTCACCTGTTCCTTCCATACTGACAGGAACAATCCCCACATCACTACTGTCTCTGCTTCTGACACTAACGCACTTTTACCATTAGTACCTGTAGTACCGGTACAGCACGGATCTACTCTACTCGGTATGGTACACGTTAGCCCCTTATCCACAGGTCCGGTTCTTGTAGGACCCTATTGGGCCTTATTTAGGCCGGTTCTGGTGGGACCAGTTTATTTCTGTTTCCACAGTGCCCATAGTCCCCCTTTAGTGGGAGGATAGTTCATCTTTAGTGGGCGGATCATTAATATCAACGTACCTTACCAGCTGGTGGTGCTAGTGTTACATTAAGCTCTTTACTAACAACCACTAACACGCATTAGAAGAAGAAGAGCTAGAAAAGAACAACCAAAATGGATGATCTCGTTTCTGTTTTGAACATTCTGCTTTGCCTGTGGCTTTTTCTCCTT
>NC_056519.1:27545165-27548491 GCF_014905685.2 Nematolebias whitei
AGAGCAGTTCAGCTCGGAGGGCAGAACCGAACAGAAAAGTTGCTGGAGAGAACATGAGGTTCCAGACATGATCCGAAGTTCTTCCGAGTCTTGTGGGAATTATGGAATCTTCCACATCTGAGTGGAGCCTCTGACGGACTTACTCCTCATGTGAGTCCACCCGTGGGGTGAACGTGTGTCGAACGAAGTACCGTCACTACTTCGGACGATTCACAGCTGTTCCTACGGAGACGCTGGAAAGGTGGCGTTAAATGGAACTCCGTACCAGTGGAGACATCTTCTACAGGTAAAGAGTCGATTTCCACTACCTAAGTGTACCGAGGTGAAGCTGGGATCGAATGGAGAGTGCCGTTCTGATACAGACACATATTCCCTCATCCATCTTCTCCTCTCCATTTAAACTTCATTTCCCATCTTTAAAACTCTTCTATCTTGCCAGTAAATCATCCAGATATTTTCATAAATGTCTGTTGTAATTAAGCTGTGTTATTGCTTCAATCAGAATAATCACGTGTACAATGTTTGATGTTAAACTTTGATTCTGTCAATAAATGACCGCATTCATTTGATGGGTCAAAGAAAATTAACGTCTCACGTCACTGATCTCTGTTACATATCTGTCAAGTAGCTCGAAAAAGAGAGAACCCGTTTAAATTAAGTATAATATCAGGTACTTGAACTAGTCCAGATATTATAACATGTAGTGGAGCTAACGAAGCTAACCGACCTGTCTCACTACAGTCCTGTCTGCATTACTGGGTTCGTTCCTGTCCAACAAATCCTGACAATCCCTGCCTGGTTCCCCTTTGCAGAGCAAAACTAGCAGATATTTTATTGTTTGTCCTAATGCATGCTGATGGGGAAGTGTATAATATTTTTAACCAGTTTATGAAATAATTTCCAAAACCAAATTTATGTAAGGCTGCAAATAAAAATTTCCAGTTAACTCTATCGAAGGCTTTTTCTGCATCTAGAGAGAATATTGCAGTTTCAATATTTTTACTGTAAGAATAATCTATTCAATTAAATAATCTGCGTGAATTTGTGGATGAATGTCTCCCTTTTATAAAACCAGTTTGGTCTGGATGTATTATTAGAGGAGTTACCTTTTCTAATCTTTTTGAGAGGGCTTTACAAATTATTTTAAGATCAACGTTAATAAGAGATATTGGACGATAACTGGTAGGTAATACAGGGTCTTTGCCTGGTTTTAACAGGAGACTAATGTTGGCAGAATTTATATTTTTTGGAAGACTGTTACTTTTCTCAGTTTCTTGTAGCATTTTGTGAAATAGTGGTGCCAGGATATTCCAGAATTCTTTATAGAATTCTGCTGGGAATCCATCTGGACCTGGAGCCTTTTTATTGGACATGCTTTTGAGGGCTTCCTGGAGTTCCACTGGTGTCAGTGGTGAATCCAGCTCCATTGTTTGACTATTTGATAGTTTAGGAAGTGTTATTTTATCCAGGAATTCATTAGTTTCATTATCTGATGGGTTTATCTGGGGCGAATACAAGTCTTTATAAAAATCTCTGAAAATGCTGTTAATTCTTTCAGGGTCGTAAACTGTATTCCCAGTCGAGTCTTTAACACCAACTATAGTTGTTTTTTCCTTATTTATTTTGAGCTGTTTAGCTAGAAAGCTACCTGACTTATTGCTCTGTTCAAAATTTTCGATTCTAAGTCGTTGTATTTAGAATTGAGTTTTTTTGTTAATACATTCTTTTAATTCCAATTTTGCTTTACGCATTTTATCCAGCATTTCTTCATCTTGAGAGGCTTCTAACAATTTAATGGTTTCTTCTAGTTCCTGAATATGTTTATTTTCTTTTTTTCTTCTTTTGTGATGAGAATGAAATTATTTTACCTCTCATTACAGCTTTACCTGCCTCCCAGAGAATAGATGCTGATGTTCCAGGCACGTCATTATACTCCAGATATGAAGCCCACTCTTCTGTAAAATATTTGATAAAATCTACATCTTCAAGCAGTGATGTATTAAATCTCCAGTTTATACTTTTAGGGATTTCTTTTCTGTTTGCTAGATTTAAACAGACAGGAGCATGATCACTGACAGCTGTAGGGTGAATCTCAGTGTCTGAGATGTCCGTCAACAACGAGCTGCTGACTAAAAAATAATCCAGACGAGAGTAAGAGTGATGGACAGAAGAGAAGAAAGTATACTCTCTACGATTCAGGTGAAGAGATCGCCATGCATCACAAAGTCCATAATCACTCATGTACTGTTTAACTACATTTATGGACTGCCAACTACGCTGAGTTCCTGCTCTACTACATCTGTCTAATTCTTCATTTAGACCAAAGTTGAGGTCACCTCCAAGTATAAGTGAGCAATCCAAGTGATCAGAAAGTGCTGAGAAAAAATCATGAAAAAAAGAGGTGTCATCAACATTTGGGGCATATATACTGACAATACACAACTTATAGTTATTTATATAAAGTTTTATTATTAAATATCTACCCTCTGGATCTGTGACTGTGTCTAGTATTTTAAAGTTAACATTTTTGTGTATTAATATTGCTACTCCTCTTTGTCTTGAGTTATAGCAGGCACAAAACACATTAGGAAAATCAGTTGATTTAAGATCATCTGCAGTTGTCGTAGATTTATGAATCTCTTGTAAAAAGACAACATCTGCCTGTAATCTTTTAAGCTGGTTAAAGATTCCTAATCTTTTTTGTTGAGTACTGGTTCCATTGACATTCCAAGTTACAAACCTTACTGTGCCCATATTTGTACGTGCGTAGTTAAAGTTGACCAGTGCATGTCACCATGGATACAAATAGATCTAAATAAAATCTGAGTTAATGCTTGAGCTAGCCTGTTTAGATCTTTACAAACAGTGATGTTGGAAGTGGAAAGATACCAGAAGATTGAGTAGATGCTGGATGTTGTTGAGGTGGAAAGATATAAAGTTCTCATATGAGGTGTCCATGTGTGTTCTCTTATGAGGTGTGTGTGTGCGTGTGTACTTGTGGGCTTGTGTGTAAATGATTGTTGGGTGGTAAAGAAGCAATGAGAAAAATAAAAAAAAGAATGACGCAGAGATGCGTTAACAGACACACACACAAAAAAAGAAAAGAAGTGGAAAAAACAAACAAACAAACAAAACAGCTGTGACACCGTTCACCTTCACCAGTGCAGACACCCGAGCTGTGCTTTACATTTTATTTACAAATGCCAGTTAATTTACTTCCATTATTACCATTTAAATTATCACCACTAAACCCCAGCTGCAGGGCCACCGTCACCAAAAGCCAAACTTTAAATAGTTACTTACTTTCCTTTCATAGTTAGTCCAAT
>NC_056519.1:27548591-27558518 GCF_014905685.2 Nematolebias whitei
TATATATATATATATATATATATATATATATATATGTATATATATATACACATACATACACACACATATATACATACATATATATATATACCTACATACATATATATACATATATACACACATATACATATACATATATACACACACACACACATATATATATATACACACACACACATGCATACATACATACACATACACACATACATACATACATACATACACACACATATACATACATACATACATATACATACATACACACACATATATATACACACATACACACACATATACATACATACATACATATACATACATACACACACATATATACACACATACACACACATATACATACATACACACACATATATACACACATACACACATATACACACATACACACACACATACATACATAAACAAAGAAAGGGGGAAGAAAAAAAAAAGAACTCATTGTTGGAGCGAACCTGGCCCACGGGTCATACGTTGAACAGCCTTGCTTTAAACCAAGCTGTTGTTCCTTTTAATAAAGCCATGGAATGATGTCCAGTTCCCTGAACAGCTGACCGTTAACATAAAGTTTATCTACTGCTATTGTAGCCCTGGCGCCCTCAGACATGAAATTTTTCCTGATTGGAAATAAAACTTGCCTCCGATCGAGTATTTCTTTAGGAAACTGATCATTAACGCTGAAATCTTTTCCACGCAGCTCTCTGCCCTGACTTCTCACCTGCTCTTTCTGTTTATAATGCTCAAATTTAGCTATAATTGGGCGAGGTCGCTTGTTATCGGGCCTCTTACCTCCAAGCCGGTGAACACGATGGAAAGTGAACTTTTTTACGGTCTCACTTGGGAGTTTCAGCTCACGTTGGATAAACTCACGGATCGTCGCTTCTGCGTCCTCCTCTCCTCGTTCAGGGATCCCAGAGAAGACAAGATTATCCCGCATACTCCGAGCTTGAAGGTCCAGGATGGACTCTTTCATTTTCCTGTTTTCTCCGGATATCTGCGTCATCCTCTCTGTGAGATCTTTAACGTCTCCCCTCAGAGATTGGTTTTCTGCAGCTAGCGACGCCACCTAAGCTTGGCTGAACTCCAGAGATTCCCTCAACGCTTGAAATTCTTTGTGGAGAGCTTCAACGAGAGCCAGTCGGGCATCTAAACTTGATAATTTTTTGTCGATGGACTCCAGAACATCGGTGAAGCTTTTCTCAGGAGATGTGGACGCGCCGCTTGAGCTCTCTGAACGCGTGCGCTTGGATGTTGGAGTAGCCGTGGGCGCGTTCTGAGGTTTACCCATCACTATATTTTCAAAGCACGCGTCCAGGTAGCTCTCAAGACTGTCCAACGTCTCCTCGTCCAGTTTGTTTTATTGAAACAAAAAAGCACAGGTTAGTAATAACAAAAATTTTATGAAAAATATTAATGTATTCGATTGTTTTACCTGAGTTTAATTTATTTTAATTTTTTTCATTTACTTACGCTGCACAGCTCCTACGTGATCTCAGCCGCTCATCACCAGGTGACCTTTCATTTTAAATCTCTTGTATCTTTTTTTTATATTGTTATGGAATTGTTTTGTACTTTTTTTAAATGAATAAACTTTATACCATACCATGCCATACCATATTTTAAACCCCAATATCAATGTGTCTAGACGTGCTCACTGATTATGCATAAAAAAAATCTGTTTCCGATCGGATGATGTATCACTGAGATATAACTGTTGGAATATTATAGGGGGCGCACTTGAGTCGAATGTTAAAGAACATTACCAATGTGTCTATAAATGCTCACTGATCACGCACCATAAATCTGGTACATATTGGATGATATTTCACTGAGATATAACTGTTGGAATAATGTAGGGGGCGCACTAGAGTCAAAAGTAAAAAAAAAAACAATACAATGTGTCTAGAAGTGTTCACTAATGATGCATCCCAAAATCTGGTTCAGATCAGATGATATATCACTGAGATATAACTTTTGGAATAATCTAGGGGGCACACTCAAGTCAAATGTTAATTAACAACACAAATGTATATAGACATGTACACTGATCAAGCATCACAAATCTGGTGCAGATTGGATTATATATCATTGAGATATACCAGTTTGAATAATCTAGGGGGCACACTGGAGTCAAATGTTAAACAACAATACCAATATGTCTAGAAATGCTCACAGATGACGCACCAAAAAATCTGGTGCAGATAGGATAATGTATCATTGAGATATAACTGTTGGAATAAGCTAGGGGGCGCACTAGAGTAATATGTTAAACCAGAGTATCAATGTGTCTAAAAGTCCTCACTGATGATACACAATAAATCTGGTGCAGATCAGATGTTTTATTACTGAGTTATAACTGTAGGAATAATGTAGGTTGCGCTGTGGAGGCTATTGGCCACTTTTCATGGATACCTGTTCAAGGGGCGGATAATGATCGATCATAGTGATTTTGGTGCACCTCGGCTGAAATCTGTACAATTGAGAGCCAAACTTATTGCAACAGCATCACGTCTTAATTCACCACGCCGCCACGCCCACATCCTCAAGCAAAAATTGTTTGCGCTTTAAAGAAAGTCAGACCATATTATCTGTCTTCTAACACAGGATCATCCTCATTAGGTCAATGGTGTCAAAAATGGAGTTAAAAAAGACCAAAGTTAAAAGACCAAAGTTAAAAAAGAAACTTCCTGTTCCGAGGGGGCAGGGCTTTCATGAGGTCAAAATATGACCACAGTGGATGGTCGGACATCCAACAGGGATGAGTCATGCCAAGTTTCGTGCATTTCGGTCTTTTAATGTGAAAGTTATAGTGTTTGGAAATTTATGGCGTGAAACAAAACTTTGAGGCCTGGCCACACCTCATTAGCATATACAAAAACTCAAGCTTCATATAACTTTTACTCTCTAGTGTCTTAAGGGCATATCAACCAAGTTTTAAGGCAATCCTTCAAAATTCCTAGGAGGAGTTTGTTAAAATTCGCAATTAGAAACACCCAAAAATTACCCTTTGACCCAAAATGGCTGACTTCCTGTTGGTTTTGGACCAGGGCTCCCCCAGATACTTTTTCATAGGTCCTGAGAAGATACTTATGTTCACAGAGTTTCAGAATTATCGTTCAAAAAATGGCTTGGGGCTGAGGTTTTAAAATATTATAGGGGGCGCTGTAGAGGCTATTCGCCACTTATCATGGCTTTCTGTTCAAGGGGTGGATAATGATCGATCATACTGACTTTGGTGCACCTCGGTTCAAAACTATGGAATTTAGAGCCAAGCGGATGGCGACAGCGTCTTAGTTTGCCACGCCGCGCCACCCACCTACTCCACCCCAAACTGTCAGTGTTGGAAAGCAAGTTACACCAACATGTCTTGGGTCACTGGACACACTATCATGCTGATCAGGTAACAGGGGTCAGATAGGGATCGTTCAATGTAAGACTTTATACTTCTTGTTGACAGAGGGCGTGGCTTAAGTCATGTCATTATTTGACCATTCAGTCTTGCAGGGGACCGGATGTGGATCAATCATTGAAGGTTTTATATTTCAGACAATTTTTGTGTAGGAGCTATTAGCATTTCGTTTTTCATGGCGAGATGTCAAACTTTGAGGTCTGGCCCCGCCCCTTCAACATGCTCCGAAACGAACCGTTTAGATAACTTTGTGTCCACCATGTCTTTGACCAAAAAGGTGTGAAAATTGGGCCGGCATTCCAAAATGGCCACCTTCCTTTTTATCGTACAACATTGGTGCCAGAGTGCAATGGGCTGTTGCTGAGAACTAGGAAGAAACTGTGCGTGAGTATTATGATAAAACTTTGGTAAGTCCGTATTTATTTAAATAAAAACTGTTTAATTAAATATAAGATCATTAAGAAAGAAAGTCCTAAATATTACTAATAAACTTTTTTCATTCGATCAAACAAACTGGACGAGGAGACTTTGGAAAGCCTGGAATTGTTTGTTGACGAGTGTTTTGACAGCTTAGTCATGGGTAAGCCTAAAGATACATCCGGTGCTGCTAGCGATTCAGCTAACATCCCCAATGCTAAGCGACATCGACAGGGCAGCTCAGACAGCGTTATGGCACCGTCTCCTGATGATTCAGGTTTAAAGGAGATATTGGAGTCAATTGACCAGAAGCTAACTAGCTTGGACGCCCGACTAGCATTAGTGGAGATGCTACATAAAAAGTTTCAAGGCCTCAGGGAGTCTTTGGAATTCAGCCAACAGCAGGTAGCATCACTTGCTAGTGAAAATCAGGAGCTGAGAGGGACAGTTAAACAACTCACCGAGGAGATGACGCTGCTATCCGGGGATAATAAAAAAATCAAAGAATCGATCCTGGATATCCAAGCCCGGAGCATGCGGGATAACCTCGTCTTCTCGGGAATACCGGAGCGAGCGGACAAGGTCCCTGAAGCCTCCGTCCGTGACTTCATCCAGAACCAGCTGAAGTTGCCGAGTGACGCGGTTAAATCCATCACTTTTCACCGAGTCCACCGCCTCGGAGGTAAGAAGCCTGGAAGCAATCGGCCGCGGCCGATTGTAGCTAAGTTTGAACATTATAAGCAGAAAGAACAAGTTAAAAGCCGAGGTAGGGAACTGCGTGACACGAACTTTAGCATGAACGACCAATTCCCTGCAGAAATTCTGAGTAGAAGGCGCGTCCTGTTCCCGATTAGAAAGAAAAATATCAACGAGGGCAGAAGAGCTGCGGTGGCTGTGGACAAACTTTACATCAATGGTCAGCTGTTTAGAGATCCAGAGGTTACTCCCTGGCTCTATTAATAATATAAATACGGTAAGTATGATCTTCAGTTGCTAATTCTACTTAAAATGTATTAGCAAGCATATATATTCATATTACTTACCAGATATATATATGTAATTTTTCAGCACAGCTCGGTTGGTGGGTTACACAGATGGTGGTGGTACACGGTGGCATGACACTTAATGTGGTAAGGGGGTTCTTTTTTTATTTTTTCTTCTTTTATCTTTATGTGTTTATTGTGTTTATTATCATCTCACTTTCTTTTTTTTTCTCTATTTTTCTGACTCAACAATTATTAGCACACAGGCACAAAGGCTTATATATATCCATATACATACATACAAATACCTCATAAAGGAATACATCCATGATTTACCTTCAAAAACAGCACTTAGTTTATCTATAAATCATAAATAATCAATCATTAAGGATTATGTTATTGTCTGGGTGTTTTACTATTTTTGATATTTGTGATAATGGGTGTGGTTTAATTATATTTTCACAAGCACAAATATGGGTATCTTAAGGTTTGTCACATGGAATATTAATGGAGCCGGTAGCCAACATAAAAAAAATAGAATTTTTAGCCAGATTAAAAGATTAAAGGCAGATGTTGTATTACTCCAAGAGATTCATAAATTACCGTCAACTGTGGATGAGCTAAAATCTCCTGAGTTTCCTCATGTATTCTCAGCCTGCTATAACTCAAGACAGAGAGGAGTAGCAATATTAATACATAAAAATGTGAACTTCACAATATTAGACACAGTTATAGACCCGCAAGGTAGATATATAATATTAAAATTATCCATACTCAGTAAAAAATATTGTATTGTTAGCTTATATGGGCCAAATGTGGACGATGCTGCTTTTTTTCATGATCTCTTCTCTACTCTATCAAATCACATGGATTGCTCGCTGGTACTGGGAGGTGATCTTAACTTTGGTCTAGATAACAAAATAGACAGGCTGAATGCAGTAGGAGCTCAACGCAGTTGGCAATCCAGAAATGTAGTTAAACAGTACATGAGTGATTATGGACTCTGCGATGCATGGCGGTCTCTTCACCCTAATAGTAAAGAGTATTCTTTCTTTTCACATGTGCATCACTCTTACTCTCGTCTGGATTATTTTATAATCAGCAACTCATTGCTGACCAACATTTCAGACACTAAGATACACCCTATTGCTGTCAGCGATCATGCACCAGTTACTTTAAATTTAGATAATAAGAAAGAAATCCCAAAACGTATAAACTGGAGATTAAATACCTCACTGCTTATGGATGAAGAATTTATACAATACTTTAAAAATGAATGGACATCGTATTTAGAGTTTAATGACTTGCCAGGTACATCAGCGTGTACACTCTGGGAGGCTGGGAAAACAGTTATGAGAGGGAAAATAATATCCTACGCAACAAACAAAAAGAAAAAAGAAAATAAACGTATTGAGGAATTAGAGAAATCTATCAAATTATTAGAAAGTTTACAAGGAGAGGAAACACAGAAAAAACTACGCAAGATAAAATTAGAACTAAATGAATGTATTGACAAAAAAAACAAATTCTTAGTACAAAGACTTCGCTTGGAACATTTTGAACACAGTAATAAATCCGGTAGCTTTTTAGCTAATCAACTCAAATTAATAAAGAAAAAACATCTATATATGGTATTAAAGACACAAATGGTAACATAACTTATGACGAGGAAAAAGTAAATAGTGTTTTTAGAGATTTCTATAAAACTCTATACACTCCACAAATAAATCCAACAGATGAAGATATTAATCAATTCTTGGAGAGAGTAATACTTCCAAAACTAGACAGTAGTCAATCTTCAGAACTAGACTCACCATTAACATCAGATGAGCTCCGTGAAGCCATTAAAAACATGCCTAATAAGAAATCTCCAGGCCCAGATGGATATCCAGCAGAATTTTATAAAGAGTTCTGGAACATCCTGGAACCAATATTTCACAGAATGCTACATGAGTCAGAAGAAAATGGCAGATTTCCAACACATATGAATTCAGCCAACATTAGTTTACTATTAAAATCAGGCAAAGACCCAGTACTACCTACCAGTTATCGCCCCATCTCTCTTATTAATGTGGATGTTAAAATAATTAGTAAAGTCCTCTCTAAAAGATTAGAGAAAATAATTCCTCTCATTATTCATCCTGACCAAACTGGATTCATAAAAGGAAGACACTCGACCACAAACACACGCAGATTATATAATTTAATAGAGTATTCATATAGTAAAAATATTGAAACAGCTATTTTGTCTTTGGACGCAGAAAAAGCATTTGATAGGGTAAACTGGAAATTTTTATTTTCTACATTGAGTAAATTTGGTTTTGGGGACCATTTCATTAATTGGTTAAAAATATTATATAACTCACCAAGAGCATGTGTCAGGACAAATAATCAAATATCTTCAAGCTTCTGTTTACAGAGGGGGACCAGGCAGGGATGTCCACTTTCACCTGCACTATTTGCTATTTTTATTGAACCTTTAGCAGCAGCAATAAGACAAACTGCTGATATTAAAGGTATACTGTGTAGAAATATAGAACATAAAATTAGTCTTTATGCTGACGATGTTTTACTTTTTCTTCAGAACACAGAAAAGTCAATATCTAATGTTATCAAATTAATAAACTCATTCTCAAAAGTTTCTGATTATTCTATAAATTGGTCAAAATCCACAGCTCTTCCAATAAACTGCGTGTTTAATACTTCTCTCAATGAACGACTACAATCAGGTAACATTACATACTTGGGCATTAATATTTCTCCTAGATTGGAAGACTTAATAAAATTGAATCATATCCCAATTTTAAAGAACATTGAAGATGATCTTACTAGATGGAAATCTCTGCCCATATCACTTATGGGAAGAGTTGCCTCAGTAAAAATGATGGTCCTGCCGAGAATAAACTATTTATTCTCAATGATTCCAAATAAACCTTCAACTGAATGGTTTAAGTCACTGGACTCTTTGATATCTAAATTCCTTTGGAAAAACAAAACTCCACGTATTAGCTTAAAAGCATTACAGAAATCTAAAGATACCGGAGGATTAGAACTTCCCAACTTCTATCACTACTATTTAGCCAATAGGTTACAATATATCTCAAAGTGGTTAAATCCAAATACATTAGATGAAACTTGGATAGACATAGAACAAACTTTATGCAATAATATTAAGATTTCAGATCTACCGTTTATTAGCACAAATATAAAAAGACATGTTTGCTTTAAAAGCATCAGTATTAGCTCTTCTCTGACAGCATGGTGGGAGTATTTGAAAATGACAAAATCTTCACTACTCCCCTGTAGACATACACCCATCTGGAACAATCCTGACATCCTACAAGAAAATAATATGTTAAATTTCCCAGGTTGGAGAGTCAAGGGAATTGAACGTCTGGAACACATATATGAAGGTGTAGACTTTATTCCATTTAATAATTTAATAATACAATTTGACATTGAAAATAAATACTTCTTACAATATCAACAAATTAAGTCTATCATAAAAAAGAAATTTAAGCTTAATAAAACTTTGTTAGAAACACCAATATGTGTGTTAGAGTTCCTTAATCTTAAATCCCCCAAATTATTATCTAAAATATACAAGAAATTGTCTAGAATCAATGACTCCATAATGTTACCTGTTGCAAAATGGGAGTCAGATTTATCAATCAATTTTGACCAAAACACCTGGTCTCAAATATGTTTAAGAACATTTAAAATGACTAGAATCTCCAACTTACAATTAATACAGTATAAAGTTCTTTATAGAGTACATTATACAGGTCAGCGAATGTTTAGGATGGGATTTACATAATCTAACAACTGCTCACAGTGCACAGGCAATATTCCTGATGATTATATCCATGCACTCTGGTTCTGCCCACCCGTTCAGAGGTTCTGGGTCCAGGTTTGTGAAGACTTGTCTAAATGTCTGAAATGTAATATTCCACTCTCTCCGTCTGTTTGCTTATTGGCTATCTTGGAAGATGTTACCCTGGAAAAAAATACATGTCGCATGATTTTCACTGCCTTATGCATCGCAAAGAAAACCATACTCCTGAATTGGAAAAATAAAAATAATCTTAGCATTAATCAGTATAAAAATCTGCTGTTAGATCATATTAGTCTTGAAACAGCATCTGCCGACACATTGGATCAATCTCTGTGGGCTCCTTTGATCGGCTCCGTTACATAGTGAGGGTGGGTAGTCTGGGATCTGACCTTGTGGGGCCTTGGGGTTGATGTGGAGGTGGGTGTATGGGTTTGGGGCCCCGGGGGGGTTGCCGGGGGCTGGGCTCTTGGGGGTACCTGGGCAGGGGGGCACTGCTTTCCCTCTGGGGAGGGCCTGGGTGGTTCTGGGGGATGTCTGCTGGTGGCTGCATGCAGGCCCTCAGGTGGTCTATGGCGGCGGTCGTGGGTCACTGATCTGGTAGCCTGGCTGTGCTGATGTGGGTTCGGGGTGGGCGCGGGGGCTTGGGGTTCTGGGGGCTTGTCGCCCCCGGGCTTGGGCCTGTGGGGTTCGGGGATCTTGGGCTCTGGCGGGCGGGTTGCCGGGCTCTGGGCCGGCTTGCGCTCTGGTGCCCGGTTCTGGGCGGGGGCCTTCGGCTCGCTGGTGGGTTGTGGGTCATGGGCTGGGGGGTTGGGTGTTTGGGGGCGTGACCAGTGGCCCCTAGGAGGGGGTAGTTTGACCCAGCCTAGGTGTCTAGTGTGCTATGTGTTTTGAGAGATGTCCGAATGAGGGGTGGGTGTAGTATTTCTTCTGGAGTGGGGATGGGGTGGATGTCCTTGGGGGCGGCCCGGGACTGTGCATGGCCGGCTGGCTGGCCCCTTTCCTGTGGTGGGGGCTCGCTCCCGGTGCTTCCTGGCACTGTCGGCGGTTGGGCGGGCGCTCTTGGCCGGGTCGTCCTGGTGGGGTTTGGCTCCATCTGGTAGCGGGCTGACTGCGGTCTGTGGGGGTCCTGGTGGCCCTCGGGTGTGTAGGCTGCTGGTGCAGCTTCTGGCGGCCCTCGGGGCTCTGTCCCTCTCTGGTCTGGAGCTCAGCGGGCCTGATGGTCGGTCCAGATGGAGAGGTGTCTTGGCCTCAATCCCTGGGTGGAC
>NC_056519.1:27558618-27591412 GCF_014905685.2 Nematolebias whitei
AGCATCCGAGATACCGCAGCCGTTGTCGCCGCTGATGGGTCATCCTCCGGAACACCAATGATGCGGATGTTCTGACGTCGAGACCGGGACTCCAGGTCATCGCACTTATCCTCCAACTGTGCCACCGTCTTAGTAAGGACGTCAACTGTTTTCTGGAGGCTCACGATGTCGTCAGTGCAGGTGGAGACGGACTTCTCCACCTCTGTTACCGTTAGCTTTAGCCCCGTGAAGCTCTCCTGCACCGCTGCTAGCCCAGACGATAGCTCCTTTTTGAAGGCGGACAGCTCGGCATTAATCGACGAGAGACTTTCACCCAGAACAGCATGGAATTCTGCTTTAATTATAGCAGCAAGGTCCTCTCGGAGAGCTACAAGTATTTCTTGCTTAAGGCTGCTGACGTCGCCCTCAGACGGAGGAGGTGATCCAGGACAGCTCGAGGCTTCACTACGAGGATTAGGCCGCAGGTGAGCGTGGATCGAACTTACCCCTTTAGTCGGTTTTGGTGGCATTTTAATGGCCAAATAGGAGGGTTATGTAAAGTGTGTAAGTTAGCTATTGTTTGCTGTCGGACTCGGGAAAAAGTGCCCAGGCATTAATCAGAGAAAAGGCTAATTCTGTAGGAGCACACCCAAACACACCTTATCTCACCGCCATTCAGCCGGAAGTCCACCTATAGAACATTTCTACATTTTTCACTGCTTCAGTAAAGAAATCACCATCAGCCATAATCCTCTGACTAAAGTAATCTGACCCAGACCACACCATAAAGTCACAGTTCTCCCGGTCTGTCACAAACAACTGAGCTTGTACCTGGTGTACCTGTGTGACCTCTGCTTAGTTCATAGGACCCATTTGTGTTGTCAATACAGAAATGTTTCTTAACTTAGGCACCGAGGACTCCAGCATCTTTGGCACAATGTGGGCATTTTATTTTCAAAACACCATTGCCACAGCAGGTGCAGGAGAGCAGAGTGTCCGGAAAAGCTCCGAGGTATGGCCGGCTGCAGTTTATGTGTAGTCTGGAGGCACAAGCTCTCAGATCCTGATGCTGCGGTCCAGCGATGGCTTCATATGACTGGCTGGCTGTTTTCACATCCCCATCTGACAAAACAATAAAAAATTAATTGTTATAATCTCCTCTATCATTATCCTTTGTTTTTATCTGTAATTTTCACGTTTTGAATGTTTGTGTCATGACATACTTGCTTTAAAGTGCAGTGACCACACATTACTGTCCCATCCTTCTCCAAGGACACCCGTGGCTTTAGAGGATCTTCAGACAGGGACTGACTGATTAACCTGAAATGATACACATTACATGTTAATACAGGCCTATTTAGTTAGTACTGATGATCGTATGTTTTACTATTGTGGACATCTGCTGGTGTTTCATTCATTCATTCATTCAACCTTTATTTAAACAGATAAATCACATTGAGCCTCGAAGACTCATTTACAAGTGAGACCTGTTTGGACAGACAAAAACAGTGGGTAACTGGACACATGTAGGAGTTGGAGGCGAAAAAAAATCCTATCAGACTTTTTTCTTGGCTGAGAAAAACCCCTAATATTGAAAAAACACCTCGCACAAACAAGCACATATTTACGAAGGCATTCTGCAATCAGAGACGAGAGCGGTCAACAACGCTTATAGATGCTCTCGAGGTCACTGTAATCAGTCAATGTCCTCCGGTGAAATCCATAAACATTCTCGAGGTATGTCGAGAAATGGCCAAGGATAACCTCTATAAGAATCCAGAGTCTTGAAATGATGACACAAAGTTTTTTCAGCGGGGTTTCATCTGGTTATCTGTTGGAAATTCCTCAGGGACGGGGTGGTGAGCGTCAGATCACATTTTCTCCAGGCGACTTTAGATAAGATGGCCTTCAAGGACAGCCAAGGCGACCAAAATTTAGATAAACACACAGTTGTTTTGGGGACAGGCAGAACTTAATGACATCAACCTTCGGTCTGTGTCAGTCTACTCAGTTCCGAAATGTCCAAATTAACTTCACTTCCGGCGAGCTGATGGACGGCAGCTCCCTCCGGCTTCTCTGCAGTCTTTTATCATCAAACTGACCCGTTTTTTCGAACCGGACTAAAGTTGGTCCTCCTTCCAACCGAATTCGGTGTTCAGTGACTCAGAGAGCCGGACGGGACCGTCCAAAAATATATTTTGGTCCAGGACTGGCCGCTCCCACCCCACCGGTCACTCTGAGCACACCCTGCCGGCCAGGTGACCCCTCGAGCCGGGGAGTCGTCGCACGAAAGTCCAGTGTTTTTTCTCTCTCTCTCTGGACCTCAATGAACTCTTATCTGGACCTTTGTGGTTCTACCTGGTTCTGACAAAAATCGCCGTGTGGTATTTAGCTGGTTTTCTGCTGGACTGGCCCTTCTGGTGTCTTCATAGGTGTGGGGGAAGTGTGCCTGTGACCCTCGAATTGGACCAGAACCAAACCGAGGTGGCTGTGGTGGATTTTATCTTCAACAGAGCCGGTCTCAGCTTCAGTGAGCAGCCCGTTACTTTTACCCAAGGACTGTCCACCTCCGTGGAATTGCTGTGTTCACCTGGAGGAGACGCTCCGGTGCTTTGAAGCGCTGCCGGACCGGAGCAGAACCGGTCCAGGGACATCTTCAGCCTCTTTGTCTCTCGTGCTGTGGAGCACCGGAGCCGGACTGGAGCAGAACAGCGCCGCCGGACCGGAGCAGAACCGGGCCAGGGGCATCTTCAGCCTCTTCGTCTTTCGTGCTGTGGAGCGCCGGAGCCGGACTGGAGCAGAATCGGACCGGACCAGTGTCGACTTCAACCTCTCCGGTCAGTCTCGTTTTTCACCGGGGGTGCCTCTCGTGCTGTCGGGTGCGGAGGTGTCGTGCAGAGAAGCGAAGGAGCAGCGCTGTGTGGTGCTCGAGAGAAGTTCGGAGTTTGTATCGGAGTTGCTGCAGGCCTCCATCCAAACTCACCTGGATAATAATTAATTTTATTCCGATCACGCTGTTGGCCCC
This sequence comes from Nematolebias whitei, assembly GCF_014905685.2. Taxonomy (NCBI): domain Eukaryota; kingdom Metazoa; phylum Chordata; class Actinopteri; order Cyprinodontiformes; family Rivulidae; genus Nematolebias; species Nematolebias whitei. Next base: position 27,561,623 of record NC_056519.1, read on the forward strand.
TGTTGACCTGAAACGAGCTTGGATCATGCCTTTCACTTCAGGAGGATTTTCTGGCAGCTTGCTCTGCTATTTGCTGCGAATTATCTGTTTCTGTTTCGGCCTGTTGATTCTGGACCCAGCTTCTGTTTCCCATGGGAGCATCCATCCATCCATCCATCTTCACTGGGGGGCCGGAGCCCCCCTCAGCCCAACTCAAACTGCAATTGGGCCACCTCGTCGGGTTTGTTTGCCCATTTGAACTGTGGCATTTTATGGTCTGAAACTTTTCTGCATCATTCATATTATTGTCACTATTTTCAGTTCTCAGATTATCTGCAGTCACTGAATCTTGTTAATACACCTGAATCTGCCCATCACGGCAACTTTCACTGTTTTTGGGTTCTGAATGATCACGTCTTCATTAATATTTCTCATGATTCGATTACGGGGGCAAATTGTCACACGGTTAACTCCTGTAATTAGACATCAGTCACAAAAATCTCAAGAAAATGTCTGATAATAATGTTGTTACTACTCTCAGGGATTCAACCCAACCCTGGACACCCCACTAATTACAGCACACCAAATTACTTTAAGAACGTGTCTGGGCTTCATTTTCTGCATGTAAACGCTCGTAGCCTTCTGAGAAAACTTGATGCTTTGAAAATTCTGATCAGTTCTTTTGGGGCAGATGTTATCTTTATCTCTGAAACCTGTCTCAACAAATCTGTACTCAATAATGACCTGGCAATCAATGGATTTAACATCTACCGCTGTGATCGTCAAAAAAAGGGGGGGGGGGGGGAGTCGCTGTTTACATCAGAGATTCTTTGGTTGCTAGTCTTGTGTCTTCTAAAATAATTTCAAACCGGTTTGAAGCCTTATCTGTAAACATCATCTTGAATGGAGGCCAGATCTTAACTGTAGTCTGCTGCTACCGCCCACCCGCAGCATCACCTGAGGCTATGTCTGCCCTGATGGAATTTCTTGGTAATTTAAAATTCAAAGAGATCCTTTTGGCTGGAGACCTCAACATTGATTGGTGTAAGTCGACCCCCCTCTGTGATAAATTCAAGGAATGTTGCCTGTCTCTCAATCTAACCCAATTGATCGACTCTCCCACTAGATTAAACAAAAAACGTCCTGAAAAATCCTCCATCTTAGACCTGTTTCTAACTAATATGCCTCACAAATTCCCTGGTACAGGTGTATTCGCTGATATTTTGAGTGATCATTGTGTGACAGCTGCTTTGAGAGATATTAAACTTCCACCTTCTAAGCCCAGATTAATTCAAAAAAGGGATCTGAAACATTTTTGTGAACAGTCATTCCTCTGGGATCTGTCTCACTTTGACTGGCATCATATCTGTTAACTGATGACGTGAACTCCGCTTGGAACTATTTTCATAATAGTTTCATTTATTTTGTGAACAAACATGCTCCTTTCCGTCAGTTCAGAATAAAGGGATGAGACAGCCCCTGATTTACTCCAGAGCTAGCTGACCTCCTGCACAGGAGAGACCATCTTTGGGCCACAGCGAGAAAATCTGACTCAGATACTGATTGGTTGAGTTTTCGACAGATGAGGAATAAATGCACAACTACTGTCAAAGCAGCAAAACGCAACTATTTCTTATCTCAGACCTCCAAAAATCTAAATGACCCTAACAGATTCTGGAAAACCATCAAATCTCTCTCAGGCACCCCCCAATCATCTGACCTCCCATCACAACTTCTCGTTAACTCTGTTCCTGTGTCAAATGAGTTATGAGTGCTTAGTGTATATTTAGTTGATGTTTTTCTTAGTTCATATCTTAGATGTTATTACTGTTTTTCTTATACATTTTATTGTCGGATGTAACTGGGACCCCGTGTACATAATTTCGCTCCACCACATGTACCACATGAGGTGCGAATGACAATAAAGAAACTCTGACTCTGACTCTGACTCTGAAATAAGCACGAGATCCTGAACTGTTTCAACAAACATTTTGTTGCTTCTAGTTCTTTATTTGACACAGTTACTAACAGAAAATCAGCCATTTCCCCTAATAACCATCCATCCATCCATCCATTATCTTTACCCGTTTATTCCATTTTGGGTCACGGGGGTCGCTGGTGCCCATGTCCAGCAATCACTGTGCGAGGGGCGGGGTACACCCTGGACGGGTCCCTAATAACCAAACTTCTGCAAATCAAATCCCTCCTACAAGTCAATCCTCAGTTAATCACAGCTTCTCTTTTTCTCCATTCTCAGTCAGTGAGGTTAATAAACTGTTAAAAGATCTTGACCCTAAAAAATCTGCAGGTCCAGATGAACTTCCACCTTATTTCTTAAGGTTGGCTGCTCATATCATCACAGTCCCTGTGACCCACATCTTCAATCTCTCCATAAGACAAAAGTCCATCCCAGGCACTTGGAAAACAGCCTTTGTTTTTCCTTTGCTGAAGGGAGGTGACCCCACCTCACTGAACAACTATCAACCAATCTCTAAACTCTGTATTTTAGCCAAGGTTCTAGAAAAACTGATAAACTCTCAAATCAAAAATTACCTGGACTCATTTAACATCTTACCTCCACATCAATCTGGTTTCAGGAAACAACACAACCACTGCTTCACTGAAGGTTCTTAATGACGTTGTTGAAGCACTGGATGCTAAGGATTATTGTGCTGCACTTTTCTTAGACCTGTCTAAAGCTTTTGACACTGTGGATCATAACATCTTGTGTCATAAACTCTCAGAAATTGGTTTCTCAGAACACACCATTTGTTGGTTTTCTAACTATCTTTCAGACCGGAGGTAATGTGTTCAACATAATGGTACTTCCTCCAGTTATTTAACAGTCAACAATGGTGTACCACAAGGCTCAGTCTTAGGACCCACCCTCTTTACAATCTACATACATAATGTAGGTAAAAACATCCCTAATGCATCTATACATTTCTATGCTGATGACACAGTTGTTTATTGTCGAGATAAAACTGTTGCTAAGGCTTTCCAGCTTTTGAATTCTGCATTCACCTACATCCAGACGGAATTGTTCCGCCTCAAACTTGTCCTAAATGCCGACAAAACCGAAGGGATGCTTTTTACAAATAGGAAGTTGGTCCCAGCAGTTCTTCCTCCGATTTTATCCTCAAATGGTGTCCCCATTGAGTTTGTTGATTCCTATAAATATTTGGGTATCTTGGTCGACTCACATCTCTTTTTTAAGCTCCATGTGGAAAACTTGGTAAAGAAACAGAAAGTTAAACTGGGTTTCTTTGTCAGAAACAAATCCTGTCTAACCCTGAATGCTAGAAAACGCCTTGTATATGTGACTTTCCTTCCCTCAATTGATTATGGTGACATTATTTACATGAACACTCCTACAAGAACCCTGCAGATGTTGGATGCTGTCTATCATGGTGCACTAAGATTCATAACTGGCTGTGATTATCGTACCCACCACTGCACCCTGTATTCACTGGTTAACTGGACATCATTAACTTCACGCAGACTCTCTCACTGGTACATTTTCATCATTAAATCACTTCTTGGTCTGCTGCCTTCATACATCTCCTCCTACATGTCTCTGCGTGAGTGCAGCTACAGCGTGCGCTCTCAGGACATTATTACCTGCAGTGTTCCCTCAATGAGGACTGAACTAGGCAAAAGGGCCTTCTCCTACTCCGCTCCCGTTTCCTGGCATATCTTACAAAAAGATTTGAAGCTCTCGACCTTGACCTCTCTAAGTGGCTTTAAGAATCTGTTGAACTCCTGGCAGGGACCAATGCAGACATGTTCCTGTTTTTAGTTTTCTACATTCGCCTTAGAATCTAGCTGTTTTTTTTTTTTTTGTTACCTTTTTCCTTTTACCCATCATTTTTATAAAAAAAAAAAAAAAAAAAATCTGTAGTATGACTTTTTATAATTGTTTATTGTTGTTGCTGTTGTCCATTGTTGTCATCTTTCTTTGTTGAAATCAGGTCTCTCTTGTAAATGAGTCCTCGAGGCTCAATGGGATTTACCTGTCTAAATAAAGGTTGATTGATTGATTGATAACATGGCCACACAGATGGAAACGTGTCTGAGTAAAAATCCCCAAGATCTGATCCATTCAGCCCAAAGCATTTGAGTCCGCGTACTCCAGACATGAACCGAGCCATCATAAAGGCAAGCAGCGTGATCGCGTCCAAATTTGCTGCTGACGACTTCCTTGAGTGTAGATAAAACCTGCACCAGCTGAATCCAAAAAGCAGGAACCAGTTATCGAAAATCCAATGAAATATGCATCCTTAACATCCACAGATGGCAGCAGAGATAGACACATCATCAAGTCTTCCAGTCGATGAGATATCCAGCTGCGTACGTGCCAACAGGGTAAATTGGCTCACCCAAAGTGTGTCTTCTCTCCGAAGAAATGTTGTAAATTGAGATAAGGGACCAACTGGCCGAAACAAATCCATGATTATGGTTCGGAAGAAATGCAAGAGAGTCTCACAGCAATTTCACAGACAGACAGAGCAGCAAAACAAAGCAGAGAGGGAGGGAGAGAAGCATCCGATCTCGTGGGGAGCGAGTGCTGAATTTTAATGACTGTAAGAACAGTCAGATGTTAGATACAGAGTCAGGATGTGCAATATGGCATAAAATTCATATCCCGGCGATATTGTCTATTGTGATGAGAAGCTACACGAAGCTACACACTAATTATGTCAGTTTTTTTATTTTTTGCTGGTGTTCTGTCCATTCAGCATACATGTGATGGTCTGTCCTCATTCCTACTGTATCTAACATTTGACTGGCACGTTTGATATGACATAAAATTCATATCCCTGCGATATCTACCGGTAGTATATTGTGATGAGAAGCTATACGAAGCTACATGCTAACTACGGCCAGCTAGCTTCTCTACTACTTAGCTCTCAAACAAAACAGACTTTCACCAGTTATGCAGTTTTCAACTCAAAAAAACATAATGGTAAATATAGCTTTTTACTTTTTTAAAGTTTCTGAAAAGATCCAGTGACTCCTCCCCTAATCAATCAGTGACCGACAGTGCGCTGACGTCACATCTGGACCCAACAAGAACCAGACCTGGGACCCCAGAAAAGTAGGTCCCAAAAATCGTGTGGGTTTCACCGCTGAAGGCACTGTGGAGAAAGTACACAATCGGCCCGAACTGGTTACATAGGATTCCGAAAAGGCCCTACCAGGATTCTACCTGGATTATTGAGCATGCATCAGGATATTTTGAAACACTTTGGCCAAGATTGCCTCAAACTAGTTAGAGAATTTGAGAAAACAGCAAGGAAGAGGGCAGACTACAGGAACCACTTGCGATTCAACCTAAGATGCAGACAAAGTGGTATCAATCCCAAGAGCCTGGAACTGAAATCTTCGGTCAGCGGGCACCGGGCAAGCAAGATCATTCAGAAGGCACAGACCCAGCTGCTGAATGAATGGGTGAGACAGACCATGACTCTGCGGTCTACACTCATCTCCAGGCCAGCGGTCACTCTTTCAGGGATGAAGATGTTCACATCCTTGATAGAGTTGAACAATGGTTTGAGAGAGGAGTAAAGGAGGCCATCTTTGTGAAAAGAAATCGTCCATCATTAAACAGGGGTGGAGGCCTCCGTGTTCAACTGTCCACCTCTTACAGTGCTGTTATTGCTAGTATCTCTTAGTCCCCTGTGAATAGCAAACAGCCATCAGGGTGCTAATGATCCATCGTTAGGCTGATGGTCCTCCTTGATCATGTGAGCAGCTGGTTTTGGCTGTCAGCAGCAAACTGGTTGATCCACTATGAGAACATGCTATTTATAAGACTTAGCTGAATACAGCACCTCAGACTGAGGCCCTATTTACACGGACACGATGGGGGGAAACATAGGTTTTTTTCGTATGTTAATTAGAGGAAAAGATTTGCGTTGACACGGTCGCATTTTGGGTTTGCATGCATCCGGAGGATCCCCCTCCCCCCTCCCGAATCCCCTGTAGTTACCATGCCAGGTCATTAGATGGCGCTGTGAATTTTGTACCTTCACCTAATGCGCATGTGTGCTGCCTCGGCACGTTGTTTTCCTCTGTGCTAACCAGCTAACAACAACGTAACGTAACAACAAGTTAAAGATAGATTCTAGCTGGATTTTGGATAAAAGAGTCGACAGATTTGATGCCAAGCAGGACCGCTTCATCTAACAGCTCCACACCAATCACTGAGTGGACCAGAACTGAGTCAATGACGGACTTTACTCCGTGATAATCAGTAGCTGTTTTACAGCAGGTAAATCAACGTTCTTAATAATGTTAGTTTGTGTTTACTTCTGTTACAAAACAACCAAATGAGTTTTTATTTTTTCCTGAAAGAAGAAGAAGCAGTCCTTCCACCAGGCGGACCGGTTCTGAACAAGGCTCAGCCCAGATGCAGGGCAGGAGGACATCAAAGAGAGATGTTGATTAACTATTCATTTAAAATTCCCCTCAGTTCTTTTATTCAATCCATTCAAGTTCAGTTAACGTGTTTTAATAGTGTGTTTAGTATAATTATGAGTGTTTGTGTGACATACAGTACAGTTTGTGGTGTTGAATAAATAAATAAAAATTAAACCTGATGTCTTCATTTTCAACTTCAGTGTTCACGCTTTATGTTTAGCATCATTTTAAATTTGAATTACGTAATGTCCAGATAGCTTCATTTAGCTCAGAGCTTCATTATATTTCACACTAACATAAATATTGTTTATTATTATTAAACCTGTTATTTAGCACATTTATGTTATAGTGCAGCGCGACGTGTGCGCGTACCACGTTCTATAAACAGCGACATTAGAACTGGATCAGATTTTGTCTCTTCCAACACAGATGTCGGTCACAGCATCTGAATCTGACGTAGATTAACTACGAGATTAAAATATATTCCATCAGTCGAGGTTCTGAAAGCAGTGTGTCCACCGCCATGTTGATAGAAATATAGCGTCTGTCCGCGTGTGCGCATGTGGTTTAACACAAAGCCTCAGCGGGAGATGTTTGCATTATCAGCGGGCAGTCAGCAAAAAACCTCCACTTTGGAAGGTGGATTCAGAAACCTCCGGATTCAAAGAGGGGGGCCACTGGTGTCGTGTAAATGATCAGCAGATCCGCAGAGAGAAAGCTGCGGAAGCACTCAAAATACGCGCCGTGTAAACGGCCCCTGAAGAAGTCTTTCGGATGAAAGACGAAACGTTTCTGCATTTTTTGTTGTTGTTTGTTTTACGTTGTTTTGTTTTAAAATTAAATCTCAGGAAGTCCAACATTTTAGTGACCACATCAACTCTGTGGATAAATACATCAAGTTCACACGAGAAGATGTAAAAAATGCCAGGTTGGCTTTCTTGGACTCTGAGGTCTCAGTCTCTGATAGAGGACATTTGCAAACTGAGGTGTACCACAAACCCACCCACATAGACCAGTATTTGCAGTTTGACTCCCATCACCCTTTGGTGCACAAGTTAGGAGTCATTAGGACTCTGTATCACAGAGCAGACAGCGTCCCCACTAACTCAGGAGCCAGGCAGAAGGAGAAATCCCACACAAGATAGACTCTAGAGCAATGTGGATATCCTAACTGGGCCTTCCTGAAAGCAGAGAAGAAACCCAAACAGGACTTCAGTCAGCCATCAGGTGAAAAGGAGGAACCCAGACCCAGACCAGTGGTCATTCCGTATGTTGAGGGAGTATCAGAGAAACTGAGACATTTATTTTCTAAACATAATGTCCCAGTGGCTTTTAAACCACAAAATACATTACGGCAAAGACTGTTTCATCCCAAAGATCCAGTCCCCCGGCACAAACAGAGTAATATTGTGTATGCTAAACAGCCACTGGCCAAAAGGATGGCCCAGCACAGAAGATCAACATCATCAGGCCAGGATTCTGCAGTCTACACTCATCTCTAGGCCAGCGGTCACTCTTTCAGGGATGAAGATATTCACATCCTGGATAGAGAAGAACGACGGTTTGAGAGAGGAGTAAAGGAGGCCATCTTTGCGAAAAGAAATTGTCCATCATTAAACAGGGGTGGAGGCCTCCAGGTTCAACTGTCACCCTCTTACAATGCTGTTATTGCTAGTTTCACTCAACCCCCTGTGGATAGTAAACAGCCATCAGTGTGCTAATGATCCATTGTTAGGCTGATGGTCCTTCTTGACCATGTGAGCAGCTGGTTTTGGTTGTGAGCAGCAAACTGGTTGATCTACTCTGAGAAGGTGCTATTTAAGAGACCGAGCTGAATATAGCACCTCAGACTGAGGAAGTCTTTCAGATGAAAGACAAAATGTATATACATTTTTTTACTTTTTTTTTTTTTTTGTTTGTTTTTTTGAATGTCCAAAGGACCAGATTGAACTTTTTTAGATTTTTCTACCTGGATTATTGAGCATGCATCAGGATACTTTTCTACCTGGATTATTGAGCATGCATCAGGATACTTTTCTACTTGGATTATTGAGCATGCATCAGGATACTTTTCTACTTGGATTATTGAGCATGCATCAGGATATTTAGTACCACTGACTGCAGCTCCTCATTCCAAGATAACTGTTAATTGCCACCAGATGTCGGCCATCTCCCTGAAGAGAAAATACACTACATAAGGCTACAGTCCAGTACTACTCTTTGCTGAAGCATTAGACTTCAATGGTATTTGTGCATCCGGCCTTTATATTTACTGCTAGTAAATTTACTTGACTGATCTCTCTTGTCTCTAGTTATCCAGCCTCCTTGGTCCTGGTTCTATCCTGTTCTCCTTGGTCTTGCCTTGGTCCTTCCCGGTCCAGTTCTGGTTCCCCTTGGTCCTGTCTTGATTCTGCTTGGCCCAGTCCAGATTCCCCTGGTCCAGTCCCGGTTTTCCTCGTGCCTTGCCTTCCACCAGTTGCCTGCCGTCTCGTTCCTGCCCGACAATGCTGGCTTCTCATTCCTGGAGCTCTCTCCTTGGATCTGGATCCGTGCCCTCATACCTCATCCAACCTGTAAGAAAAGACACTCGTCAGAATATTATCTCACCCATTTCACTCTGCCGAACTTGTCTGATCATCTCCTTCCGCCCCATGAGCTCCAGAGGATCAACTGCAGAATTTCTCACTGTAAATAATAAACACTGTTACCATTGTATTCCGAGTCTCATTCTGGGTCTCATACAACTCTGGGTTCCCCGCATCGTAACAGTCTGTCGGTCAATTGTTATCTGTTGTTGGATGCAATAGACCCGCTACTGTCACATCTGAATGCCTGTTATCTTTAATGCAGATCTTATCTACTTTACATCCCAATGAAATGGTTTTGGTAGGTGATTTTAATTTAGACTGTCTCTCTTCTGTGTCTGAGGAATTTAAAGAATTTTGTTTGTCTTCAAATCTTAGTCAGATCATTGATAGACACTCGGCCTAATCCAAATTGTCCTGCTAAGGGGCCGTTTACACGGCGCGTATTTTGAGTGCATCCGCAGCTTTCTCTCTGCGGTTCTGCTGATCATTTACACGACGCCAGTGGCCCCCCTCTTTGAATCCGGAGGTTTTTCAACCCACCTTCCAGAGTGGAGGTTTTTCGCTGACCGCCCGCTGATAATGTAAACATCTCCCGCTGAGGCTTTGTGTTAAACCACATGCACACTGTTGGATTTAATATTTTATACCTTTTTATAATTCCTATCAAGCACTCAAATGTCAGGTCATATAAAGTGTGTGTGTGTCTTTCTTCCAAGGTTGAACTATGTTTATAGAAAGTGTTTGCTAATTCTAACTAGTTGACCTTTAAATATAATCTCATAGTAGCTAAAGATAATTTCACAAGTTCACATTTGATAAATTACAAGCAATCAAATCAGGCCAGAGAGCAGACTGATTAACATAAATAAAGCTAGAACAGCTCTTTAATTTAGACAGTATAGTTTGACTAAGTAAAATCAAATTAAGAGTATAACCATGATCTAAATAAAAACACGAACATAAGTTAGATAATATAATTATTCCTAGAAATAAACAACTATTTCAAATCAGTGTTATCACTAAGGTATAATCACGTTAAACAAACAGTGTTAACGGTTTTAAACGCAGACACAGAAACTAAGATGATTCTGCCTTAAAAACAGAATCACCAGACCTCCAACAGATATTGAATTAACACCCAGGAGGTAGGTAATAATTAATAGTTATTAATTATTACGCATAAACAATTTAGACACGAATCATTTTATATCCCTAAAGTATAATAGCAAGTTAAACTTTAAACAAAAGCCGAACCAAAACTTATCTGAAATATAGACGTAACGTCCTTGAGGGGGCGGGCTACGTCGTAACCATAGCGACAGAAGCTGAACCAATCAGGAAGCTAGCCTTCTCCAACGGGGATAAAAGGCCGGGAATGACGCACGCGCACTGAGCATTTTCAGGGAGACACGCACGAGGCGGTTTGTTCTTAATGCTCCATTTATATGCATATATCTTATTAATGTAACTGTTTGTCTCTGAATATCTGTAACCCATGTTGTGTCAAATAAATCTTTTATACGAAGGGCGACGCCTCCGCCGTTTTGAACACGACGTGGTATTCTATCCACAACAAAATGGTGACCCCCGACGTGCGGCGAGGTGATGCGGCCTACACAATTGGATCGAGGTGGCTTGCGGTGCACACAGAGAGAGGAATTGGGCCCAATACTTTCAGGTAAGCTGGTTAACTGTTTGGACCTTAAGGTCCGGAGTTTCTGGCTTTTCGGCGGTAAACTAAATTAAGACTAAATTCAACTTCCTTTGTTCGTGTGCGTGCGTCCTTCTCCGGAAAATAAAGATGGTTTTATTTAAGATAACTCCCAGTGATTCGTGTTAATTCTGACGAGATGGATTACGATATTCAGACGGTTTTATCGCTGAATGCTTACTTAGTCATTTTTAGGTAGTTTTCACAAGTTTTGTGGACTTGTACCGGTGGACGGCTGAAGGCCTACCGGAAGTCACGTGGGTGACAACGTTTTCTCTCATAATTCAGCGGGATTTGCCATCCAAAACTTTAAGTCTGACGGGACTTAGGTTTACAGCGTTTCACAAACGTCTGTAGGGGCTGAGGGTCGGGCCTCCACTGGCGAGTGTTGACTGCCGCCTATACTGGACTCCATTTATTACTTTAGCTTTGAGAGAAAATGAGTGAAATAGCGTAGTGTTTACCAAATTTCATGTGATCGGGGATCGCATTAGTTTTAGGACGTTGTAATAACTTTGTTTGAGCCGTGTTTTGTATGTCGTGTGAACGCTTCAGGGGGGACGCGTTGGGAGAGACGTAACAAAAAAAGAGAGAGGGGGGAGTGAGCTGTGTGTGGGCGGAAGCTCAGGGTTGCTTTTCTCTTTTTTCTGTGTGTCGGAGAAAGTCTGCTGGAAGCCTGTGTGTGTGGTAAAGCACTCGTGTGGGGGAAGGGAGCGTTTCTTTGTTCCACACACGAGGTGAAGGTTTACGCGTGTTTTGTTTTGTCTTCGTTTCTGCGTCAGAGGTGTCTTGTGTGATCGGTGCTTCCGTATCCTGACCGGAAGGGGGCGCTGCTGTGAGGAAAGGACGGGTCTGGCTGCTGGGTTGTTCCGTACCAGACTTGTGTTGTTTCATTACGGCTGCAGCCAGGAGTGAATGACAATAACATATTTGAATGCCTGGGTGTGTGAATGTTGTTATCAGGTGAGGAACTCATGAATGTGGTACAGGTGAAGCCTGTGGAAAATCTATAGGATCATATCAGAGGCAAATTGCATGACTTATAGGGAGTATCGAAATGAACAGGAGGTAATTAGTTTTAGATCAGGGGGCCACTAGCACAAACAAGCGGAAATGAGCTTTTGTACCAAAATTAAGGGGGTAGAGCTTGATTTTTAGTGATTTAGGCTGTACAAGTTGGATTAATTTAAAAATATAGCTGATTGGCGTGTCACAGCTAAATGGTATCTGATATGGGAACAGGGATAGCTGAAGATCTTTCAAATATTTGCTGATAGCCGTCGGAGGCCAGACAGAAACGGAGATGGGAGCAGACACAAGGTTAAACGAAACAATTTTCTGTATGATAGGAAGGAGGCAGTGAACTCTGAAACAGAGAATGGTTTGAATCTCAAGGTGAGAGGGGACATCACGTGTACGAGCTGTAATTAACCAGGAGATGGAGTCAGAGTGAGTCAGCTGGAGAAGGTTGAATCATCTTGGAGTCAGCTTAGACAGTAGAGGGTTGAGATGTCAAAGCGAACGGGTGGAAGAGAAATATTGTAGGGGTGGCCTTGGTGGTCCTGAACAAATTAGATTAAATTTCTTCTTGGAATTGACAATAAACTCAGGTTTTAAACTCAACTGCGAAACAACAGATTGAAATGAGTAAGGGACAAAATCCTTGACACTTGTAAAATATAGAATTTTATTCTGGTCAAACAATACCTTGCCGGACTCAAATTGAAAAAGTTAAATACATTAGGAAACTAAACTCAAATTGAAAAAATTAGATTAAATTATACAGCCATAACTACACTCAAATTGTAAATACTTGGGTTAAATAAATCAATCTTAATTGTACTCGAATTGGAAAAATTCAGTTTAAGAAATCAGTCCACATGAGTTGATCACGTATTGGAAATGTTTAGCATTTAGGAGCTGTTTCCTTCTGAGAGCTGCAGGGACTAGGTTATTTAGGGGACGACGACAATTCTAGTGGGTCCATGAATTTAACTTTATTATTTGAGACTTCACACAGGTCCTGGGAGTGCAGAAGGACAACAGAGAGGTGTACATGGTGAGTTTAAGAAGTTGTACTTTGTGAACAATGGGCATGTACACGTTTTTGTGCAGTGATAATGGACTTTGTGATGTCTTGAAGGGTATACATAGTCTTAATTGATTTGTATTACAAGTATCTTGTTTGTGATACAGTGGGAAAGCATAGTTATGACAAGAGATGATTTGCAGATTGGTTATATAACAATAAGTGATTACATATTAACATGCTGCCTAAATTTACAAGGTCTGGACGATAATGTGGCCCTGGGAGTGGACTTCACTGTCAGGTGATGTGTCAACACACATACTCTACAAGATGGAGGACATTGTTTGGAGGGGAATATTTTATGCAGTAGGCGTAAAGAATTGGCTTGTGCAGTGTTTAATTAAAGCTTTCACTCTTGTGTGATTGAGCGGTTAAAACATCTATTGTACAATCCAGAACACCAGAATGACTCCGTTGGGGTAAACGCTGTGGTCCCAGAATAAAACTTGCTAACTAACGATTAATGTGGATAACAGATGAATGTTGAATCTGGTTTTAATAATTTGATTATTTCTTTTCTTCTCTGCAGCTAGAGAGGACAGAACTTTTGAGTGGGAAGATGAGTCTACTTAGGCCCACAAAACATGGAAGGTAGCATTTAACTGCATACAGCATCCATCTGAGTTTTGATCAGGACTCTCGAGTGCCGGGGGCCGGATCGGATACAGATGTGTTCAGGTGGGCGCTGACGTTGGGGTCTGTGAAACTGACCAATGGGACGGTTCAAATAAGTTGTCAGTCGAGCACATCTGACAAAACAACAAAGAACTTTTCAGCCAAGTAACGTGACTTTTCAAAGATCTAACAGTCCAAGAGCAAACTGAACTAACTGTCCAGAGGGGGTGATGGAGTTTGTACACAGCAAGAACATCCAGTCAAGACTTGCTGTATGCTGAGATATGAACTGCTGCACAAAGCTGAGCTGGTCTCCAGACAGACGGGAGACGAATCTGGGGACATAAAGGCTGAACGAAGAACTGGTGGTCACTCTGCCCAAGGTCACTAACATCAACTGCAGCCGGACGGAGGTGTCGACCCCACATTTTGTTCTGTGATGGTCTTCTAGGCACTTTGGGGTCGTGATCAAAAACTGCAGCTGGCTTTGATAATAATCACTCACATAGACTCATTTTAAAACAGGTGACACAACAGGACACAGACGTACAGAGGTGGGAGTGCTAGACGATTCGACCTGCTCCAACTGCTCTGAGATGGAAATTGTTTTATTACCTCAAATGCTCCACACCCCTGAACAAAATATTGATTTTAACTTTCCGTTTATACAGGTCAGGAAGTCTCATTCAGGAGAAACCTGAGACCTGATTTGGATGAAGTTCACTAATGTTTTCTAAAATAACACTGGATGATTGTCTTTGCCTTGAAGGGGCTAATTTTGGTGGGTCTGGTTTGATACAAGAGAAGAAATTTATTTAATGATTAACTTTTGCTAATTTATAGGAGAGCTTGGGTTGTAGTTGGGTAATTGTTTGCAAAACCTGGGTTGAATAACAGTAGTGGGAAGTTTAAAACTACACCATATTTTTAGTTCTGTAACTAATACTCAATCTGAGTGTTAGTGGATTGCAGACGGTAATGCTTCAGATTTGAAACAATGCCGTTTCAAAAAGGGGGGAGGTGTGTAGGCAGCTCTGAGCAGGAAGCAGTTCATAGATCATTACAAATTATACAAAATTAACTTCTTCTGAGGCGATTAAAAGATCATATCAGGTAGGGTAATCAAATTGACAGTGGGAAATGAATAAATCAGAAACCTACATAACAGGTTGCCCTTGTATATATGTATATCGGTTTAACAGAAGTATCTTTTTCTCTTTGTTGTAATGTGTACAGATTCCTGAAAGGGGGACGCCCCTAGCCTGAGGTGGATTTGAGCAAAGGTTAAAGGGAAATGGGGTGGTTTGATAATTTTAAACACAACTGACTGGACTGGACTGGACTGGACTTATAGTTTAATTGGGCGAATAAGAAAAGGGTTCATGAACAAAGGATTTTAACCATTTTTTCCTCGTTCTCTTTCTCTTTTATTTTTTCCTCGTTCTCTCTGTTTCTTCCTTGCTATTTCTTCCCTTCTCTAGCACAGACAGGTACCTGGATGGAAGATTAAATATTTTTTTCTCTCACAGTGTTGTATGTCAGTTGGTTAAACTTTTAAGTTTTATATTGTATTTTGATTGATGCTGTTGGCGCGAGCGATTTAATGAAGTTTCTTCCACAGGCTCCAGGAAGAGGGGCCGCGTGGATGATTATTATTGTTATTGTTGTATTGTGTATGTTTAATTTTAATTCTAGGTAGACCGGTTGACGACGAAGGCTTGTAAGGGTGACAGATGGGATGAGAGCACACAGGTATACCTGGAGAAGTCCAGTATGTAACACAATTCAGCTTCAAGTGAACAGATGCATGTAAGAAGAGCATTCTATTTTAGTTTTACTGATTCTGTTTTAGGATAACATTACAGTTTAATAATACACCTATCAATAGCAATAATAACCATCCGGGTGCCCAATAATTCAGAAAATAGGTTTTATTCACTACAGAAGTAACCACAGTCAGTTTTTCCAGGCCCAGGTTATGGATCCCACAGATAAAATAATCAAAAGGCCATGCAGGGTGTTTAACAATTCGCGAGCTTTCGTGTCCAGCTTTTCTCATCAGGAGGGAGGAACTCTGACCGAGGAGACAAACTCACATCAGACTGAGTCCTGCTGAAAAGAGGGACAGGACGAGACCCCACCAGGTGGTGGACAGAACATCATATGTCATCGGTCCCCAGAAGGAGAGTGGCACCCGTACGACCCCACCAGGGCATCCCTGCAGAGGAGAGGAATCGATCGCTGGACCACATGGAGGATGATCTGAAGACAGCTCCCCACTACACCTGGAGGAGGTGACAGGACCTTCGTGGGAGCTCATTCTTTGCCCCTTTGTTCTGGTTGGAAAAAGGCAGTAGCAAACATCGGAGAAGAAGTCTCCGCTCTGCCTGAAGTCGGTCGGGTGGATCGGGTAAGGACGGAAGATTACCAGCCCTGACCGTGAAGAACAGAAGACGCGTCAAACTGATTTTAGTTTTGTCCCAATACACACATGTCATTTAGAATGTTTAATCAAACTGATACGGTTCTGAGGACTCTACATGAAGATAACTCCGCGGGCCGAATCCCGCCGAGCACCAAAGGACCCTTGTGGACGAACAAGGGCTCCCACCTCAAGCTCAAGAACCGAAGACCTGCTAGATAGAAATGTTTAAATTGAGGGTGTTGGCTTTTCCTGTTTAATGAGTGTTTAGTCTTACCTTTCAGTCATTCTGAAAAACAACCAGAGAAGGGTTGTGGATTCAATTGGAAACTTAACTATAAACTTAACTTGACTATTAACTTAAATATTCAGTAACTTAAATATTCAAATATTTTACTCCATTCAATTAGGCAGTTAATCATTCTAAAATACCACGAGGTAGTTAAAGGTGGTTTAAAATAGTATTACTTATACTTATTTATCTTTCTCTAGGAGGGGTGTTGCTGCTTTGTTGTATTTTTATAAAGGTTTATGTGTGTGGTACTTTTCACAGGTGTTGGATCAGGGGTCTGGTCCAGGACCCCTGGGGAGTGCAGTAAGTTTGCGTCACATCCATATTGATAAATAAATCCATAAAGAGGGTGAACTCCCATGAATATGGGAGTTCAAAAGAGGGAATGTTGGATTTAATATTTTATACCTTTTTATAATTCCTATCAAGCACTCAAATGTCAGGTCATATAAAGTGTGTGTGTGTCTTTCTTCCAAGGTTGAACTATGTTTATAGAAAGTGTTTGCTAATTCTAACTAGTTGACCTTTAAATATAATCTCATAGTAGCTAAAGATAATTTCACAAGTTCACATTTGATAAATTACAAGCAATCAAATCAGGCCAGAGAGCAGACTGATTAACATAAATAAAGCTAGAACAGCTCTTTAATTTAGACAGTATAGTTTGACTAAGTAAAATCAAATTAAGAGTATAACCATGATCTAAATAAAAACACGAACATAAGTTAGATAATATAATTATTCCTAGAAATAAACAACTATTTCAAATCAGTGTTATCACTAAGGTATAATCACGTTAAACAAACAGTGTTAACGGTTTTAAACGCAGACACAGAAACTAAGATGATTCTGCCTTAAAAACAGAATCACCAGACCTCCAACAGATATTGAATTAACACCCAGGAGGTAGGTAATAATTAATAGTTATTAATTATTACGCATAAACAATTTAGACACGAATCATTTTATATCCCTAAAGTATAATAGCAAGTTAAACTTTAAACAAAAGCCGAACCAAAACTTATCTGAAATATAGACGTAACGTCCTTGAGGGGGCGGGCTACGTCGTAACCATAGCGACAGAAGCTGAACCAATCAGGAAGCTAGCCTTCTCCAACGGGGATAAAAGGCCGGGAATGACGCACGCGCACTGAGCATTTTCAGGGAGACACGCACGAGGCGGTTTGTTCTTAATGCTCCATTTATATGCATATATCTTATTAATGTAACTGTTTGTCTCTGAATATCTGTAACCCATGTTGTGTCAAATAAATCTTTTATACGAAGGGCGACGCCTCCGCCGTTTTGAACACGACGTGGTATTCTATCCACAACAACACACGCGGTCCGATTCTATATTTCTATCAACATGGCGGCAGATACACTGCTTTCTGAACTACAACTGATGGAATATATTTATAATATCATAGGTAATCTAGTTCAGATTCCAGGTACTGTGACCGACATCTGTGTTGGAAGAGACACAGTCTGATCCAGTTCCAATGTTGCTGTTTATAGAACGAGGCACGTGCACACGTCGCGCCGCACTATAAAATCTAAATGTGCTAAATAATAATAAACAGTGTTTATCTTAAGTTTGAGATATATAATGAAGCTCTCTGAGCTAAATGAAGCTATCTGGACATTATGTAATTCAAATTATGTGACTAAAATGATGCTAAACATATTGCGTGTTTTTAAAGTTGAAAATGAAGACATCAGGTTTAATTTTTATTTTATTTATTTATTCAACACCACAAACTGATAATTAAACTGAACATTGAATGGATTGAATAAAAGAACTGAGGGGAATTTTAAATAAATAGTTCATCCATCATCTCTCTCTTCGATGTCCTGCTGCAGTGCACCTGGGCCGAGCCTCGTTCAGAACCGTTCGGCCTGGTGGGAGACATCTCCTTCTTCTTTCAGGAAAAAATAAAAACTCAGTTGGTTGTTTTGTAACTTAAATAAACACAAGCTAACATTATTAAGAACATTTGATTTAAATGCTGTAAACCAGCTACTGATTATCATGGAGTAAAGTCCAACATCGTTGACTCGGTTCTGGTCCACTCAGTGACCGGTGTGGAGCTAATAGACGAAGCGGTCCTGCTTGGCGTCAAATCTGTCGACTATTTTAATCCACAATCCAGCCCAAATCCAGCCAGAATCCAGCTTTAACTTGTTGTTAAGATGTTGCTAGCAGAGCTTTTTAGCTCACAGGAAACAGCGTGCCGAGGCAGCACGCATGCGCATTAGGTGAAGGTACAAAAATCACAGCGCCTTCTAATGACCCGGCATGGTAACTACAGTGGATTCGGGAGGGCGGGGGGAATCCTGCGGATGCATGTAAACCCAAAATACGACCGTGTCAAGGCGGATCTTTTCCTCTAATTAATATACGAAAAAACCTACGTTTCCACCCATCGTGTCTGTGCAAATAGGGCCTAAATCATCTTTCCTGACTCTTATCATCAAAAACATGCTACGTAAACACACTAGGTTTGGTGTGTTTTTTTTTTTTTACAAATTATCTAAGTGACCATTGTGTAATTACTGCTGTTAGAAATAAAAAAAAGCCTAATTTTATAATTTTTATTTATTTTCTCATTATTATTGAGCATGGACTTTGTTGTATTCAACCATTCTGACACGACTGTCAACAAGGAAGAGGGTCTGCAATGGAGGAGGGGGCGTAACAAAGAGACCATCTTATCACAAGCAAAACAGGTTTGTTCCACATTGGAGTAAGCTGTTTGAGGAAGAATCAGTTTTGTTGTGTGTTTCCTTGACTGATGAAGCCTTCCGAATCTAAGGCAAAAAGTTTCAGCACAAAAAAAGAAACTGTACAGATGACCTGACTAAAAATTTTTAGATTGTATAACTGGATTATTGAGCATGGACTTTGTTGTTTTCAAGCAGTCTGGCACAAATGTCAACAAGGAAGTGGGCCGGCAATGGAGGAGGGGGCGTACCAAAGAGACCATCTTATCACAAGCAAAACTGGTTTGTTCCACTTTGGAGTAAGCTGTTGGGGGAAGAATCAGTTTTGTTGTGTGTTTTCTTCACTGATGAAGCCTTCTGGATTCATGGCGAAACGTTTCAGCAAAAAAAAGTAGAAACTGTCCAGATGACCTGACTGAAAAATGTTGGATTGTATACCTGGATTATTGAGAATGGACTTTGTTGTTTTCAACCAGTTGGACACGACTGTCAACAAGGAATAGGGCCATCAATGGAAGAGGGGGCGTACTGATGTGGCTGAGAGCCACTAAATATGTTCAAAACAGCTGATACGGCCACCTTAGTTCAAAAGATTTATTGGACAACAAATTACAAGTATTCAGAGTTCATAACATCAAATTACATGTATGCATACAGGAGCATTTACCGAACACCGACCTGATCCGATGAGTCTCCAAGCAAATGCTCATGCTGCAGTCTGTCCCCAGACCTTTATCACAGTTTTGAGCAGGCTCTGCCTCTGATTGGTTTAAACAACCCGTTGTCATGGTTACGGGGCTCTTCTGCTTTGCTAGATATGCCCTTGGGGTTACATACCATAGATAAAGAATTTTATTGCTCTTTGTTAGTCAAACGCTGGTGTTTTTTCTGTGAAGATTCTCTCCTCTAAACTGTTAACAATTGTCAAACGATTAAATGCTACTTTCTATTATCTTACTAATTTTATTTAGTCAAACTATATTAAGTCTAAGTTAGAGAAATGTGTTCTAGATTCTTTTATGTTCATCAGTCTGTGTGTTTGTGTGTGTGTGAGCGTGTGTGTGTGTGAGCGTGTGTGAGTGAGCGTGTGTGTGTGAGCGTCCATACTCAGAGACACTTCCCTGGAGTCTAATCAGTATCTTACCTGCTCTGAGTCGCTTGTAATTATATCAAAATGTGAACTTATAAGATTGTGAATTTATAAGATTGACCCTAACTAGGGTGAGATTATATATATAAAGTGGATACTCATGCAAATTAATTGATTAACATTTAAATGATTGTGAGGAAACTCTAAAGAAAAATGACACACACACACATGATATAACCTGAAATTTCAGAAATAATAAAAGATAAAACATTAAATCCAACAATTCCTCTTTTGATCTCCCCATATTCATGGGAGATCACCCCTTTTTGGATTTGTCCATATGGAAGTGACCCAAACTTACTGCAACCCTCCAGGGGTCCTGGACCAGACCCCTGGTTCACACCCTTCAAAGCCTGTAAAAAATACCAAATGCATAAACCTTTATAAAAATACAAAAATTACCACACTCCTAGTAAAAGCCCAACACACTAAAATAAGTAAAACTCTACCCTAATACCAATATTGACCTCCTGTTAAACCACCTTTAAAATACCTCGTGGGATTTTAGAATGATGAAATGCCCAATTGAATGGAGTAAAATTTTGAATAGTTAAGAGCTTCCAATTGAATCCACGACCCTTCTCTGGTTGTTTTTCAGAATGACTGAGAGGAAAGACAAGACACTCATATTAAAAAGGAAAATACAACATACTCAATTTAAACAGGACTATCTAGCCGGTCTTCAGTTCTTGAGCTTGCGGTGGGAGGCCTTGTTCGTCCACAAGGGTCCTTTTGGTGCTCGGCGGGATTCGGCCCGCGGAGATATCTTCATGTAAAGTCCTCAGAACCTTTATCAGTCTGATCAGACATTCTAAATGACGTGTGTGTGCATTGGGACAAAACTAAAATCAGTTTGACGCGTCTTCTGTTCTTCACGGTCAGGGCTGGTAATCTTCCGTCCTTACCCGTTCCACCTGACTGACTGACTTAGGCAGAGTGGAGACTTCTTCTCCAATGTTTGCTACTGCCTTTTTCCTACCAGAACAAAGGGGCAAAGAGTGAGCTCCCACGAAGGTCCTGTCACCTCCTCCAGATATAGCGGGGAGCTGTCCTCAGATCACCCGCCATCTGGTCCAGCGATCGATTCCGCTCCTCTCCAGGGGCGCACTGGTTGTGGTCGTAACAGGTGTCACTCTCATTCTGGAGACCGATGGCGTGTGATGTTCTCTCTACCACCTGGTGGCGTCCTGTCCCTCTTTTCAGCAGGACCCAGTCCGGTGTGATGGTCCGTAGTCAATCTCCTCGGTCAGAGATTCTCCCTCCTGATGAGAAAAGCTGGACACCAAAGCTTGCGAATTGTTAAACAACCTGCATGGCCTTTTGCTTATTTTATCTGTGGGATCCATGACCCATTTGTGGGCCTGGAAAAATGACTGTGGTTACTTCCTAGTGAGTAAAACCTGTTTCTTAATTATGGGACACCCTAATGGTTATTATTGCTACTGCTAGTGTGTACTCTTACACTGTAATGTTATAATAAAACAGAACTTGTAAAACTGAAATAAAATGCTATTCTTACATTCATCTATACACTTGAAACTGAAATGAGGTACATACTGGACTTCTCCAGGGATACCTGTGTACTCTCGTCCCGTCTTTCACCCTTCCAAGCCTTTGCAGTCAACAGGTCTACCTACAATTAGTAAAGTTAAACATACACAATAACAATGCACAACAACACCCTGCAATAAGCAATCCCCCACGCCGGCCTCCCTCCTCCTGGAGCCTATGGAAGTAACTTTGTTAAATTGCTTGCGCCAACAGCATCAATCAAAATACAATATAACCTTAAAAGTTTAAACAACTGACATACACTGTGGAAACAAGAGGACTTTAATCTTCCCTCCAGGTACCTGTCTGTGCTAGAGAGGGGAAGAAAGAGCAAGGAAGGAAAAGAGAGAAAGAGGAAAAAATAAAAGAGAGAGAAAGAGAAAAAATGTGGTTAAAATACTTTGTTCATGAAACCTTTTATTAGCCCAATTAAACTATTTAAGTCCAGTCCAGTCAGTCAAGTCAGTGGTGTTTAAAAATACCGAATCATCCCATTTCCCCTTAACCTTTGCTCAAATCCACTTCAGGCTAGGGGCGTCCCCCTTTTCTGGAATCTATACACATTACAACAAAGAAAGAGAAAGATACTTTTGTTAAACCGATATATACAAGTGCATTTTCAAATGTCAATGTGATTATCCTAAATGATCCTTTAAACGCTTCAGACTTACTACTGGCTTTTTTGCTGTTCATTTAAATATAAAACCCTAAGAAGTTATTTTTGTATATTTTGTAATGATCTAATCATTGTATGAACTGTTTCCTACTAAGAGCAGCCTTCACCTTCCCCCTCTTTGAAACAGTTTTCTGTTTCAAATCTGAAGTATTACCGGTCGTAATATACTAACACCCCAGTCTGAGTATTAGTTTCAGAAACATAAAATATGGTGTAGTTTTAAATCTTCCCCTACTGTTATTCAATCCAGGGTTTGCCAAAAAAATATCCAAATATAACCCAAGCTCTCATACAATTTTCCAAAGAGTTAACCATTAAATAAATTTCATCCCTTGTATCAAACCAGACCCACCAAATGAGCTCATTCAAGGCAAAGACAATCATTTAGTATTATTTTAGAAAACATTAGTGAACTCTCTCCGAATCAGGTCTTAGGTACAGGTTTTCTCTGGAACGAGACTTCGTGACCTGTATAAATGAAAAGTTAAAAAGTCAATATTATGGTCAGGGGTGGGGAGCATTATTCCTCGTCCGATTAGGTTTAGAGGTAATAAAACAACTTTCATCTCAGAGCAATTGGAAAAGGGCGAATCATCTAGCACTCCCACATCAGTACTTCTCTGTCATGTTGTGTCACCTGTTTTAAAATGAGCCTATGTGAGTGATTATTATCAAAGCCAACTGCAGTTTTGATCACGACCCCAAGGCGCTCGGATGACCATCACCTGACCAAATGTGGGGTTGACACCTCCATCAGGCTGCAGCTGTTGTTAGTGACCTTGGACAGATTGACCACCAGCTTTTCTTTCAGCCTTTCAGTTTGTCTCCCTTTGTCTGGAGACCAGTTCAGCTTTGTGCAGCAGTTCATATCTCAGCATACAGCAAGACTTGACTGGATGTTCTCGCTGTTGACAAACTCCAGGACCCCCTCTGGACAGTTAATTCAGTTCGTTGTTGGACTGATGGATCTTTGCTTTGAAAAGTCATATTGTTTGGCTGACAATTTCTTTGTTGTTGTGTCAGTTGTGCTCGACTGACAGCTTCTCTGAACCGTCCCATTGGTCAGTTTTCCCAGACCCAACTTCAGCGTCCCCCTGACACATCTGGTATCCAATCCGGCACCCAGCACTAGAGGGTCATGATCAACCTCAGATGGATGCTGTATGTATCTGAAGACTACCCGTCTGTTTTGTGGGCCTAGCCAGACTCCCCTTCCCCCATCCACAGCTCTGTTCTCAGGCTGCTGAGAAGGAAAAATAAACAATCCAATCATTAAAAGTCTGATTCAACATTCATCTGTTATCAACATTAATCATCTGTTAGCAAGTTCTATCCTGGGACCACAGCGTTTACCTTCAACAGAGTCATTCTGGTGTCCTGGATTGTACAATAGATGTTTTAACCACTCAATTACATAAGAGTGAAAACTTTCATTAAACACTGCACAATCCAATTCTTGACGCCTACTGCAAAAAATATTCCATCCAAAATAATGTCTTCCATCTTTCAGAATATGTATTTTGACTATGTCTACACTTCAAGACATCACAGAGATCATTAGCACTGCACAAAACGTCTACATGCACCTTTGTTCAAAAGCACAATTTCTTACTCACCATGTACTCAACTCTGTTCTCCTCCTGCACTCAGGACCTGTGTGACATCTCAAGATGTTTAGAGTCAGTTCATTTACCCACTAGAATTGTTGTTTTCTCATAAATAACCCACTTCAGGTAGCTCTTAGAAGGGAACAGCTCCTCAACTCTAGACAATATTTTCAATATGTGATAAAGTCATTTAGACTGATTAATTTAAGCCTTTCAATTTGTGTTTAGTTAAGAGTTTCTTTGACCAGAATAAATTTTATTCATTTTACAAGTGTCAAGGATTTTGTTTATTACTTATTTTACATTCTGTCATTATATAGTTGAATTTATTAACTGATTTTATTGTCAATCCCAAGAAGAAATTTCAGCTAATTTGTTTACAATGTGTCATCCAGAAATGTTTAAAATTTATTTGACCTGTTTATGATGTTTAGTTGTTTTATTTGTCCTGCTTCCTTCGGCTTTTCCCTTTTCAGAAGTCACCACAACGAATCATCCTCCTTATTTCCTCTTAGGCCTTCGTCAGACCTACGCCTCACTTCCTCCAAGACCACCCCTACTCCATTTCTCTTTCTATCCACACCCTGATAAAACATTTTGAACCCAGCACCACTGCTGTGAGCCATGCTGCTCTTCTACTTGGTCTCTTTGACACCTCAACCATTCACCTTCCTTCTCTGCATCATGTCAGCAGCTCTCTGTCAGCAGCTCCCCACCTTTGCCTGTCTGTTCAGTACGTTTGTTATCAATTTACCTCTGTCCCTCGCTCGCTTACTGCCTGCTCCTTTACCTCTGACACTGATTGGACACACAAATGTTTTTCGACCTCGCTCTCTTATCCCCGTTTATGTCTGTCCTCCGACAGCTGTGGTCTAATCAGCTGCTGATTATTCTTCCTGTTTTAAACGATGTAGTACATTTCTCTCCCTATGTACAGTGACTGAAAATGGCGTTCAGTTCTCCTCCTGCCACGATCACCCCTGTTGATGTACCACCTCCAAGCACCTCCTCCCTCTTTTAAGTTGTATTCAGCTTACTTCAACGTTTTTTACTTCTACTGACGTATTTCTGTTAATTTCTGAACATTGTGCTTTGTCCAGCTAATGTTTTGAAGATTCAGATACACCTGCTAACATTACCGATACCATTTAGCTGTTTCATGCCAATATCAGCTAATTCCACCTTTATTTTAAATTAATCCAACTTTTACAGCCTAATTCAGGAAAACCAAGCTCTACCCACTCACTTTTGGTACTTTAAGACTATTTCTGCTTGTTTCAGCTGTTGGTCTGCTGGTCTTTTATACTCATTTCATCTTCAAAATTGTTCCATCTTGTTCAGATTGTTCACCCATATGCTCTCAACTCATGCATGGACCCTGTAGCCTTTTCACAGGAGCCACATGTAACACATATATGAGTTCCACACCTGATGACCGTTCACACACTCAGGCATTCAATTCTCTTTCATTCACATGCACAGCCGGCCCCGTTGTGATAAAACAATACACAAGTCTGTTGTATGAAAAAAACTCAGAGTCCAGACTTGTCCTTGCCTTATACAACAGCGCCCCCTTTCGGTCAGGATATGGATGCTCCAGTCAGTCCGAGTCACCTGACACTCACAGAGAACAGCGCACGCACTTTCACCCAGAAGGACAGAGCAAACCAACAGAAAAGGCTTCACCTTCCCCCACATCAGTCTAAACAGAGAGAAAACAAATCTTCTCTGTCAGCCACACACACACAGTCCCAGATAAGGGGGACAGGAAGAAAGAGAAAAGTAACACCTCCCCCACAGCAGCACCACAGAGCAGAAAACCAGAAGAAGAAAGAAAAAAAAAAAACTTCCTCTCACAGACACACACGGTGTCAAGTCTCCAGAACACCAACCCCCCTCACACACACAGATAGAAACAGTCGCCGCATGGCACAAAACTTATCCTGACCCTAAAACGGTCCCAGACCGCCAGAAATTTGGTACTAAGTCCCAGACTGGACGTTCACTTCGACTAAATTAACAATTGCTCTTATCTTTCGCGGACAGTCAACACCCGCGGTAGGAGAAGCACCCCACAGCCCCCGAGTTCCCAACCCATTAGGCCCACCTCGTCAGGTGAGCCCTTTAGCGGCCAACCACGCTGAAAACAAAGTGAACGTGTATACTACTTATTTTTTAACGGCAGACTTCACGGTCTTCCTCCGCCACGATTCTAAATCGTGTTCTATCTAAACAAAGCCGTGCATAGAACACACACACTCTTACACGCACGCGGGCAAGCACGCACGCATCTCGCAACCCCCCAAGTCTGAATACAAGTAATCTGTACGTCAGAAGTTCCACTAATCACTTTAAATTAGCTTACCAAACATGTGATTCAGGAGATGGTACGAACACCCACAGAAGAAGATTTCAATTTGGTTTACGGTCGAAATGCGGAGTAATTCGAGCCTTTCGGCCACAGAGGTAACTTCCGCTTACCTTTTATCTTTGCTGGGCCCAGAAGTTCACAATGTGGGAGTTCAGCACCCTCTCGACCCAATTCGTGGTTCCGTCAGCTGGACGTTCGGGGTCACCATCTGACGTGGCTGAGAGCCACTAAATGTGTTCAAAACAGCTGATACGGCCACCTTAGTTCAAAAGATTTATTGGACAACAAATTACAAGTATTCAGAGTTCATAACATCAAATTACATGTATGCATACAAGAGCATTTACCGAACACCGACCTGATCCGATGAGTCTCCAAGCAAATGCTCATGCTGCAGTCTGTCCCCGGACCTTTATCACAGTTTTGAGCAGGCTCTGCCTCTGATTGGTTTAAACAACCCGTTGTCATGGTTACGGGGCTCTTCTGCTTTGCTAGATATGCCCTTGGGGTTACATATGTAGTGAGTCACGTTGGTACGTGCCACTAGTTGTATGACAAATATATGTGGTATATATTTATGCATACTTTTCACGAGTTCCTCATCTTTCTGACTGTGTAATGTCGTGTATTGAATTCAACAGAAATGTAACGAGAGACGTTATTTACCTTTGACCCATCAAAATGAATGGAGTCATTTATTTTCAGAATCAAAGTTTAACATCAAACATTTACATTAATTTGGCAAAATATGAAAATAATAACAGACAAGTTTCACAGAAAATGAGCATCGATCACGCGGCGGTGAACGAGGACTTTGCTTCAGATATTTCTAAAATATCTGTACTGGTTTTGTGAGAGAGAGAAGAGTTTAAGATGAAATGGAGATTATCTTACAGAGAACTATGTGAGAGAATTAATATCTGTTGACCAGAACGTGCACGCTACATCAGATCTCAGCTCGCCTCCGGTACACTTTAGTCGAAGAAGAGACCGTTACCTTGTTGATGATAGATCAGCTCGATAGAGAATCCTCCAGACCTTTCAGCGTCTCCGTTGAGAGCTGCTGAAATCCTTAGATAGTCGTGCGTGGGTTGTTCAAACAGAAGTTATAATTCCAAACGTCTCTGACTCTCCTGAATTCTCGAATTCTCTTCCATTCACTTCACCATTCTTCATGAATTCCCATGAATTCTAACCAATTCTCCTCAGAACTCCTTGAGAACTATGATTTGAATTCTGCATTCCTCTCTTACAGAACCGAGAAGTTCTCACATTTTAAATGAGTTTACTTCTGGGTTTACTTTAGAGCTTTCTGATTCGTGGATGGACCAGAAAGAGGTGTGGTTTTTGACGTAAGGTATTATCAAAAGTCGAGGTCAGGGAATGAATTTGTTTTCAACATACAGAAAAGATTATTGCAGAATACCAGACTTTTTGGAGCCTCACTCTGTTGTATCTTTCCAAATAGTAAAACATGACATCCCTTTTTCAGTAAACATTTAGTTGACCGAAGCTTCAACTTTCACATACTTACGACTTGGCTCATTTCAGACAGAAAATCAAGAAATGCATATTAACCTGATTTCTTCTTTGAATGAGGAATAAAAATCATTACTTACTGTTTATGTAAAATAAAAATGAGTAGTTCTTTTCAACCTGTAAGCATTGAGTGAAACTAACACAATTTGATTATCAAACATTTGTAAAACAGTAATGATTATAGAGGATTGTCTTTTCTGCTTGATTAATTCAAGAAAGAAAGTCATCAGATGGCTCAGACTTATTCAGATCAATGAAAATAACAGTCTCTGTCCATCTGGTAGATTTGAGGTCATCAGGGTCAGATAAGGGTCAGACCAGGTTCACTACAGTCCCCCCTTTGGAAATCATCACCTGTCCATGGGGATGAATTCCAACCGTGAACTTAGACCTTCAAATGTCCTTGAGCTTGATGTAATCCAGCAAGGAAGACCAAAGTCAGAAGTAATCCAGCAAGGAAGACCAAAGTCAGAAGTAATCTAGCAAGGAAACAAAGTCAAGGTAATTCCACAATGTTCTTGGTATTCCATTGTGTTGATTATAATCCCATATCGTCTCGATAATTCCATTGTAGCAATGCTTTAACCCCTTGGAAACAGAGTCTGTAATCCATTGGCAAAAGTCATATAATCCACAACGGTAAATCCACAGCGATTGGAAGTGTTGATTAATCAGCATACAGAGGGGTACCCTTGGGTTGGACTGAAGAAGCGGCCACTGGATGAAGAGTGGAGACCAACGTCAGGATTGCAGGTCGCCTCCAGCGAAGGTTGTCTCCAGCGACGTCCAGCCTGTGCCGTTCTGGTTCAATGTGTCATGCAATTATGTGGTTTAAGGTGGGCTTATGAAGGGGATTTTACATAAGGCCTTAAACTATATGCATCTGGTGTGTAAGCTATTATGGTTGGGAACAGCTACAACTACCAGTTAAGGGGTGGAGAATGCTGAAAAAGGGGTACTACAGGGGTTTATGCCTATAGAAAAGGGTTCCAAACTATTTTTCCATTTCTAACTTGGTTTAAGTTAGCTTTACATGGTAAAATATAGTTTGGTGCAATTGTCTGTTGTCTTTTTAGACGAACGACTTGAGATTGGGTGTTTGGTTTTCCCATAAATGTTTTGGAAGTCTATGGCGAGACTTATCAAAAAGAATTAGCTATCCCCCCGAATAGAATTGTTCGAGTAGGTTCGGCTTAAGCGTTGTGAGATCAATGTAGATTATGGTACTCAAGGTAGCAATAATATACATTGACTCCGCAAAGATTGCAATTTAGTGAATGAACTGCATGTTGGCATGGTCAAAGGCTTCTTAGTCTCTAACTTATTACACAACAAAATTCATTCTTACCTCAGAAACAATACCAAAATCAACTAAACAACGTTTCAGCACCGACAAGAGTAGTGACTAAGCATCTAGAAACATCGTTTCACTGCTTCTCCTCACCCTGGTTGCCAGATTTCAGTCACGCTGTCCCGTTTTATCAAGGGTAGGTCCTGTGAGTTTAAACTATGGTTAAGTTTATTATCCATTAGTTATCTTCTGCTTGGATGACCCTTGTTCCCACGAGGTCTGATTTTGTGAGATCTTTGTCTCCTAAGGAGTTATTGCACGCCTTGTGTTGTTTAATCTGGTTACGATGTACCCATTTAACAGTTGGCTCTTTTTGGCCTTTACTGATTTTTATCTGGTAGATAATTGGAGACACTTTGTCGACTATCAGATGGGGTCCAGTCCATCTGGGCATCAGCTTACGGGCGAGAGTTCCGGTCCCGGACTCTACTCTCCCAGTTTTGGGTGCAAACGTGTAGTACCAGACCCTGTCTCCCACTTGGAGTTCCTCGTAAGAGGCCTTTTGGTCGTAGTACGCTTTGCGTCCTTCAGCTGATTTTTCCAGGTTTTTCTGTGCGAAAGCAAAAGTGTTCTTAAGGTGTCTTTCCAAGTCTTTCATGTATTGTTGTGTGGTGTAGGCTGTTGCCATGGCAGCATCGCCTGGTTGGTACAACAGGTGCAGAGGGAGAGTCATTTGTCGACCCGTCATCATCTCGAAAGGAG
>NC_056519.1:27591512-27596904 GCF_014905685.2 Nematolebias whitei
GACTCCAATTCCATCCCTTGACCTCCTGGAAACCATCACGTACCACAGCAGAACCCCAGAACCTTACCTCCCTCGCTGGATTAAAGACAAGTTTCCTCCAAGTAAGCAATAACTCTCCGCTCAGACTACCGATTGCTAATTTCCCATTGTCTTGAACTCACCATTGACTCTCTTCCGTGTTTGCAGTCCACGCACCTCCGAAGCAGACCTCCCTGGACACTATTACCTGAATTGTTTTTTTTTTACTATATATCCTACCTATAAATAATAAATTCTTTAACCGTTTTCGATTCTGCCGAGTGTTTTTCTGCATGTGGGTCCGCCAGTTAAAACCCGACATGACAAAAACTCTTTCTTATCTATGGAATGTCCCTAGCAGAGCAGAGTAGCCAAGGCAACCTTTCTGTCTAAACCAATCAGAGGAAGAGCCTGCTCAAATCTGTGATAAGACCCAGGGACAACCTGCAGAAAGTAGCATTTGCTTGGGTGACTCATCTTATAAGGTTGGTTTGGTAAATGCTCCTTGTATGCATACAATGTATTTTGATTAAATGTTCTCTGAATACTTGTAACCCATTGTCAAATAAATCTTTTGAACTAAGGTGACCGTCTCAGCTGTTTTGAACACGACCGTGGCCAAACAGCCACAACAAATGTTAACTGTATTTAAATAAAACTTTTCTTGTAAACAGTTGTCCACCCTCATGCCCTGCTCCAGTTTTGAGCTGAGTGCTTTTGAACTCGGACATTCTCCTCCCGTTCTATGTGCGATTGTTTATCGCCCCCCTCGTTCCAAGGACTTCATAAGTGAATTCTCTGATTTTCTGGCTTACATGACACCAAGATATGATCACTTTATTATCGTTGGTGACTTTAATATTCACATCTGTTGTCAGGAGAAGCCGTTAGTGAAGGACTTCCTTGATTTGTTGGACTCATTTAATTTAACTCAACATGTAAATGGCCCCACCCAACAACACGGTCACACTCTGGATCTCATTTTAACACGTGATGTCTCTGTTTGTAATTTGGTAATCAGTGACAACGTTCTCTCAGACCACATGCCTGTCTTGTTTGAAATCATCCCGCCTTGTCCTACTGCTAAGTCATGTGATTCTGCACGTACTTCACGCACCATTAACCGTTTCACTGCTGCACGTTTTACTGAAGCCTTTAGCTCTGAGAGGATCGATCAGCTCTCATTGTCTCTCTCCACTGAGGAGCTAACCTCTCAGCTTAACTCTGTTTGCTTAAATATTCTGGACCGTGTTGCTCCCGTTAGAACCAGGAAAACAAAACTTTTATCAGAACCATGGCTTAATGACGTCACTCAAGCCATTAGACAGCAGTGTAGGAGAGCAGAACGCAGGTGGAGGAAAGACAGGCTGCAGGTTTCTTTTTAAATCCTAAAGGAGAGTTGGCGTCATTATCAGAAGGCAGTTAAAGCCACCAAATCGAAGTTCTTTTCTGCTATAATTGCCTCAAACTCCCACAACCCCCGAGCCCTTTTTTTCACCCTGAACTCAGTTCTACACCTCAGTGAACCTTCACCTCTAGAAGCCTCAACTGAGCTGTGTGAAAACTTCCTCCATTTCTTTTCTGAAAAACTTGCAAACACCCGGGCACTCATTTCTTCACCTGCTCATGATCCGTCCATCCCATCTCATTGTGTTGCTGTTCTTGACCACTTCGAGCCCATCTCTCTGTCTTCCCTGGAGCAGGTCATGTGCGGCATGAAGCCATCTGGCTCCCCTTTTGACGTTGTCCCCCCTCGACTCCTTAAGGAGCTTCTTCCTGTTCTGGGCCCTCCTGTTCTTAGCATTGTGAACAGCAGCTTAGCCTCAGGTGTGGTGCCAATAACTTTTAAACATGCTGCTGTCCAACCTCTCCTGAAAAAACCTAGCCTTGACCCCTCAGTCATGTCCAACTTCCGGCCTGTCTCCAGACTCCCATTTGTCGCTAAACTGCTGGAAAAAATTGTGGAGTCCCAGCTAAAATGCTTTCTAGAGGATAATGCCATCTTAGAGCTATTTCAGTCTGGCTTTAAACCTCTCCACAACACTGAAACTGCTCTACTCAAGGTTTTTAACGACATTCTCCTATTCACAGACGCTGGTGATTCTGTGCTCCTTCTCTTACTGGACCTCACATCTGCCTTTGATACAATTGACCACGAGATCCTCATTGCGAGGTTAGAGCAGTGGGTGGGCATCACTGGGTCAGCCCTCGAATGGTTTAGATCTTACCTCGCTGACAGGTCCTTTTGTGTCTCCATCAAAGATTTTAGTTCAGCCTCGGCAGCGCTTAAATGGGGGGTACCGCAAGGGTCCATCCTTGGTCCTCTTTTATTTTCTTTATACCTGCTGCCACTAGGGGCTATTTTCAGGAAACATAACATACCTTTTCATTTCTATGCCGACGACTGCCAAATCTACTTCCCCCTCAGACTCAACGGTACTCGCTCTATTCAACCGTTACTGGACTGCCTGGCTGACATCAGAGATTGGATGGCTTTAAATTTCTTGAGTTTCAACGAGAAGAAATCTGAAGTTATGCTCTTTCCTCCCAATGACACAATCACCAACCACTGCATCGACCTATCCGTTCTGTCACCGTTAGTGAAACAAAGAGTCACTAATCTAGGAGTGATACTTGACCCTTCTCTGAAACTCAACAATTATGTAAATATGATTGTTAAATCATGCTTTTTCCAGCTGAGGCGACTGTCTAAGCTGAAGCCCATATTGTCCAAAAATAACCTGGAGACAGTAATTCATGCATTCATTACATCCAGGCTCGACTATTGCAACTCACTCCTTTTTGGTATCAGTCAGACCTCCATAGCTAGACTCCAACTGGTCCAAAATGCAGCAGCCCGGTTTTTGACCAGCACAAGCAAAAGAGAGCACATTACACCTGTTTTGGCCTCCCTACACTGGCTTCCGGTTCACCTTCAAATCAAATTCAAAATACTCTTGTATGTCTATAAATCACTAAACAGCTCTGCCCCCTCCTTTCTTACTGATCTGCTCCAGCCGTATGTCCCACCACGTTCTCTCAGATCAGCAGACCAGTTGCTCCTAACAGTCCCAGGAACCCGTCTCAAGCGCAGAGGTGACAGGGCCTTCTCTGTAGCAGGCCCAAGACTTTGGAATGAGTTACCTCTGCTCGTTAGACAGGCCCCCTCCCTCACAGTTTTTAAATCTTGCTTAAAAACACACTTTTATTCCCTGGCTTTCAGCACTGTGTGATCTGTGCTGAGTCTGTGTGCATCACACTGTGTTAGTCATGTTGCGGTTGTTGTTGTTATCCATTATTGTTTTTGTTGGTTTCTACTTTTTGGTGTCCTGTTATGTAATCTGTTGCTATGTGCTTGTTTTGTTTGTCCCTGTACAGCACTTTGGTGTGCTTTGTCACTGTTTAAAGTGCTTTATAAATAAATTGGTATGGTATGGTATGGTATGGTATGGTATGGTATGGTATGGTATGGTATGTAGGCTTCACCCTTTAAGGCTGTCGCTGATGGGTTAAGAGCGAAGCGGATGTTGTCCTCGCCTCACTGGGTCCATTGGAACACCGTATGAAGCAGAAGCTTGCCCAAAAAAATCGTCTTGTCACTCAGCTCCCCATGTGCGTAATTACGCAATGCGTAATTATGTGTGCTATGCACAGACGCATGTTGTGTAACTATGCATTCTGAATGCATAACGCCGCGGAAAATTCAACGGTGAGGGAAAAAATGCTGAAAAGAGCCATGAACCAACCGGTTTACGGCTGAACAGTATGAACAGATTAATAGTAACAGGAGAGCTGATTATTAATCAAATGAACTGATTGGTAACAATAGTCATGAACTGATTAGTGACAATAGAACCAAAATAACAATCACAATTTGTGATTGATACCAACATCTCACACTGTAATGCATGCAGACAGATGTGAGTTAAACGGAGTTCCATGAAACAACAATATTCATTCTGTAAACACTAAAGATAGAATGTGTCATGGAACGAGCCATCACATCACGTAGATAAAAGGGAATGAATGAGCAGGGTGTTGACCATGCGGCCGCAGTGCAAAATGTCCTGCATTGTCATACCATTATGCAAGGCAGTCAAAGATGCGATACCTCTGGTCGAGTGTGCTCTGAGGTTGACAGGAGGCTCTAAATCTGATGCTCGGTAGGCTTCAAAAATGGCCTCACACAACCAGTGTGACAAGCGCTGGGTGGATAACGGGCGACCTGCAGATGCATCTCTATAATGCACAAACAAATGTTGACACATTGCAGCTGTGCACTCTATGTAACACATCAACGCCCGCACAGGACAGAGAAGATGAAAAGACGCTACTTCTTCTGATCTGGGGGGGGGGGGGACCCCCTCCAACGATATCGCTCTTGATGTAAAAGAGCTCGTGATGTTTTTAGGCATAAAAGCTGGGTATGGTCTTAAATCAGCTGAGCTGCCGTCAGCCTG
This sequence comes from Nematolebias whitei, assembly GCF_014905685.2. Taxonomy (NCBI): domain Eukaryota; kingdom Metazoa; phylum Chordata; class Actinopteri; order Cyprinodontiformes; family Rivulidae; genus Nematolebias; species Nematolebias whitei. Next base: position 27,595,991 of record NC_056519.1, read on the forward strand.
AATTCTGAGACATGACGGAGCGACAGATAGGGCAGATAAATCACTGACTGTCTTAGCGGATGTTAAAGCCAGCAGCAGGGCTGTTTAAAGAGACAAGAATTTAAGTGGAACCTGATCCAGAAGCTCAAATGGAGCTTTGATCAGGACCTGCAGGACCAGTGTTAAATCCCACTGTGGAACAAGTGGGTGTGAAACAATCCACTCTGTACACCTTTTAGAAAACGCTTCATCAGCGGATGATTAAAAACTGTTCTGTCTCCGAACCCTTCGTGGCAGGAAGAGATGACTGCAGCGTACGTTTTAATCATGCTGGACGACAAGTTCCTGTCCATCAGCTGTTGTAGAAAGGACAACATGCCACCTAATGGACATGAGGTGGCCTCTACACCCTTCTCTGTACACCAGCGCTGAAAAGCTGTCCGCTTTGATGTGTACAGCGCTGTGGTAGATGTAGCACGTGAAACCTGAATTGTGTGCACTACATCCTGTGAGAGACCCATCCTCTCTAAGCAGATCCGTTCAGCGGCCAGACCCACAGGTGCTGGCCTATTTCTGGGTAACTCCTGTTCGTTCCTCCTGCTTCAAGGAGAGCGTCCACGGCAGTTTCCACGGGCGCCCCGACAGCAGGCGTCACAGGACTGGGAAACATGGTGCGCTCACGCGTTCGGGGGCCTCCAGGAGAGCTGTCAATCCCTCCTCCTGAACTCGGTTCAGGAACCGTAAAATCAGAGGAGGTGGAGGAAAACGTGTACAGAAGCATTTTGGGCCACGGGCTGTGGGCAAACGCATCCACCCCCAGCGGTGGTTCGTCTTGCGGCTCAGAGAAAACCATAATTGACACTGAGCGTTTTCTCGTGTCGCAAACAGGCCCACAGCTGCTATTTCAATCTGAGTCAAAATGCTCCGTCAGAGGA
>NC_056519.1:27596914-27600606 GCF_014905685.2 Nematolebias whitei
AAGGTTGTTCTGTCTCCGACAACTTTGAGACAAGAAGAAAACATGGCTGCAGCGTACGATAATCATGCTGAACGCCAGATTTCTGTCCATCGACTGCTGCAAAAAAGGACAGCATGTCGTCCAGTGGACATGAAGTGGCCTCTATGCCTTCTCTGTACACCTTTTACAAAACGTTTCATAAGCGGATGATTAAAGCTGTTCTGTCTCGAAAATTTCATGACAGGAAGAGATGGCCGCAGTGAACGTTTTACATGAGCTGAACGCCAGATCTCTGTCTATCAGCTGCTGCAGAAAGGACGGCACACTACCTAGTGAACATGAAATGGCCTCTACACCTTTCTCTGTACAGCAGCGCTGAAAAACTGACCACTTGATGTGAACAGCACTGTGGTGGTTGCAGCACGTGAATCCTGAATTGTACGCACTACATCTTGAGAGAAATACATCCTCTCAAAAAGATCCGCATAGCAGCCAGACCACAGGTGCTGGCCTATTCTGATTAACTCCTGATCGCTCCTCCCGCCTGGAGGAGAGCGTCCTCCCTCCACGGCAGGTTCCACGAGTGCCCCGATGACAAGTGTCGTAGGCCTGGGAACCATGATGCGTTCACGCACTTGGGACAGAGGAGCTGTCAGTCCCTCCTCCTGAGCTTAGTTCAGAAAACCGTGATATCAGAGGGAGAGAGGGAGGTGAAGAAGCATTACGACCACAGGCTGTGAGCAGACACGTCCACCCAGTGTTGGATCGTCCCGTGGCTCCATGATAATTATAGTTAATATTGAGTGTTCTTTCATGTTGCTACACATCCACAGCCGCTTGTAGGATTTCTGCCGTGTCTGAGCCATAGCTCTGGGTGGAAGGTCCCAGGTCCCCATGCCGCAAAGGACCGTCTTTGGACATCACGTCCGTCCCCTGTTCAGAATACATGAGATGTACCCTACTCCAATGGAGAGCAGATTGGGTGTGCCCCAAACAGCATCTGTCTCACAATGTGGCACATGGGTTGAGCGCATACATCTCCTGCCAGTTATGTATGCAACAGTCACTTGCTGTCTGTGTGAATCAAAAACTCTGATGATTCGCAGCTCAAAGGCAAAGTGTTGAATCACATTCAAAAAACCCCGTGCGACACTCCAAAAACATTTAAATGAGCTACTGTGTGGAGAACCACAGCACCCCCACAGCTCGTTAAATGTGTGTACCTTTGTGAAGTCTGACATGTGTGACATAGGTCTGCTGACGGAAACAGCTGATATCACTCAACCGGTTCATGTGAGTTGCACTGCTGCCACCTGTCTGTACAAACTGCTCAGCAGCAGCAGGTGTCCAGATAAAGCAGAATTCTCCTCCCTGCTCTGTGCGGCGGCTGCAGAGCGGCTCAGGCACATTAATGGAGTGTTGTTTCTCACAGTTCAAAATTGACAAATCTAGAATAAATCTAATCTTTCCGGTTCGTTGGGACCAGGGAGGGACGAGAGAGGAACCCTGCGTTTTCCTCTCCTTCTGAGACTCTGGACATTACATTTAAATCAGAAATTCCTGAGCTTCTGCGAGAGGGGACGAGATCTGTTCTAGAAATGACAGAAAACGTCATTAGAGTTCCTCCGCACCAGGTTTGAGCTGTACTGCAACGTGAATTCCTGGATGAAAACGGTTCGCCTATCCGTCTGGAGCACGCGCTCATTGCCACTCGTTATAAAGTTATCAAGCGGGCACGCGTTGATGCTGTGAACTCACATGCATGCTGATGTGAGCAGATGCGCGCTGAAGGAGAAAGAAAAAACGCGCGCCCCCGAGCATGCAAATCGTTGTGCGTTTGCTGATGCTTCGGAACGCAGCTCATGTGTTGTGCTCACGTTGTGTGCAGCGGAGCAGCTCGGGGAGTGGTTGCACGTATGAGCCGACATGCCCTGAAGAGTAGTGTGTGCGCACCCTCATTCATGTGACGCCTTAAGCCAGGATTGCCGCGGGAGCGCGCGTTTGACGCTGGTGCGGTCAGGAAGCAGTGCACGCCATCGGTGGGGCAAGGTTACCACTGGGCTCGGTCTGCAGAAACACGTTCATTCTTGGCTGCGGATCACTTGAGCTTTTGAGTGATTCCACGAGCTGCAGTATTAATTCAGAAAACCTTCTTCGAGGATGAAGGAGCGGAGCCGCTGTGAGGCTTGTGAAAACTGTTGATGCCGCGGGAGCACGCGTTTGACACCACTGCGATGAAAACGCGTGTCGCTCCTGCCGAGAGCGAGGTACGTTACTGGGCTCGTACCGCGGTCTCACGTTAACGTTGACGTGAATGGTGGGCACTGAGAGTTGCGTGCGCGCTTTCATAACGCAGTGCCTTACAGGTGAAGGCTGCTCGAGCGCGTGTTGGCACCGCTGGCAGTGAATGAAAAAACCTTAAAAGGCTCATTTGTGATGAGTGTGTGTGATGGGGCTGCTTGTCAGATCATCTGTGCTGACATCCTGGCTAAAAGACACTTCATCACAAAATGATGTTATTCCACATCTTATGTCATCAACACACCTCCAGCAAACCGACACCTGGTTATCTCTCCTTGAGCTCTGTTTGTTGTCCTAGAGGGCCCCTGTTGGCGGAGTCCGGGAAAAATTGAACTTCCAGATGCCGAGGACGTCTGATGGGATGGGCTGGCGTAGCAGGGCTGGGGAGGCGTTGTGCAGCCAAGGAGCATCTTGAAATGACCTCTCGCTGATGAAAAGGCCTTCCAACAAAAGCTTCTGCAGCTCTCCTGAGAGGAAGGTGGAGTGATGAGCCAGGAGAACCTCTGGGACCTCGTTCTCAGGCTGCGATGCGGGGTGGCAGACAGCAAAAGAGGCGCACCGGTTGGGGATGATGTCAGCTGCCCTGTGGACGGAGCGTACTGCAGGGGCCGATAGCGTCGTTAGCGAACAGCCGCTACGAGAGCGGAGCGAGCCGAAGGTCAGAGGGCCCACCGTCTCTTCCCGCCTTTGAACGTGTACGCCAACAGCGTAACGTGTACACCAACTGCGTAACGTGTTGTTCGCTGCGGCCGTCTGGAACGCATGCTGGTGAGCTCAGTTGGAGAGCGGTGTCACCGTCTGGGTTACGCTAACCGGAGGCGCGGGACGCTGGTCCACCTGGACATCTTGCTCCAATGAAGCCTCCGTCAGGCTCGGCTCCAGGGCAAGTAGGTATCTCTGCAGGCAAATTCGGAAGGCGTATCTGGGCGATCATATCTGATTGGACTATAGGAAAGTGGGCGTATCTGGGCGATCATATCTGATTGGACAATATGAAAATGGGCGTGTCTGGCCGGCCGCATCTGATTGGACAATAGAAAAATGGGCGTGTCTGGCCGGCCACATTTGATTGGACGATAGAAAAATAGGCGTGTCTGGCCGGCCACATCTGATTGGAAGATAGAAAAAAAGGCTGAACGATAAAATGCCGTAACCACAGACACATTATGTATAAAAACAAAGCGTTATAGGCAGATTGTGTTACCCACAGGCATATTATGTCTATGGTGTTAACCGGTTCGACATTAGCGGCGTCTCAGGTTCAACACTGGCGGCGTCTCGGTTCGACATTGCTCCAGTATACTGCCGCGACGTCTCCATAACTTCTTTTTCCGCCTCTCTTAACACAGAACTTCCGGTTACATTTCAAAATAAGAGCAACATAACTGGGTAGTGGGGAGAGCTAAATGTTA
>NC_056519.1:27600706-27602999 GCF_014905685.2 Nematolebias whitei
AGAGTGGATCAACCAGTTTGCTGCTGACAACCAAAACCAGCTGATCACATGCTCAAGAAGGACCATCAGCCTAACAATGGATGCACACTGATGGCTGTTTACTATTCACAGAGGGCTGAGTGATACTAGCAATCACAGCATTGTAAGAGGGGGATAGTTGAAACCGGAGGCCTCCACCCCTGTTTAATGATGGACGATTTCTTTTCACAAAGATGGCCTCCTTTACTCCTCTCTCAAACCATTGTTCCTCTCTGTCCAGGATGTGAACATCTTCATCCTTGATAGAGTGACCGCTGGCCTGGAGATGAGTGTAGACCGCAGAATCCTGGCCTGATGATGTTGATCTTCTGTGCTGGGCCATCCTTTTGGCCAGTGGCTGTTTAGTTTCCCCGATGTAAGACTGATCACAGCCCTCCTGACACTGAACAGCATACACAACATTACTATTGATTTTGATTTTTTGACAGTGATTTTGAACCAGAAAGACTATCATGAGAAAGTTATGACACTCCTTAGTGACTTAACCACTTATGAACCTCTGAAAAGAGATCCAGGAAGTGGTTACAAGAAGAAGTTAATAGATTGCCTGAAAAATTTGGAGCAGGACAAGGCTATTGACCGTATTCTGTACCACAGACTGTACCCAGGGGAGGCCACACCTAGTCTGTATGGTTTACCAAAAATCCACAAACAAGGTGTACCTTTAAGACCAATTGTTAGCATGATTAACTCTGTCACTTACAATGTTTCCAAATATCTGGCGTCTGTACTCATCCCTTTAGTTGGCAGCTCAGAACACCACATACAGAACACCATGGACTTTGTGGATAAGGTGAGGGATGTCATCATGGAGACTGATGAAACAATGGTCTCTTTTGATGTCACATCACTCTTTACGTGCATTCCTGTTGATGATGCAGTAGAGGTGGTCAGTTTAAAATTAAAATCAGACACCACTCTGAGCAGCAGGACCACACTTTCTACAGAACAACTGTGTCAACTCTTGAAACTGTGCCTGCAGTCAACCTACTTCACATATGGGGAGCAATATTATAGGCAGAAACATGGGTGTGCTATGGGGTCTCCAGTTTCTTTTATTGCTGCCAACCTGTACATGGAGGAGGTAGAAAAGAGAGCCTTGACGTCTTCAGGGACACCACCAAGTCATTGGTTCAGGTATGTTGACGACACCTGGGTTAAAATTAAATCTCAGGAAGTCCAACATTTTACTGACCACATCAACTCTGTGGATAAATACATCAAGTTCACACGAGAAGATGTAAAAAATGGCAGGTTGGCTTTCTTGGACTGTGAGGTCTCAGTCTCTGATAGAGGACATTTGCAAACCGAGGTGTACCGCAAACCCACCCACACAGACCAGTTGTGGGGGTTTGGTCTGTTTCCTCATGTTTCCAGCACTCAATGTTTTCCCTTGTGTTCAGCCCCTGTCTCACCTGTGTCTAATGTTAATCACTGCAGGTGTCTGTCATTGTCCTAATCAGTGTGTGTATATATTCAGTTCACTGGTGTGTTGTCTTTGGCTCGGGATTGTCCTTCTATGGTGTTGTGTTCAGCCTTCCGTTCCGTCCATCCGATTAATTTGTGAGTAGCTGCCCTGTCAGCGTTTTGATTTTGTTTTGTTTAAATAAATATATTTTTATTTATTCCTCGAGCGTCCTTGTCATCCTCCTGCATGTGGGTTCAAACACTCCTGACGGCCGAACATGATACCACTATTTGCAGTCTGACTCCCATCACCCTTTGGAGCACAAGTTAGGAGTCATCAGGACTCTGTATCACAGAGCAGACAGCATCCCCACTAACTCGGGAGCCAGGCAGAAGGAGAAATCCTACACAAAACAGGCTCTAGAGCAATGTGGATATCCTAACTGGGCCTTCCTGAAAGCAGAGAAGAAACCCAAACAGGACTCCAGTCAGCCATCAGGTGAAAAGGAGGAACCCTGACCGGTGGTCATTCCGTACGTTGAGGGAGTATCAGAGAAACTGAGACGTTTATTTTCTAAACATAACGTTCCAGTGGCTTTTAAACCCCAAAATACATTACGGCAAAGACTGGTTCATCCCAAAGATCCAGTCCCCCAGCACAAACAGAGTAAAAAGGCAAAAGGGCCTTCTCCTACTCCGCTCCTGTTTCCTGGAATATCTTACAAAAAGATTTGAAGCTCTCGACCTTGACCTCTCTAAGTGGCTTTAAGAATCTGTTGGACTCCTGGCAGGGACCAATGCAGACATGTTCCTGTTTTTAGTTTTATACATTTGTCTCGGAATCTAG
>NC_056519.1:27603099-27638087 GCF_014905685.2 Nematolebias whitei
TTATTGTTGTTGCTGTTGTCCATTGTTGTCATCTTTCTTTGTTGAAATCAGGTCTCTCTTGTAAATGAGTCCTCGAGGCTCAATGGGATTTACCTGTATAAATAAAGGTTGATTGATAATGTTGTGTATGCTGTTCAGTGTCAGGAGGGCTGTGATCAGTCTTACATCGGGGAAACAAAACAGCCACTGGCCAAAAGGATGGCCCAGCACAGAAGATCAACATCATCAGGCCAGGATTCTGCGGTCTACACTCATCTCCAGGCCAGCGGTCACTCTTTCAAGGATGAAGATGTTCACATCCTGGACAGAGAGGAACGATGGTTTGAGAGAAGAGTAAAGGAGGCCATCTTTGTGAAAAGAAATCGTCCATCATTAAACAGGGGTGGAGGCCTCCGGTTTCAACTGTCCCCCTCTTACAATGCTGTGATTGCTAGTATCACTCAGCCCTCTGTGAATAGTAAACAGCCATCAGTGTGCTAATGACCCATTGTTAGGCTGATGGTCCTTCTTGAGCATGTGATCAGCTGGTTTTGGTTGTCAGCAGCAAACTGGTTGATCCACTCTGAGAAGGTGCTATTTAAGAGACTGAGCTGAAAACAGCACCTCAGACTGAGGAAGTCTCTTGGATGAGAGACGAAACGTTTCTATTTTTTTTTTTGCTTTGTTTTGTTTTTTGTTTTTTTGAATGTCCAGAGGACCAGATTGAACTTTTTTGGATTTTTCTACCTGGATTATTGAGCATGCATCAGGATAATACAAATGAAGACCGTCTTAAAAAAACTTCTTGGTTTTGCAGTAAGCAGCCTGATTTCAAACTGACATCTTGGCCAAAGGTAAAATAAAAATCTTTGTGTTCTCAGAAAAGTTGTTTCAGGACCTCCAATAAACTTATGTACACATCAAAGCACACAAGACAGATTCAGGAATTCTCTTTGTTTTCCAGATTTCACATTTGTTATTACCTTAAAACATACTCAGACAACATTTGATGCATCATTGAATTTTTTTATTGTGTTTATTGGGACATCCATTTTTAGAAGTCATCGTAGCATCTGTTGGAAACACAAAACATAGTACAGTTAGGGTGTTGCTAGTTGTTACTTATTGTAATGTGTGGGCATCACAGTACAGAAGCTGGACTACTACCCTGCATCCATGGCACAAAAGTGGGTGCAGTACCCAGGAGTAATGGCTTCACTGTAGAAGGCCCTCAGCTCGCCTCTTTTGCCGCTGCCCCAGAAACTTGCACAGTCTTTAAATTCTTCTCCACAGCTTAAGCAGACAGAAATGACATAAGGCTTTCTGTGCTCAGCCTGAAATTATTCAGAATATTTCCTCCAGTTGGGCAGCACGGTGGCGCAACTGGTAGAGCTGCTGCCTCTCAGCGAGCAGGTCCTTGGTTCAAACCCCGGTCCAGGGGCCTTTCTGGGTGGAGTTTGCATGTTCTCTCCGTGCATGCGTGGGTTTTCTCCGGGTACTCCGGTTTCCTCCCACAGACCAAAAACATGCATGTTAGGCTGATTGGTAACTCTAAATTGTCCCTAGGTGTGAGTGAGAGAGTGAATGGTTGTTTGTTTCTATGTGGCCCTGTGATGGACTTGCGACCCGTCCAGGGTGTACCCCGCCCCTCGCACAGTGATTGCTGGACATGGGCACCAGCGACCCCCGTGACCCAAAATGGAATAAACGGGTAAAGATAATGGATGGATGGATGGATTTCCTCCAGTTCACATCACCTGAAGTTGTAATAAAAATATGATTAGATCACCAAGCACAACATTTTTACAAAATAGCTGTTCTACATGGCCTGGGCTGTTTTCCTTCCCCAATCTATTCAAAATGAATACCAAAAGTTAATTTTGATATTTTTTTCACAAGGAAAAAAAAAGTTGATTTCCTAAAGTTTAACTATAAATGAAGGAACTTGTGCATTCAGGTAATTGAAAATTAAGTAATTTCTCTAACATCCAACCCATTTTAGCCACTGAGCCATACCAAACACCCATAATCTATTCTTGAATGAATTATTGACTATTATTGACAAATTACAGTCTTATTATTGAATAAGTTATTACTCATTATTGAATCATTGACAAATTACACTCATGTTAGTGTTAACTCATGTTGCAACAAGGTCAGCAACTTTTGACTATTACTATGAACTATGTTAAACTTTGGAGGTGATTTATTTTGAAAGTCAACATCAGATGTTGGTCAACATTGTTGAGCAACATCTTGGGGTCTTCTAGAGTCAACCTGAAGTGAGAGTGGTTCCTGACATGGCAGAAAGACATAGATATAATTAACAGCTTTTATTTATTTATTTTTAAGCTAATAACAACTTTTATTTATTTGTTTTTCATATTTTTCAGTTATACACAACTTTTAAATATTTATTTTTCAAGTATTAAGAACTTTTATTTTCAGCTTTTATTTTGAAAAGCAACACACAGTTGTTGTAAACGTGAATGTACTATATAAGCCAGTGAGGGCTGCCGGAGCCAAGTGGAGGCTCACTTTACCTCAGTGCATTACGTGCATGGGAATTCCCCACCATGTTTTCACATGAGCTAAACTTCTAAAGCACGACAACAACGAGAGAACGGTCGAAACTATCGTGACCTACAATAAACGTACTTCAATAATATGCATAAGTGAAAACATAACATGCTTTATAAGTACAATAAATCATATTTATTTGTCAAACATCGCAAAGAAACGTTACCTTATCAATAATCCTCGTGACTTTGAGGGTTACCCATAGCCAATCAGTGTTCGCCACCCACAAACGCCTATTAAAAACTGTTAGCCAATCAGTGTTCGCCGCCCACAAACGCCTATTCGCCAGAAACTCCCACTTTTGGGCTGTAGAGAGCCCCTTCTCTCGCATATCGGGATAAACCCATCAGCGACAGCCTTAAAGGGCGAAGCCTATATGAAATAGAAGAGGTTTCACTGTATATGCTTGCATACTATATCAATAATACAAAATATTCATCGCAATGCAGAACATGTAGGTAGCTGGATTAAAAAGAGTGGAGTAGCATTACAGATTGAGAATGACTCCCCTGAAAAGGACACAGCTGAAAGAAAAAAAAAGACATTTTGTTAATTCGTTGGGGGTTATCTAATGTAAATAAATAATTATCTATAAATGTTTATATAGTGCCTACGATATGCCAATAATTTACTGACATTTAAACAAAGTTTTCGAGGCAATCCGCGTATAAAAGTCTATCATAATCTTTTCATAGAGAGTGAATAATCACTTCCTATTTTAACGATCTTTGGTTGCTGTCTGTGACGCGGCTCGCGCTGCCTGTCTAGGTGGCAGTCTGTCAAACTCTCGCTTCTCTGTTCTTAGTCGAAACTCCTTCGGAGCGAACAGGTAACTGATTCTTTGAAACTGGACATTTGAAGAAATGCTTTTCTACATTTACAGTCATGATTCAAGTCACGGCAGTTTTTTTCTAGTGAATATTTCTCGAGCTCACCTGTTTTCTGCTGTTGTGATTCTCGTACAGCTAGCTTACAGTTAGCCCAAAATCAAACTAGCTTTGTTTGGACATTTCTCTGTGGAAGTTTCCTTCTGGTGTTAGAGGCCAGAAGCGTTAAAGTGATAAACTGGGACTGATGAACTGGGACCAATACGTTGAACAGTGGTGTAAACCATGTACTTTGCTGCTCTAAGAACAGAAAACAGATGCAGTTCCGTGTTCTCTGATCTGAGGATGGATCAAAAGTCACTGGAAAAACAACATCATCTGTTTGTTTCCCTTTTTGGTTTACTTGCAGTCTAATCAGTTGATTAATGTGACTTTTTTTCTTCAAATTTACAAGATTCCTGTTAATAAAGGTTGAATGGAATTTAAAAAAAAAAGTATTTTTAAAGAGCCTTGGTACTTAAAATAAAAAATATATTTTTATACGGTCATGACAAAGTACATCCTATTTTCACAGTAGGGCAGATATATAAATTACAACTTCAGATTAAACACTCTTATGAAACATTATGGGTATTATTGCGGGGCGACTGTGGATGAGTGGCTAGAGCAATCGTCCTCCAATGCAAGAGTTGGGGGTTCATTTCCACCAGCAGTCACATGCTGAAGTGTCCCTGGGCAAGACACTGGACCCCTCATTGCCTCCAATGTGTGTCCCATTGGAGTATGAATGTGATAAAGCTCTGATTATTCTTTGTACAGATCTAGTAGAGTGCTGTATGAATGAAGCACAGATTGTAGTAAAAAGTTTGAGTATCTTGATAAAATAGAAAAGTGTTATACACGTATAGCCCATTTACTCCTATTTAGGTAAATGGCCGTGCAGTGTTTTGAAGTCTGCCCGTGATGCTTTCACAGGATCCGAGTGTAGGTGGCAGCCAGATGATCAAAGGTATTGATTACCTGATATCCCCAATTATCAAAAACTCTAAAAACCACAAGTTTTGTAGGTTTGCGTTAACATAGTGCCAAGGTGGATAGTTGGCAGCATTGCTGACAGACTGGGAGGGGTCAAGGTTTTATCTAAACAGCATCATTCTATATGGGGGGGGGGGGGGGGGGACCACAAACAGAAAACGGTACGACAGCTGCCTGTCTTCCCAGGAAATTCACCCTCAGGTCAGACTGTGCAATGCTAAGAGAAACCAGGTCCAGCTCAGACTCTACAGGCCTCAGTTAGCAAAGTAAAGGTTAAAGGTCATGACACCACCATTAGACAACAACTACATAGTTTGTCTGCGTCTGCAGGAGAAAGCATCTTCTCTCCACAAACATGACAGCACATCTTGTTTCATCTGATTGGACCACAACACTTGTGGAGCAATGTTCTGGATACACAGGACCTAATGATAGATGATGTTTACCCATAATGCTCAGCAGCATGTTTTTTTTATTTCAGAGTCAGAGTCAGAGTCAGAGTTTCTTTATTGTCATTCGCACCTCATGTGGTACATGTGGTGGAGCGAAATTATGTACGCAGGGTCCCAGTTACATCCAACAATAAAATGTATAAGAAAAACAGTAATAACATCTAAGATATGAACTAAGAAAAACATCAACTAAATATACACTAAGCACTCATAACATAAAACGTTGAACATCAGCACAAACATGAACATGAGTCTGTGAGCAGATGTGCACGCATGAACACATCAACATTGAAACAGATCAGCAGCAACATGAAACAGATCAGCAGCAACATGATATGGTTTTTCTCAGTGATTATTCTAGTTAGAGATTCATGAGCCTAACAGCCTCAGGGTAGAAGCTGTTCCTCAGTCTAGTGGTTCTACACTTAATGCTCCTTAACTTCCTTCCTGAGGGGAGTGGGGCAAAAAGTGTGTGTGCTGGGTGGGTGGGGTCCTTCATGATGCAGGTGGCCCTCTTCCTGCATCTGGAGGTGTAGATGTCTGTGATGGTGGGGAGGCTAATTCTGACAGTCTTCTGTGCAGCCTTCACCACTCTCTGCAAAGCTTTTCTTTCTGCAGCTGTGCAGCCTCCATGCCACACGTTGATGCTGGAGCACAGGATGCTCTCCACTGCACACCTGTAGAAGGAGGTGAGGACTGAGCTTCCCAGACCAGCTCGCCTCAGCCGTCTGAGGAAGTAGAGTCTCTGATGAGCTTTCTTGATCAGGCTGGTGGTGTTGTTGCTCCAGCTGAGGTTGTCATTCATGTGTACACCCAAGTACTTGTAGCTGGAGACCACTTCCACCGCAGATCCTCTTATGTTCAGGGGGGTGTAGGTGTTTTTGTTCTTTCTGAAGTCCACAATCATCTCCTTTGTCTTCTTCACATTGATGTGAAGGTTATTCTCTCTGCACCAGCTCTCCAGGTGTTCCACCTCTTGCCTGTAGCTGGACTCATCATTGTTTGTGATGCATCCCACCACCGCTGTATCATCTGCAAACTTTACAATGTGACAGCCTGGATGGGTAGCTGCACAATCATATGTGAGCAGAGTAAACAGAAGGGGGCTCAACACACATCCCTGAGGAGAGCCAGTGCTGAGGGTTATGGTGGAGGAGGAGAGGTTGTGGATCCTCACTAACTGTGGTCTGTTTGTTAAAAAGTCTAGTACCCAGTTGCAGATGGAGGGGCTTAGTCCTAGTGTGGATAGTTTGTCCATCAGGGTTTGGGGGATCATGGTGTTGAAGGCGGATGTGAAGTCCACAAAGAGCATACGGACGTAAGAGTTTTTCTGCTCCAGGTGGTTGAGTGCAGTGTGGACCACAGAGGAGATTGCATCCTCTGTTGATCGGTTCTCACGGTATGCGTACTGATGAGGGTCCTCGTTGATGTTGATGGTTGTTTTGATGTGAGTCATGACCAGTTTTTCGAAGCATTTAGCGACTATCGGGGTGAGGGCCACTGGCCGATAGTCATTCAGACCAGTCACTGTAGAGCTTTTTGGGACTGGGATGATGGTGGCAGTCTTCAGGCAGGTGGGAACTGTCTCCAGGGTAAGTGAGGTGTTAAAGATGTCTGCCAGCACCTCACAGAGCTGATCAGCACATTCCTTCAACACTTTTCCGGGGATGTTGTCTGGGCCAGTTGCTTTGTGCGGATTAATCCTCCTGAAGGTACTCCTTACTTCTGCTGAGGTCACGCTGAGATGCTCTTCATCCGGTGGCGAGGTGAGTCTGGTGCTGGGTGGTCTGTTCGGGTCTTCAAAGCGTGCATAGAACTTGTTGAGGGCATCAGGCAGAGATGGGTCTTTGGGACATTGTTCGCTCCTTCCTTTATAATCTGTTATGCACTTAATGCCCCTCCACATGCTCCGAGGGTCTTGTGAGATGAATTGACCCTCGATCCTCTTTGCATATGCGGCCTTGGCCCTCTTAATACCAGCAACCAGCTCTTTTCTTGTCCTACTCAGCTCCTCTGAGTTTCCAGACCTGAAGGCAGTGTTCCTGGCTTCCAGCAGGGTACGCACCTCTGCATTCAGCCAAGGTTTTCTGTTTGGGTAGCTTTTAACATTTCTGATAGTGGAGACTGTGTCAGTACATGTACTAATGTAACCCAGTACTGAGGATGTGTATTGGTCAAGATCAAGCGAACCTCCATTTTCAGCAGCTTCTCTGAAAACCTGCCAGTCTGTTCGGTCAAAACAATCTCTCAGTATGGGTCCACTGTCCTGGCTCCAACATTTAACTTTCTTTTGTACCGTCTGGAGCGTCTCAGCGGGGGCATGTAAGCAGGAGCCAGGAAGATTGAGATGTGGTCTGACAGTCCTAGGTGGGGGCGGGGTTCAGCTTTGTATGCATCTTTTACGTTCGTGTAAACACGGTCCAGCGTGCGGTCTCCACGTGTCGGAATCGTCACATGCTGATTAAAGCTTGGGAGACAGTCCTTTAGATTCACGTGGTTAAAGTCTCCGGCTACAACGTAAAGAGCCTCGGGGTGTTTGTTCTGCAGCGAGCTGATGATATCATGTAGCTCCTGTAGTGATTCATTAGCATTAGCGTCCGGAGGAATGTAAACAACTGTGATAAAAGTCACTGTGAACTCTCGGGGTAGATAATGTGGCCGACATTTCACTGTTATTTGCTCCAAAGCCTTCGAGCATGAGCTATTTACAACAGTACAGTTCGTGGACCAACTTTTACTCACGTAAATGCACACTCCGCCCCCCCCGTGATTTCCCCGTTAGCTCGCTGCAGCGGTCCGCTCGAAAAAAAAGTCTGTCATCCAGCTGGAAGACTGTGTCCGGCGTTTCACTTGTAATCCACGTTTCCGTGAGGCAAAGCACTGCACACTTCTTCATCTCTTCTGAGGCGCCCGCTCTCAGACGAAGTAAATCCACCTTGTTGTCCAACGAGCGGACATTCGACAGAAAGAGAGACGGCATGGGGAGTTTACCGGCTTTAGCGTTAGCTCGTAGCCTCACCATAACCCCCGCCCGGCATCCTCTCCTCTTAAGCCGGGAGCAGCGCTTCCTCTTCTGCCCGCTGGAACGCCTCTGCTGCAGCTTCCAGGCAGATGACTTTAAGATCTGCATTCTGCCGAGCGTAGCTTTGAGTTTGTTGCTGATTTCTGCTATATTTCGTGGCAAATCCGCTCCTATTCTCATCAGTTCGGTTCGGCTATAGTTCACACGCATAAATCGCGCGGAGTCAGGCACAGAGTCAATATCAAAACTTCTAAAAACTGGGATGGTACCGGGAGCCTGTGAAGCTGCAACTGCTCTGAGCGCGGCCATCTTGTCAAAAGATGTTATTTAATTTTACTGTACTTTAGTAATTCCCAATGGGGAAATTATTTCTGCATTTTTCCCATTGCACATGTGAGCACACATGTGAAATAGTAGGCTGCCACCTAAGGTGCCCGGGGAGCAGCTGGAGGGTGGTGGTGGTGTGTGTGTGGGGGGCTTACTCAAGGGCCCTGAGTGGGGCAAATGAAGGTGGAGGCAGGTATGGGTGCTTCACCTATTTTCGACGACCCTCCAGTCACAGGCCCACCCTCTAATCTCTGCGTCACCACTCCCTCTCTACCTTTAGCATTGCGTACCAACTGTCAGCATGGTGGCAGAGGGCTGATGGTTTGGGCTCCACGCAGTTACTGAGTGGAGCATGAACTCCTCTGTACACCAAAGGGTTCTGGAGTCAAATGTGAGTCCATCTGTCCAGGAGCTGGAGCTTGGACCAAGCCTGGTCCAACAGGACAATAAACCCAAACACAGCAGCTGATCTACAACTGAATGACTCAAAAAGTAACAAGTCAAGGTGCTGAAATGGTCCAAAGTCCAGACCCTCATCTTTACTGTAGTGAGTTTTTCCACAACCTGCTTCTGAATTTCTTTTAGATTTCATTTGAACTAATCATGTCTCGGTATAATTAGACACGTTTCTGTTTGTTGGATAAACCTGTCCTTGCATTAGTTACTTACTCAGAAGGAGGCACACACGACGACAGGAGAAGATTATTTAACCCACTTTACTTGAAGGGCAGAGTTCATACCGGCTTACACACCACACCTGGTTCTCTCTCACGGTTTGTCTGTGAACGACATGGAACTATATGATAATGTGATTTCTGACCATAGGCCTGTTTTATTTGATGTTGGTTTGTCCTGTGCTCCAGTTAAATCCTGCGCTCCTGCACAGCGACGTAGAGTTTGTAACTCTTCCACTGCTGGTCAGTTCTCTGCTGCCTTTGAACAGCTCTGTGCTCCCTCTTGCTCTGCTGCTGACACTGAACAGCTGAGCTCCTGGTTTGACTCCTCCTGTCAAACCATTTTGGACTGTGTAGCTCCATCTAAACTGGTGCGGCCTAAAGCCAGATCTGAACCCTGGTTTAATGAAAAAACTATTGCAGCCAGACAGGAGTGCCGCAGAGCTGAACGGAGATGGAAAAAGGATTAACTGGAGGTTTCATTTTATATTTTAAAGGACTGTCAACATCAGTACCAGAACACTGTTAAAGAGGCCAAAAAACAACACTTGTCAGATATTATTGTGTCCAATCATAATAATCCATGTGTCCTTTTTAAAACTATTGACTCTGTCCTGAAGGCCCCACAACCTGTCTGTCTGGAAGCCTCTACCCAACTTTGTAATGACTTTCTGCAGTTTTTTATAAATAAGGTTGTTATAGGGCTGGATGATATGGCCAAAACTTTTATCACGATATATTTCTTAATTTCGGTCAATAACGATATAATTCGATATTGATATAAACAATATAAAAGCCTCAGAAAAACTACAAACTATACAAATAAATTAATGTTCACCTTTTTATTTGTATTTAGCCTTAAAAAAAATTAAATCACTGTCAAATAAACATAAAATTCTCAACTTTGTCAATAGTTTTAAACTTTAAACAACAACCTTAAAATTGACAGCATTGAAATTCATTGTTAATGAAATACAATTTTTGGGTGTCGTTATTTATGAGAAGCTGACATGGAAATCTCATGTAAAATACTTAAAAATAAAAATAACAATCAATTGCATTTCTGTATAAAGTAAAAGAGTTTTTGAACGACAAAGCTTTGTATATATTGTATAATGTAATGATTGTTCCATATTTAATCTCTTGTAATGAAGTTTGGAGAAGTATGAAGAGCTATGGTCACCCAACAAATATATTATGTCATCAATTGAAATTATTAAAATGTTATGATTTGGTTGAATATAGTATTTTACAAGTCATGTATAAAGCTCATAAAAATATTAGCCCCAAATATTCAATTAAAATTTGTAAAAAAAAAATAAATATGAAAAAGGGAGAGTCAGTATAACTTAAGGGAATGGAAATGTTTGTAAAACCTCCATTTAGAACTAGTGTGAAGGAGCTGTGTTGTAATTCAGGGAATAGGATTATGGAATTGTCTTTATCACCATAAAAATTTCTAAAACAATTTGTATGTTTAAAAAGATGATAGTTAAAGTTGTTGGGAAGGTATAGTACCACGTGAAGGATACCTGAAGTTTTTTTGTTTTCAGTTTGGAGATTGTTCAAGTCAAGGTTGTTGTTTGTTTGTAGTTATTTTGTATTTTTTAAATAAGAATTTTTTTCTTCTTTCTGCAACCTTTTCATTCAATGTTTTTCTTTTTCTTTCTGATGAATTTGTTTTATTTTAAATGAATGAATAAATGATAAAAAAAAAACAACATGCAGCACTGGGTGTGTTTCAGGGACACACTGGCTCAAACTTTTATTGTGCTTCATCTTGTAGCTCATCATATTCTGTCAAGTGGAACAAGTTAGATGTTCCAACCGCTAGCTAGACTGACTCTTCGTCACATTTTGCAGCACACTGACTGAAACCTGCAGTTTATCGGATCTTAGAAAGCCGAACCACTTCCAAACCAGCAAATTAGTCTTTTCTCTCTTATCAGTGATGTCATCTGCTTTCTCTTCGCTTGTGAAAGCTTGTTCAGTCACATTCTGACGATCATGGGCACTCATTTTGAAGCAAAAACTTAACACACATTGGAGATTAGCCTAGCTTAGTCTGCTACCACTAACGCCTTCTGGACTTGAGCTCTGTGTAACATTACGTCACCACGCACTTAAGTAGTTGTGTCGCACCTTTTTCTGTCCGAGTTGAAACTGAAGTGGCTGCTTCAACCCGAACAGAAAAAGAAATGCGTCAGTGAAATGCTGTATCCCTATCGAAATATCGAAAATGTGTTTAAAACTCATATCATCGTTATTGAATAAAAGTATATTGCGAGATATATCAATATCGAATTATTGTCCAGCTCTAGGTTGTTACCACAAGGGCCCTTATTTCAGCCCCTGCTTTTGACCCCTCCTGCTTGGTCCCCTGCCTGGCTGTGTTTGATAGATTCGAACCAGTGACCCTGACCCTTTTAGAGGATGTGGTCGGCCATTTTATACCATCAGGTTCTCCTCGTGACCTTGTCCCCCCCTCGTCTTTTAAAAGAGGTGTTTTCCAGCATCAGGCAGGTGATTCTTGCAATCAATAGCAGTCTGTCCTCAGGTGTTGTCCCAATAAGTTTTAAACATGCTGTGGTGCAGCACCTGCTTAATACGCCTAGCCTAGACCAAACTGTCTTGACTAATTTTAGGCCCATCTCCAAGCTGCCTTTTATTTAATTTTTTTTAGAAAAAATAGTGTATTCACTGGTCAAATGTTTTCTAGATGAGCACAATATCCTGGAGGTTTTTCAGTCTGGCTTCAAAACTCGCCACAGCACAGAATCAGCTCTAGTCAGAGTTTTTAATGATATTCTTATGGCTAATGATTCTGGTGAATATGTGGTTCTTGTCCTTCTTGACCTAATCGCTGCCTTTGATACCGTGGACCATACCATTTTAAAATCACGCTTACAGCGCCAAGTGGGTATCTGTGGTACTGCACTGAGCTGGTTTAGGTCCTATCTAGCAAACAGAACCATGTCTGTCAACATAGCTGGGTCTGAATCCTCCACTGCTCCTCTGTGTTTTGGGGTTCCACAGGGCTTTATTTTAGGTCCCCTGTTTTTCTCCCTTTACCTGCTTCCATTGGGATCAATCCTTAGAAAGCATGGGATCTTTTTTCATTGTTACGCTGACGATAGTCAGATCTATATGCCACTAAAAGAGAAAGATGCCCCCTCAGTTAGGCCACTTCTGTTGTGTCTTGAAGACATCAAAGCCTGGATGTCTTTAAGCTTCTTAAATTTCAATGAAAAGAAAACAGAAGTGATGGTGGTTGGTCCTAGTGGCTCTTGTGAACCTTGCCCTGTTTATCTGGGCCCTCTAGCGCCACATGTAAAGAAAACTGTTTCTAACTTGGGTTTTAAAATGGACAGTGATTTTAAATTAGATTCCCAGGTTGGAGCGGTGGTCAAGACCAGTTTTTATCACCTCAGACAGCTGGCTAGGGTAAAGTCCATTCTCACAAAACAGCAGCTGGAAACAGTAATCCATGCCTTCGTCACCTCTCGGCTGGATTACTGCAACGCTCTTTACCTTGGAGTCAGCCAGTCCTCCCTCAGACGCCTCCAGTTGGTCCAGAACGCTGCTGCTCGGCTTCTAACTGGAGTTCAAAATAGGGAGCACATCACCCCCACTCTGGCTTCACTCCACTGGCTGCCTGTTCATTTTAGAGTTCATTTTAAGATTTTTTTATTTGTTTTTAAAAGTTTAAATGGTCTTGCTCCATCCTACCTCTCTGAGCTGCTCAGATCATCTGATCAGCTGCTCCTGGAGGTGCCGAGGTCTAAACGGAGGCTCAGAGAGGACAAAGCTTTTTCTGTTGCTGCTCCAAGACTGTGGAACGATTTCCCTCTTCCCATCAGACAAGCCGCTTCACTGTCCAGTTTTAAAACTCTTTTAAAAACACATTTTTACTCCCTGGCTTTTAGCACACACTGAATTTTGCTCTGCACTGTTTTTATTATTATTTTTTTATATTAATGTTTTAGCAACCGTTTTATGTGTTTAAATGTTCTTAATTTTATATGTACAGCACTTTGTGGCAGCTGTGGTTGTTTTAAAGGGCTTTATAAATAAAGTATTATTATTATTATTATTATTATTATTAAATATTATTACTATTATTATTATTATTATTATAGTTTCATCAGAGCCCTGGTCACAATGAACTGCGCCGGACACATGTTTTTATACACGCTTATCGGCACAATGACCTCGGCCTCTCAGCACAGACTCGGGTGCCCTTGGAGTACCAGCTGCACATGCAGCTCCTCTCTCTGAACTCGCACACATGGTTCAACATTAATTTAACATTAGCAGTGATAAACTTTTACCTCAACTCCCCGGACAATGTTTATCTCCACATACCTAACCTATGATTTTGTGAGGTTCAAACTTAAACAAATGGAGATTGAAGTAGCATATCTTTAACCAGGACTGTTTTACTGAATTTGATGTTTTCTGTTCCTTCAGATCATATTTTCCTGTTTCACCAGTTTCTCCTGTTTCCTGCTGCGTTTTCTTTAAACGGCTCTGTCCCTGAAGCCAGCGTTGATACGGATGCTGCAGCAAAGCCATTGTGAACAACTTTGTCTCTGTGTTCTGAGACTTGACACGATATGAGACACTGCAGACCCACAACACATCATGAGCATTCAGAGTTTGGGAGGAGCATTAGGAGAGTCCCTGGGCTCTAGCCTGACTGTGCGTATGAGTGGAGCAGGTTGTGGTTGGAGTGCTCTCTCCCTGAAACCTGCACCCTCGGCACGTATCGCCTCAATTTTCCAAACTATGGTCCCGACTGGTTATACCAAACTACAGGAGGAGCGACTGGCCATGGGTGATCTGGGCACTAAACCTGAGGCTGGCTCGCAGAATGGTTACAGGCAAGAGGCTTCTCATATTGAAGGCAGACGGATCCTCGAGCGGACATCTCGAT
This sequence comes from Nematolebias whitei, assembly GCF_014905685.2. Classification (NCBI taxonomy): domain Eukaryota; kingdom Metazoa; phylum Chordata; class Actinopteri; order Cyprinodontiformes; family Rivulidae; genus Nematolebias; species Nematolebias whitei. Next base: position 27,616,932 of record NC_056519.1, read on the forward strand.
CCTCTCTAACTTTATCTGACAGTGGTGATGGAGGCTTCTCTGAGACTGAGCCCATGCTCGCCGACGGGAGACTGTCTGGGGAGGAAGCGAGTAATGAGGAGGAAGATGATGAAGGATCAGACGTGCTGAATATGCCAAAGGAGTCGCCGCTTGCTATGGCTCTGCAGATTTTGGTGCCTTTTCTTTTAGCAGGATTCGGAACTGTATCTGCTGGAATGGTGCTGGATGTTGTTCAGGTAAGCTGCACTATATCACAGCCATGAAGCCACAGCCAGCTGGGCTTAGATCTGGAGACAGGCTGGAATTAAAGGCTCACTTATCTTACTGCAACTAGCACAAAGACCACAGCACTTTTCAGATCGAGGGGTGTCTTTAAGGGCAAGACGGAGCAGGTGGTTTTTACATCAGATTACATGTCAACAGAATGATACTCTCCCATATTTAGTGTTGTTACACTATCACAATTTAAACTTTGTCTGTTCACAAGCATATGTTTAATAACCGGGCTCAAGACTTATATTTTTCCAGTAGGGGTGCTCTTAAATGCAAATGAGACTATCACTATTTATTTTAACATAAGCTGTGAGTGGGTGGCACAATGGAGCAGTTGGTACAGCTGTTGCCTCTCAGTGAGAAGGTCGCTGGTTCAAATCCCAGCCTGGGACCTTTCTGGATGGAGTTTGCATGTTCTTTCCATGCTGCGTGGGTTTTTGCCTGGTCCGCCAGTTTCCTCCCACAGACCAGAAACATGCATGTTAGACTGACTGGTAACTCTAAATTGTCCTGAGGTGTGAGTGAGAGAATGAAGGGTTGTTTGTCTCGTTTGTCTTCATACGTCCCTGTGATGGACTGGAGACCTGTCCAGGGTGTTCCTCCCCCTTTCGCACAGTGACGGCTGGACACGGGCACCAGTGACCCCCGTTACCCAGACAGGAAGAAGTGTGTAAAAATAATTGTTGAATGTATGGATGAGTAGTGAGTTACTGACAGACTATGTCGTGCCTCAGATTTTAGACAACCATTCCATGCTGGTATTTGCAGGCCCTGCGGATCTCCTTACTCAAGTTCAAGTATCTTTATTATTCACAAAGTTTGTTTTCTCAGTCATCCTGGATGACTGAGAAAACAAACTTTGTGTTTTTGAAACCATTAGTGAAAAGGCCAGACTTCAGGGGTATCTGAGGCAGGCTTGAAACACAAGAGTCAGGGTGGCTTCTGGGTAATACCAGATGGCTAGGCCTCAGACTGACGAAGCCTCTTGGATGAGGGGCGAAACATTTCTTTTTAACAAAAAAACGAAGTCCAGATGACATGATTCAACCTTTTTTGTTATCTTTATTATTGTTTGCATCACATGTGGTACATGAGGTGGAACAAAACTGTGTACACAGGGTCCCAGTTACATCAGCTACACATTAGGGGCCAAGATGGTGTAGGGGCAGGGCAGCCGTCTTGGGACCCAAATGTCCTGGGCTCGATCCCCGGTCATTGCACATCTCGTGGTGTCTCTGAGCAGGACACCTAATCCCGAATTGCTCCCCGGGCGCTTGCATAGCTGCCCACTGCTCCACCTGGGTGTATCCCAGGTGCGATGGGTTAAATTTAGAGAACCAACACATAACACATTATCCAAAAATAGCAAAACTATAAAGTGTAAAAAGAAAATGTATAAAGATCCAAGATAAACGCTAAACACTAATAATGTAAAATAATTCGGTATACATTTTAAACAGCAGCCCTCAGTAGAGGTCTGGATAGACCACCACAGATTTGCTACAGATGTTTTCTTCTGAAAAGCCTCCGTATCCTTTTGCACTCTATAATTTTTTTCTTGTTTAAAACCTTTTTTTTTAAACCAGGAAGAATCCACTGACATTATTAATCTCTTTTACAAGGATGGCCTGGGCAATATACAGCAACACAGTCTTAAGAACAGTAACAGGAGTATTAAAGTATTTATAACAAAATGTCCGTTAATAAAACATAAAATACAATGTAAGTAAAAAAATCACAATAAGACACTTAAACATTACAGGTGCAAGATGTGACTGAAAGACCATAATGTATGATGGGGCGCCCATTGTGATCTTAAGACACCCCTGAAAACCTCACCAAGACCCTTCAAAGATCATCCATGTTCCAACTGAACCTTGTTCCGTCACAGCCAGTCATTGTTGTAAATGGGTCCTTGTTGCCTCAAATACAGGAGGTTTTAGAACAGTGACTGAAAGACCGAAGACACCTTAACTGGACAATGCTAAATGGGTTTGAGTGCTGGTGGTGTAAAATATGACCTGTGACATGTCTGCAGCACTGGGATGCGTTCCAGTACATCACAGAGATCTTTATCCTGGTTCCTGCGTTACTGGGTCTGAAGGGGAACTTGGAGATGACTCTGGCCTCGAGGTTATCTACAGCGGTGAGTTGTGGTTTGTTGGAACATGTCCACTCACCTGGTATCACTCACAACAATTAAAGGCATAGCAATGTTTTAGGAATGTATTGCCCCTTTTCCACTGTGACGGCGCGGGTCAAATATGCTCGATTCACCACGGTTTTGAGCTGTTCTCCACGAGTACTTTGTACCTGTTTCACCCCCATTTTTTGTCCCTTCTTCTCAAGGGGTCCAAGCGAACCGAGCCAGCATAAAACGTGACGTCAAAACACTGTCGGTCACTGATCGGTCAGGGGGAGGAGTCACTGGGTCTTTCAGAAAACTTTTCACCGATCTGCCATTTGCAATTACTTGGAACAGTGGCTTTTAAATACTTTCAAACAATAATGACAACACCGTGGTATAATGTTGAAGTCCAGGCGTTTTTTGTATTTGGTGGCCGACGACAAAATTCAGAGGGAGTGAGATAGAGCTCCGCCAGTCTCCCCGGAGCTTCGGAGCCTTCTCGGGGCGTCATCTCCCCGGCTCCAAGCTCCGCCAGTCACCACGGAAGATCCTCCGTGCTGCCGGATCGGGCTCCGTGGTATAATGCTGAAGTCAAGGTGTTTTTTGTGTTTGGTGGCCAACAACAAAATTCAGAGCGAGCTAGTAAACGCAGAGGATCATACGAGCTGCCGTCCCGTTGAAGCATGTGAGGCCGGGGTCCGGGCCCTGGCCTCACATGCTCACGAAGCCCGGATTCTGAGCCCTGGCAGGTGGGAGGACTGGGACGAAGGGTGGAAACTTTTTTTTTTAAACATTTTATGTATAAAAAAACGTTGTTTTTTTTAAAATCAGTGAAGATTAAAAATAATAAACGGTGCCGACTTTATCATGAAATCCTGTTTTCACTTTAATGACTTTATTAAATAATCTGTTAACTCAGCTGAAAAATCATAAAAAGACAAAATTATTGGATCTCAGGAATATTTCCCTCAAACATGTTTAAAGAAGAGCTACAGCCTTAAGTTCAACTTTATTCTAACCCACACATGTACAAATCACAAAACAAAGAATTAAACTTTAAATCAAAGCTAAAATAAAATAATCTGTATACAAGAACCAAAACCACACATCTAAATTGAACAATAAAAGTAGACACAATGAGTACAAATACATCAAATGATGAAGAAAAATATAGAACTTTAAATACAGATGTTTTTGTAGAATCTGGTTCATCAGAGATTTAATTCAAGTCAGTTTATTTATATAGTGCCAAATCACAACAGAAGTCGTCTCAGGGCACTGAACTGAAATATTCATATATAAAATAATAATTTAACATTATTTATCTGAGGAGCAGACTGCTTTGAGTTTAACTCCATCACAGAACTCTCACTCTTAATGGTGAACTAAAGTTCATTAAAAGTTTGTTAGCAGGGTTTCTATCTATCTGTCTATCTATATGTCTGTCTGTCTGTCTGTATCTGTCTATATCTGTCAATCTATTGCTTTCTCTTTCTCTCTCGATATAGCTATACATATATAGTTTAGTTGGATCATTTTAATAATCTGTATTCTTTTTAATTTACCTGAAACTTCAAAATAAATTCTCACCCTGTATATGAAACCTGTTTCAAGTCATGATTTTGAGCTAAATCCAGATTTTCCATCTACAGTGTTTGGTAAATAACTAGTGTCATAACAAAAGTCAAGATATTGTTAATACATCTTTATTGTCAACATTTATACTAAAATGATACATCGATGGAAGGTAACAGCCTCTTTCATCTTTAATGGCACGCTGTTGCTCCAGAGCTGGACGTAAACAAATTGTAGGTCTGCTGCAGTTATTTTGCTGGAGAATCACCTGAAACACACACAGCATGTATTACTAAACCGTATTTAATTGACACCAGGTGGTAAGGGGATTTGGAATCTGGACCCGCCTACAGAACTGGTCACAATGGAAATGCGACGTGTAACCAGCTGATCTGAGCCGATCTGCGCTGTCAAAGTGGAAAAGGGGCATATGTGGCCCACCACCTTTTGTGCCAGAGTTTTAGACTAAAACCACTTTATGTGGAGAAATAATGGAGTTGTAGGCATTTTGGTGAAAGCTTGAAATGGACATTATGCAGGATCTCATGTGACATTGTTAGGTCTTGAGAGATGTGGTGGCACTCACAGGAGTATATTTTGTACTAACTATTCAATTTGTAACTTAATGTTTGTAACATTCATTAAGATCTAGACATTTTTGTGTTAGTTAATGTTGATTAGCTGTGGAGGCCATCTTGAATTGGGTTGAGAGTTGTAGATGTACATCCAGTGGGTACTTTCTGAAAATTTGAACATTTCTTGAATCATTGAATAGATTTTAATCAGTCAATCAAGCAAGCTTTATTTGTATACAAACTTTCATACAAATCAAATTTAATTCAAAGTGTTTTACAGTGGCAGGAAAAGTTTTCAGTAAAAGCCTGACCAATCCCATGTGTTTTTGTCTACATTTAAAAGTACCACAGTTATGGACTCCTCTCAGACCCTCCAGCACAGAGCTTGGGCAAGTAGAGCAGAATCACCAACTGTTTTTGTTCTGCTCTGTGGACTAGTTCAAAGATAAATCTAATCTTAAACCAAAACCATTTCTCTGAGATAGACTGGTGCTTGGTCATGAAGAGCCTTGAAAACCAATAGGGGTGTAACAAAACGTTTCAGTATAGCATGTTCGGTTCAGTCCACATGCGTACCGTTTCGGTTATTTTTTCATTAATTAAGTTTTATTAACAAGAGATTATGCGCCACGGAACTAAAGTTTCTAAGCGTGCTTCAGCACGGTGCTATTATCTTGCAGCACTCTAGCATTAGCAGCCTAGCATGTTGTTGTGGTTTCCTGTTTGAGAACATTAGAACTTTCTTGTTAAAATACAAGTGAACAAATCCAAAGCTGTGTGTCGACGTTGTTTCACGGAGAATGGATCTGCTGCAGCAACACGTCTAACTTAACACACTTGAAACGCCATCATCCGAACGTGAATGTCTCTTCTACAAGCAAGAAAAGCAGCTTGGTGCAAACACCGATAACAGCAGCATTTAAACAACTTTTTATCAGGTAATTCAGATCGGTCCAGAGCGATAACACAAGCTGTAGGAGTTTTTAAAGCGGGTCTCAAGAACTTTAAAGCCGGCGCATCAACAACATTCGGACGTAGATCCAGAGCTTTAAAAACTCCTACAGCTTGTGTTATTGCTCTGGACCAATCTGAATTACCTGATAAAGGTTGTTTAAATGCTGCTGTTATCGGTGTTTGCAACATGGTGCTTTTCTGTAGAAGAGATGTTCATGTTCGGACGATGTTGTTTCAAGTGTGTTAACAAGTTAGAAGTGTTGCTGCTGCAGATCCAATCTCTGTGAAACAACGTCGACACACAGCTTTGGATTTGTTCACTTGTCTTTAAACAAGAAAGTTATAATGTTCCCAAACAGGAGACCAGAACGACATGCTAGGCTGCTAATGCTAGCGTGCTGCAAGATAATTGCACCGTGCTGAAACACACTTAGGAACTTTAGTTCCACAGCGCATAATTTCTTGTTAATAAAATATAATGAGTGTAAAAATAACCGCAACGGTACGCACACGGACCGAACCGAACATGCTGTACTGAACGGTTCAATACACCCACATGTACCGTTACACCCCTATGTGACAGTAGTCCAGCCTACTAGTCATAAAACAGGAACCAGTCTCTCGTTGTTGCTCAAATAGAAAAATAGCCTAACCCTGAGAATGTATTTTAATAATAAACTGCTGTTTTTGTTACTGATGCTACAGGTGCATTAAAAATAGAACATTGTGAAAAGTTCACTTCAGAAAGTGAAACTCATATTTTACATGGGGCGGCTGTGGCTGAGTGGTTAGAGCAGTTGTCCTCCAATGCAAGAGTTGGGGGTTCTAACCCACCAGCAGTCACATGCTGAAGTGTTCCTGGGCAAGACACTGAACCCCTCGTTGCCTCCGATGTGTGTCCCATCGGTGTATGAATGTGATCTAAAGCTCTGATTAGTCTCTTTAGAATGATTTGTTCAATTAGCTTTGTAGAGATCTAGTAGAGTGCTGTATGAATGGGTAAATGAGGACACAGATTGTAGTGTAAAGCGCTTCGAGTATCTCCATAAGATAGAAAGGCGCTATATAAATGCAGTCCATTTACATAGATCTATCACAGAGTGAAATATTTCACGCCTTTATTTATTGTAATTTTGATGATTATGGGTTACAAATAATAATAATAAAATTCAAAACTCAGTGTCTCAGAAAGTTAGACTCTTCCACAGCCATCTTCTGGTACCTTTGCCTGTGTGGGCCGGAGCAGAGACCTACTGGAAACTGAAACAAGCATCTCCATAAAGCTCGTCAGCAGCAGTATGGAATCTCTAAAATGTCCTGCTAGATGCAGCGTGGACTGTGGACTTCAGAAAACCCAGTGGACCAGCACCAGCAGAGGACATGGACCCAAACCATCCCTGACTGTGGAAACTTCACTCTGGACTTCAACAACGTGGATTCTGGACCTCTCCATCTTCCTCCAGACTCTGGGACCTTGTTTTATAAATGACATGAACATTTACTTTAATCTGAAAAGAGGACAGTGGACCACTGAGAGACAGTCCAGTTATTTGTGTCCTCAGCACTTCTGACATTGCCTCTGATTCAGGAGTGTCTGGACTTGATAAATGAGCCGTTTGTGTCTCATGTCCAGGAGTTCATCAGCTGATCAGTGTGTGACACCAGGAGTTAAAATATTCAACCTCTTCACAATATTCTCATTTTCTGAGATTCTGAGTTTTGGTTCTTCATTGTCTGTAAGACATAATGATCAAACTTAGAATAAATAAAGGTTTGAACTATTTTACTCTGTGTGATAGATCTATGTAAAATATGAGTTCTATTTCGTACAGGCTTCGCCCTTTAAGAGCTGTCGCTTAGTGGGTTTTATCCCGTCATGCACTGAAAAATTTAGTCCACGCCCACCTGTTGTGTGGGCCCCACCCGGTCCGTATAAATTACGTTAAGAGCGGGTAATCGGCTCCCATTTTTCTTCAGCAAGCTAATAGCACTGTCAGAAGAGCGAAGAAGGGAAGTTGTCCAGCTTGATCAGCTCAACCTTTGTTAAGGCTGCCTGTGGCCCCGCCACGCCAACCTCATGCCGCCTCGGTGAGTTCTCCTCCCCGAGGAGAAGCAGACGAGCAGTCTTGTTTCAAGGTAAGCGCCGAGGAATATTTCTCAGTGGCGGGTCACTACACGCTGGACGACACCATCTTGTAATTTTCCTTTTATTGCTGACTCTCGGAGCGAATCGGATGGCTCCTCCGGGACAGGCTACGTCAGCAGCAGCCCCCGCTGCTCACTCCCTCCTGGAGAGCGTAGTGTCGGAACGAGGGTGGCTGAGTGAATGCCCCCCCCCCCCCCCCCCCCCCCCCGACCTTTTTCGCATCGGCGACCACACCGCTCCCAGCCGTCGGTGCGGAAATTCCCTCGGTGCCCCCCTGGAGCCGAGCCTGGCGGAGGTTTTCGGAGCAAAGATGTCCAGGTTGGATCAGCGTCCTGCGCCTCCGGGTAAGCATGCCAGACGGTGACGTCGCTCTCCAACCGAGCTCACCAGTGTGCGTTCCAGGCGGCCGCAGCAAACAATACTTTGCGCTGCTGGCGTACAGCTTTTCAAAGAGACTGGAGGAGACGTACAGGTCCTTCTCAAAAAATTTGCATATTGTGATAAAGGTCATTATTTTCCATAATGTAATGATAAAAATTAAACTCACATATTTCAGATTCATTACACACAAACTGAAATATTTCAGGTCTTTAATTGTTTTAATATTGATGAATATGGCATATAGCTCATGAAAACCCAAAATGCCTGTCTCAAAAAATTAGCATATCATGAAAAGGTTCTCTAAACAAGCTATTAACCTAACCATCTGAATCAACGACGTAACTCTAAACACCTGCAAAAGATTCCTGAGGCTTTTAAAAACTCCCAGCCTTGTTCATTACTCAAAACCGCAATCATGGGTAAGACTGCTGACCTGACTGCTGTCCAGAAGGCCATCATTGACACCCTCAAGCAAGAGGGTAAGACAAAAAAAGAAATTGCTGAACGAATAGGCTCTTCCCAGAGTGCTGTATCAAGGCACCTCAGTGGGAAGTCTGTGGGAAGGGAAAATTGTGGCAGAAAACACTGCACAACGAGAAGAGGTGACCGGACCCTGAGGAGGATTGTGGAGAAGGGCCGATTCCAGACCTTGGGGGACCTGCGGAAGCAGTGGACTGAGTCTGGAGTAGAAACATCCAGAGCCACCGTGCACAGGCGTGTGCAGGAAATGGGCTACAGGTGCCGCATTCCCCAGGTCAAGCCACTCTTGAACAAGAGACTGCGTCAGAAGCATCTCGCCTGGGACTGCTGCTGAGTGGTCCAAAGTTATGTTCTCTGATTACAGTAAATTTTGCATTTCCTTTGGAAATCAAGGTCCCAGAGTCTGGAGGAAGAGAGGAGACACAGAATTCACATTGCTTGAGGTCCAGTGCTAAGTTTCCACAGTCACTGGGGTGTCAAGTCATCTGCTGGTGTTGGTCCACTGTGTTTTATCAAGCACAGGGTCTATGCAGCTAGCTATCAGGAGATTTTGGAGCACTTCATGCTTCCATCTGCTGAAAAGCTTTATGGAGATGAAGATTTCATTTTTCAGCATGACCTGGCACCTGCTCACAGTGCCAAAACCACTGGTAAATGGTTTACTGACCATGGTATTACTGTGCTCAATTGGCCTGCCAGCTCTCCTGACATGAACCCCATAGGGAACCTGTGGGATATTGTGAAGAGAAAGTTGAGAGACGCAAGACCCAACACTCCTGATGAGCTTAAGGCCGCTATCGAAGCATCCTGGGCCTCCATAACACCTCAGCAGTGCCACAGGCTGATTGCCTCCATGCCACGCCGCATTGAAGCAGTCATTCATGCAAAAGGATTCCCGACCAAGTATTGAGTGCATAACTGAACATAATTATTTGAAGGTTGACGTTTTTTGTATTAAAAACACTTGTCTTTCATTGGTGGGATGAAATATGCTAATTTTTTGGGACAGGCATTTTGGGTTTTCATGAGCTGTATGCCATAATCATCAGTATTAAAACAATTAAAGACCTGAAATATTTCAGTTGGTGTGCAATGAATCTGAAATATATGAAAGTTTAATTTTTATCATTACATTATGGAAAATAATGACCTTTATCACAATATGCTAATTTGTTGAGAAGGACCTGTAGAGCTCCCTCTGCAAGGCAGCTGACGTCATCCTCAACCTGTGCGCCTCTTCTGCTGTCTGCCGGTCTCGCATCGCAGCCCAGAGGACGAGGTTTTCCAGAGGTCCACCTGGCTCGTCACTCCCCCTCCCTCTCGGAGGAGCTGCAGAAGGCTTTTTGTTGGAGGGCCCCATCAGCGACGGACACGCTGTTCGGGACCAATTTCAAGGCCATGCTAGAAAACTTGAAATAGTCAGAGGAGGTGTCAGAGACTTTGCGCCATCTCATCAAGCTGCATGCCTCATCCCGCCCCCGGCCCACTGGAAGCATCGTCGTGGGCAAAGACAACGACATTCCACGGCTGCAACAGCGTCTCCCCGCTCCGCCGCCAGCCCCGCCCGTCAGAGATCACCCCTCCTCATCCCGGCAACCGGCGATTCAGCATTTCCCTGAGATAGCCAACAGGCGGCGCCCTGGGACAACAAACCGCAGAGCTCATGGGGAGAAGATTCAAAATAACGGTTTGCGGAGGATGTGTGTAATGATGACACAAGCTTTAAAATAAAACAACATTCAAAGATTAGTCTGATTTTAGCCTGTCTGTCAGCTCGGAGGACCTCACAGCAGCTTCTCACTCATCCTCCACACAAAACGAGCCGATGGCCTTAAAAAAGGTTTTTCAGAATCACCACAGCTCCAAAATAAAGTCGAGACGCTAGCATGACACAACAGTCTAAGCGAATGTGGTCCGCAGAACGAGTCCAGTGGAATAACTCGTTTTCAGCCCGAGCTGCACGCTTTTCACCGCAGCGGTGTCAAACGCGCGCTTCCGCGACGCCGGCAGCCTTCACTCAAATGGCGCTGTGTTGATGAAGGCATGCACACCTCTCCCCAGCGCTCGTCGGCTCGCATCAGCAAACACGTGAGACCGCAGAACAAATCCAGTGAGAAACTTCGCCCTCAGCAGGAGCAGCACGCGTCTCACCGCAGCGGTGTCAAATGCGCGCTCCCGCGGCGCTGGCAGCTTTCACCCAAACAGTGCCGCATTGATGAAGGTGCACTCACCTCTCCTCAACACATGCCGGTTCACATCGACATGAAAATGAACCCGCAGCCTGAGCACGGCACAGAGGCGCGCTCAGAGCCCGTTCGAGAAAGCCTCGCCTTGGGTCATGCGGAACACACTTCCGCAGCGCATGACGGCAGTCAAGGCTGTAGTCTGGTTGACGTTCGTAAGAAACATGATGCACCACCTAAACACGCGCCCACTCCACGAACGTTACACGAAGTGGCGGCGGACATGCTTGCCAGACAGATGGATGAGCAAGCTGATAAACAAGGTTTATACGCTACAATTCGCAGCTCAACCCCCTCCGTTCGGAGGAGTTTTAGAGACGGTTCTGTCATCACCAGACCAGGTCTCATCCCTAAATGCAAAAGTCCAGGAACTTCTGGTAAAAGAGGTAATTTCCAGAGTTCCCGACGGAGAGGAAAACACAGGGTTTTACTCACATTACTTCCTGGTTCCAAAACGGACCGGAAGAACGAGACCCATTTTGGACCTGTCAGTTTTCAACAAGGCGATCGTGGACAGACCGTTTCACATGTTGACAACCAGACAACTGTTGGACAACATCCAGAGAAACGATTGGTTTACCTCCATCGATCTGAAAGACGCCTACTTCCACATACCGATTATCCCAAAGCACAGAAAATTCCTCTGCTTCTCCTTTCAAGGGATGCAGTACCAATACAACAGTCTGCCGTTCGGTTATTCCCTTGCAACTCGTACGTTCTCAAAGTGTGTGGAGATGGCCCTGCAACCATTACACAGAGCAGGGATGAGAATTTTGTTTTACCTAGACGACCTGTTGCTGCTGTCACGCTCCAGACGGGAAGCAGTGGCGCAGACTCAGGTGCTGACGTCACACCTGCTAATCTGGGCTTCGCCATAAATTGGGAAAAAGCTCGATTCTCCCGGCCCAGACGATTGTTTATCTGGGAGTGGAGCTAAACTCGATCACCATGAGGGCTCGTTTATCACAGACAAGAATCGACACTCTAAAAGACCAGCTCCATCACGTAAGACTTGGCAGAGTGGTAACAGCCATTTCCGTCATGAAGCTGTTAGGAACGATGTCGTCAGCTCACACATTGGTTCCGCTGGGCTTACTCCACATGCGACGCCTCCAGAGGTGGTTTGCTCATCTGCGCGTGGATCTGGTAAAGCAAAAGAGACGGATGATCACTGTTCCTCCCACCGTGAGAACAGACCTCCGACACTGGGAAAAACCCCTGGTTCTGTCGGAGGGAGTCCCCATCAGCAGACCTACATCACAAGTGTCAGTCTTCACAGATGCGTCGCTGTGAGGTGGGGGGGGGGGGGGGACATGCCTATCCCGAGCTGTAGGGGTGCTGTGGCCACCTCACACAACAGCTCATATAAACGTTCTGGAATGTCGCACGGTTCTGAATGTGATTCACCACTTTGCTCCTGTGCTGCAAAATCAACACGTTTTGATTCACACAGACAACAAGGTTACTGCTGCATACATAAACCGGCAGGGGGTGTGTGCGCTCAGCCCAAATGTTACACATTGCGAGAAAATTACTGTGTTGGGCACACCAAAATCTGCTCTCCATCAGAGCAGTGTACATCCCCGGTGTCCTCAACAAGGGGCAGATGTGATGTCCAGGGGCGGTCCGCATCACGGGGACTGGACCCTCCACCCCGATCTGATGGCTCAGACGTGGCAGAAATTTGGCAAAGCAGCTGTGGACCTGTTAGTGACATGGGAAAACGCTCAGTGTCAACTATGGTTCTCACTGAGCCCGCGAGACGAACCACCGCTAGGGGTGGACACGTTTGCTCACAGCCCATGGCCCAAAACGCTTCTTTACACATTTTCCCCACCTCCTCTGATATTACGGTTTCTGAACCGAGTTCAGGAGAAGGGATTAACAGCTCTCCTGGTGGCTCCCGAGTGCGTGAACGCACCATGGTTCCCGGTTCTATGACGCCCGTTATCGGGGCACCCGTGGAAACTGCCGTGGAGAGAGGATGCTCTCCTCCAGGCAGGAGGAGCGATCAGGAGTTACCCAGAAATAGTCCAGCACCTTTGGGTCTGGCCGCTGAGCGGATCCGCTTAGAGAGGATGGGTCTCCCTCAAGATGTAGTGCGCACAATCCAGGATTCACGTGCTGCGTCCACCACAGCGCTGTACACATCAAAGTGGACAGCTTTTCAGCACTGGTGTACGGAGAAAGGTGTAGAGGCCACTTCATGTCTACTAGGTAGCGTGCTGTCCTTTCTGCAGCAGCTGATGGACAGAAATTAGGCATTCAGCACGATTAAAACGTACGCTACAGCCATTTCTTCCTGTCACGAAGGTTCGGGGACTGAACAGCTTTTAATCTTCCACTGATGAAGCATTTTTTTAAAAGGTGTACAGAGACGCAGGCCTGTTTCACGCCCACTTGCTCCACAGTGGGATTTAACGCTGGTTCTGCGAGCCCTGATCAAAGCTCCATTTGAGCCGCTGAATCAGGTTCCAATTAAATTCTTGTCTCTTAAAACAGCCCTGCTGCTGGCTTTAACATCCACTAAGACGGTGAGTGATTTATCTTCCCTCTCTGTCGCTCCATCATGTCTCAGAATTCAGGCTGATGGAAGCTCAGCTGATCTGAGACTTAATCCAGCTTTTATGCCTAAAAACATCACGAGCTCTTTTAAATCAAGAGAGATATCGTTGGAGGGTCCCCCCCCACACACACACACACAAATCAGAAGAAGAAGCATCTTTTCATCTTCTTTGTCCTGTGCAGGCGTCGACGTGTTACATAGCGCGCACGGCCGCAATGCGTCAAACTCAACATTTGTTTGTGCATTATAGACATGCATCTGCAGGTCGCCTGTTATCCACCTAGCGCCTGTCACACTGGCTGTGTGAGGCCATTTCTGAAGCCTACATAGCGTCAGATTTAGAGCCTCCTGACAACCTCGGGGCACAGGTATCGCATCTTCGACTGCTTTGCATAATGGTATGACAATGTAGGATATTTACACTGCGGCCACGTGGTCAACACCCTGCTCATTTATTCGCTTTTATCTACGTGATGTGACGGCTCGTTCCATGACACATTCTGTCCTTAGTGCTTTAACAGAATGACAATTGTTGTTTCATGGAACCTCGTTCAACTCGCATCTGACTGCATGCATTTCAATTAAATTAAATTAAATTAAAAAATACTTTATTAATCCCAAAGGGAAATTATTTGTTGTTGTAACTCGTTATCCTTATTTCATTAAGAGATGTTATAGATGCTGATGGCTGTAGACAGGAAGGATCTCTTGTAAAGGTCCATCCCACAGTGGATCCTACGAAACTGGCTGCAGATGCCGTCCGATCCGTCCACCCAGACTCGGCTGGCCTCTCGGTTCCCCCGGGCTGTAGGACCGCCCGAATGCCGGGCAGAACTCCTCCCAGAGTGATGATCACTCCTCCCAGCAGTTTGCCGAGCTCCTTGTTGCTGTGGACAGCCAACTGTAGGTGCCGAGGGACAATCCTGTCCTTCTGCTGTCATGAGCCATGTTTCCTGTTAGTTCCAGGATCTCAGTGGTCAGGCACTCGAGCACAGCTGGCAGGTAAATGAGAATGTGTCCACAGAACATCCTTTCAACTCATTTGAGATTTGGGGCTGTAGTTGAGATATTATTTGAGCTTTTCAGATGTTAATCCGCTGCTGTTGGTTGTAGAAAACGTCTTGTTGCCATGGTTACGCATCATAACAGATGTCCAAAACTAAAAATGTTCAAGTAAAAATCCTTCCAGCTGCACAGCATCAGATACCAGAGGAATCAATCATCCAGAAAAATGTGAATTACATCCAGAAAAAGAGGAATTAAAGTTTCCTAAACCAAAATCTCAGAGTGAAAGTAACAGAGCTGCTCCAACATGCAGCCACCTTGAGAGGCGCAATTCTAGAACATTTACAGTGTGAGATGTTATCAGTCACAAGTTGTGACTGTTGTTCTGGTTCTATTGTCACTAATCAGTTCATGACTATTGTTACCAATCAGTTAATTTGATTAATAATCAGTTCTCTGGTTATTATTAATCTGTTCATATTGATCAGCCGTGAATCTGTTTGGTTCACAGCCTTTTTTTCAGCGTCTTTCTTTCCCCGTTGAAAGCTTTCCGGGGCGCTCATGCACTCAGAACGCATAGCTACACAGCACGCGTCTGTGCATGGTACGCATAATTACACAACGTGTAATTACGCACATGGAGAGCTGAGTGACAAGACGTTTTTGGGCAAGCTGCCGCTTCGTATGGTGTTCGAATGGACCCAGTGAGGTGAGGACTACATCTGCTTCGCCCGTAACCCACTAAGCGACAGCTCTTAAAGGGCAAAGCCTATACGAAATAGAACGTTGGTTACATACTGTAACCCCAGATTCTATGAGTATAGGCGTAGCCCTTTAAGCGCTGGGCCTCACTGGCTCCTAAATGGCTGAAGAAAAAGCTATTTGGGAGCCGATTACCTGCTCTTAATGTAATTTATACGGACCGGGTGGGGCCCACACAACAGGTGGGCGTGGACTAAATTTTTCAGTGGGAGGCTTTGCATGACGGGATAAAACCCACTAAGCGACAGCTCTTAAAGGGCTACGCCTATACTCATAGAATCTGTGGTTACAGTACGTAACCAACGTTTCACTTTCTGAAACGATTGACAGAAATATTGAACTTTTTCATGATATTCTAATTTTTTCAGACGCACCTCTAGATTTCAGTTCAATTCAGTTTATTTCTGTAGCTCCAAGTCACAACACAAGTCTTCTTCTCAGGACACTGTACAAAAGCATTCATACATAAAAAAAGCCAATTATTAAAAGTTATCAATCTAAGGAAGGAAGATGATGTATCTAACAAGGTTGAGTCAGGTTCTCTGGACGGATTCTTCTAGTTGCATTCTCAAATTAAAATCTGAGTCAGATGTGACACCTTGTGTTTGCTTATTTCATAGTGGAACAATATATGAATTTATGACTCACTGATAAGAGCAAACTAAGATCTGTCTGAAAAATGAGCTTCGAAACAGCTGAGTTTCTTTGACTTCATCATGTGTGGGTGTTCATTTGTCTGTACTGTTACACATCACTAAACGCATTTGAAGAAAACAAACAAAATACTGGATGTACATCTACACCTGCTTAACTTTCTTGAAAGATTTGGGATGTGTGTCCTGCTCCATTTGATGTGAGCAGTTAACATAAAACAAGCTCTTTTCATTTTGAAACATCTTCAAATTTATTGTAAGAGGTGAAATGTTATTTATTAGTACTTGTATTGGTACTCACTATTGGCAAGTATTCAAATGAAAGTACTTGAAAAAGATGTGCGTCCCTACTGAATTATTTTGTCCTTCCTTTTAGGTAAATGTTGGTAAGATGGACTCTCCCATAGAGAAGTGGAATCTAATCATTGGCAACCTGGCACTAAAGCAGGTAATCACACATTTGTTGCTTTAAATTGTTTTCATTGTTTCTTTTTCTAAAAAAAAAAAAATTAGTTGGTGCCACAGTTCTTATTTCTATTAGTTTGTTGTTGTTTCTTTGTTCTGCTGCAGCCTAACTGTGTTTTCATGTGTTGCAGTGTTTGTAACTTTTTTACTCTGTTTGGTAGGGAGGTGGTAGCTAGCATAACAGTCTCAGCTAAAGTTATTATCATGCATGCTGGACTGTGGGACAAACCCCAAGAACTTAAAGAAAACACACACTTCTGGTCAAAACAAGCAGCAGAAAGACCCACACTGAGAGTCATACTGGTGACCTTATTCCTAGCCCTCATGATGCCTTGCTGAATTATGGATGCAACTCCTGGCGCATACCAGAACCGGCCTTTGTTTATGTGTGAACAGTGCAAACTCATGTAGTTTCTCTGATCATTGTGGATTTAATTTAAACATGTAGGAACACCACCTGTCAAAGCTCAGACAGGACAGTATCATCATCTCTGCCTGCTGAGGACGAGCTGAAGAAGTGGCTGCAGATTGATTACATCTATTAGCATATTTAGCTACTTCATTAACTCAGTTCTTCTGATGGTGAAGTGATGAACAACCTGAAAAGCTCTGAGGTGTATTAGTGTCTACACAGTAATAAGGTCGGTTGTGTTTTGTTAAAAGAGGTGGGACACAATCTGATTGACCTTAAAGCAGACATAGAGCCAGCCAAAGTCTTAAAGTCCTCCATCACTGAGCTTGGGTTAATCATAGAGAAAATCATAAAACTGAAGATGAACAAATACTATAAAGCTGTGACCTCAATACACTTGAATCAAACCTGATGTTCTCATTACTGTTTTCAATTATTCTAAGGATCCAGCGTCTCTTCTCTGGTGGTTTATTGTAGTCCATATACAAAAGAAGGATGCAGGTTTTCCTCCGTCGGCCGTTTGTTAACAAAGTGAAATGAGCTCACATACAGAGTTTTGGGTGGTCGCTTCAAGTTCACATTTTCAGACACATTTTTCTTAATTCCTCATCTGTAGGGAGGAGATGGAAACTACAGTATACCTCTTTTCACAGGATCTCTTTTTTTTTTTTGGGTCCATGTTCAAACTGTCGTTGTAGCCACTGATTCAGTTTGGTCTGTTTGTTCTGCAGCCATGAACACAACAGGTACCTGAACTCAGCACGGCTATTTCAGTAAACTTTATGGTTGTTACATAAATGTAACCAAAAACAGAGTTTTATCTGCTAAACTGAATTCAAATTACTTTCAAATAAACCACGGTCTGTGCTCCACTACCATGGCTAACCAATGCTTACTGCCAAAAAAAGTCCATGCTCAATAATCCAGGTACACAATCCAACAATTTTCAGTCAGGTCATCTGGACAGTTTCTTTTTTTGCTGAAACGTGTCACCTTCCATCCAGAAGGCTTCATCAGTCAAAGCAACACAAAACTGATTCTTCCCCCAACAGCTTACTCCACAAAGTGGAACAAACCAGTTATGTTGGTGTTAAGATGGTCTCTTTCGTACGCCCCCTCCTCTGGAGCCGGCCCTCTTCCTCGTCGACAGTTGTGTCAAACTGGTTCAAAACCAAAAAAGGTCCATGCTCAATAATCCAGGTATACACCATCTTAGCACCAACATAACTGGTTTGTTCCACTTTGGAGTAAGCTGTTTTTGGGGAAGAATCAGTTTTGTGTTGTGTGTTTCCTTGACTGATGAAGCCTTCCGATGGAAGGTGAAATGTTTCAACAACAACAACAACAACAAAAAAGAAACTGTCCAGATGACCTGACTGGAAATTGTTGCAATGCTTACTGCCACTTCCTTTGTCTGACAGGCAGTTGTACCCATAATCATCAATACAGTAGAGCCCCCATGAATGGTAAATGGACTGTACTTATATAGCGCCTTTCTATCTTATTTCAAGACACTCAAAGCTCTTTACATTACAATCTGTGTCCTCATTTACCCATTCATACAGCACTCTACTACATCTCTACAAAGCTAATTGAATAAGAATAAGGTGGATAGTAGAATTTACATTTCTTGTTTTAAAATAAATAGGATTAAATAATAAACAGGAGTCTGCAGCACATCTAAGCACTTTTTTAAGCTATAATGTTTCCACTACGCTCTTTATGATCGGTTAGAATTCACCTGATCATGGCAAATAAAATAAAAAAATCTAATTGAATCCTTAGCTATTACAATGCTGCTACACTCTTAGTCGCTAAATATGTTTCCTGCTATTTTCTGCATGCTTTCACTGAGTTGCTTTCATTGGCCCTTATCAAGCTCTGCACATTAGGAGGATATGCTACCACCTACGTTAATGATCACTCCACACCTCGAGCATGGTTCTCTGGACATACAAGCTAGAAGATCTTACTTAAATCACCATAGTACTACTGACACGGCATTCTGTCTGCACTGGGTTGTGCCAATAACTCTTCTGCTGCAGCAGCAAGAGCGACTTTAACCCAAACTTCTCCAGCTTCATGTGCACATCTCTAGCTTAGACATAGAAGAACTTCCACACTGGGGCTACTGTTACCAGAAGTGTGCATGTGATCATCCTGTCACAGCTTTTAAACCGTACGTGAAGCTCAGTTATGTAAGTGCACAGAAGTGCACATAACTGCATTCGCAACAAAATCAGGAATGCGTAGTATCACCTATTACCACACGCCTTTGTGTACTTGACCGAGTTATCAGCACAGTATTTCCTGGTGGGCCGGTCTGATGTGTGGGCTGCAGGGCTGGCGCTCCCTGTTTTTTTTTTTTAAAGAACTTTTTATTAACAACATTAAAACTCAGATCACCGCTGTACCTGGGCTACCCTACCTCGACCTAGGGCCGGCGGGCGGCGGCAGTGTTTTTTTTTTCACAAGTCGGATCCGTGACACAATCTGTCAATCAATCCAGTAGGCGTGTCAGCAACTGACCAATCGACTACCTCAATTTGTCCCGAAGGTAAACGCCCCTTCTCTGCAGATGCAGTCCATCAGTTTTTTTTTCTAGAACTTTACTAACAACACAAAACAAGAATGCAACAAGATACAAATACTAAATCGTGATTGGTGTCTGCCCTCACCCACACCTCCTCCAACACCTTTCAGGGGTTCACCACAATCCCTAGACATCAACCCCCTCCTCATCATCATAATGGACCCCAGCTGCAACCTGCTTCACCTAACACCCCTCCCTCTCTACCATCGTTGCCTCCAATCATCATCAGCAGGGAGGCTGTGAGGACAGAACTCAACAGTCTACGTCCAAACAAGTCTGCATGTCCAGATGGATTAAGCCCCAAACTCCTGAAAGGATGTGCGGCTCAGCTGTGTGATGTTTTTCGGCACATTTTTCACCTGAACCTGAGCATGAGGGTGGTTCCTGCTCTGTGGAAAACAACATGCCTGGTCCTGGTGCTGAAAAATAACCATCCAAACTCACACAGTGACTACAGACCTATGGCCTTGACATCACATGCCATGAAGTCTCTGGAGAGGCTGGTTCTGAATCACGTCAGATCAGTGGTGGAACCATGCCTATACCCCCTACAGTTTGCATACCAGCCACGCATTGGAGTTGACGCCCTCATCTACCTGCTGCACAGAGCCTACATGCACCTGTACAAGGCAGGCAGGACTGTAAGAGTCATGTTCTTTGACTTCTCCTGTGCTTTTTAACACCATAAGACCTGCTCTACTCTGCAGTAAGCTCCTGGACATGCAGGTGAATGACTCCCTGGTCACTTGGATCAGAGACTACCTCACTGGTCAGCCACAGTATGTGAGGCTGCAGAACACCTCTGACACCATACTGAGCATCACAGGGGGTCCTGTACAGTCTTCTCGCGGTTTCTGTTCACCAACTACACCTCGGACTTTAGGTATAACTCACAATCCTGCCATCTGCAGAAGTTCTGGATGACTCTGCCATTGTGGACTGCATCACTGGTGACCAGAAAGCTGAAATCCACAGGAGCTGAGAAGGACAAGGAAAGAACTGGTTGCTGGTATTAAGAGGGCCAAGGCCACATATGCACAGAAGATCAAGGGTCAATTCACCTCACAAGACCCACGGAGCATGTGGAGGAGCATTAAGTGTATAACAGATTATAAAAGCAGGAGCGAACAATGCCCCAAAGACCCATCACTGCCTGATGCCCTCAACAAGTTCTACGCACGCTTCGAAGACCCGTACAGACCACCCAGTGCCAGACTCACCTCACCACCAGATGAAGAGCTTCTCAGCATGACCCCAGCAGAAGTAGTTCAATTCAGTCTATTTATATAGCGCCAAATCACAACAAAGTTGTCTCAGGACACTTTACAGGAACATTCACATACATAACAAAGCCAATTAGTAAAATTCTCTATCTAAGGAGGCCAGCAGACAAGTTGAATCTTGGCTTCATTGCGGTCTCCCATCCTGAGCAAGCACAGTGGCAACAGTGGAAAGGAAAAACTTCCTTCTAAAAAGAAGAAACCTCCAGCACAACCAGGCTCAGGACAAGCGGCCATCTGCTTTGACCGGCTGGTTGGGAGGACAGGAAGGAGAGACAGACGAACATAGAATGGTAGGTCCAGATATAGGCCCAAATGTCCGTGAAAGACAAAAACACATGTTAAGGATAGAAAAAATAATTACAAATACAAAACAGGTTGAGCAGAGTAAGTAAAGGCAGTAGCAGAGTGAAAAGTAAATGGTAAATGGACTGTACTTATATAGCGCCTTTCTATCTTATCGAGATACTCAAAGCGCTTTACACTACAATCTGTGTCCTCTTTTACCCATTCATACAGCACTCTACTAGATCTCGATGTAACCAGAGTAATTTTCTCCATTTCTATCAGAATAATTTCGTTATTTATTATAATAGTATTTTTCCCCCTTACATTTTATTTTTCTGTGGTTGAAATTAGGTTCCCAAGAAGTAATTTCTTAAAGA